>NW_006203492.1:1282893-1285560 GCF_000334495.1 Tupaia belangeri chinensis
GGCGTGAGTTTTAAGCCACCGGGTCCGGGACACGAACCGCGGTCGACTATGTGGGAGTCCAGCGACATAGCCATTACGCTAACTGCTGGTTCCCCTCCCTGTCTCTCTTGTGAGTGCATGCACCGTGTAGCAAAACTAAAGACGTAACTCACAGAAAGTGTACGTAGAGTGTAAGCCTATTTTGGCGTGAGGAGTGCTGAAATCTGTGCGTGCTCTGCACCGCGTGTCACCGTGGATGTCTTGGAGAGCTGTGTGCACCCCTTCCCTGGCTAGGCACCCTCGTGCTGCTCAGCTCTCCCACGTGGGCCCCGTTCCTCCTCCCCGAAGCACATTCTTGGGCGTTTCCTCCCAGCACGCTCTGCCGGCAGTGAACGCGCGCTCTGGTTCCATCTGGAGCATGTCGTGTTCTCTGGGTCTCGGAGGCTGCCGCGGCAGGCTGTGAGCTCGCCGGCAGCTGGCTCTCCCGGCCCCGAGCAGCTGTTCCCGTCCAGAAGCTGCCGCAGGCTCCCCGAAGGGCGTCCCCTCGCTGGTCTCCGGTTCCGTGCCAGCTGGGACCGCAGCTCTGCTGTGGGGCTCTGCGTCCTCCTGCGTGATCGTGGCGTGGCTCGGGGACCCTCACGCCTCTGCCTGTGTCCCCAGCTCTTCCTTCGGCTGTAACTGCGGGAGGAGCGGGCGCTCACCGGAGAGACAGACGGAGAGGGAGGAGGCACCCCGGCAGGCGTGGTCATGCCCCCGTCCCCCCTTCCTTCTCTCCCGTTTCTGCACCCTGGTGGGATGTGGGGCACACACGTGTACCCAGGGCGCTTCCCAGGCCCCCGGCCGGGACTGGCATTGTGGTGGGCTGTGTGAGGCCGGCCCTCAGTGGCCAGGCCCGTCACGCCTTCCGCACTTGCTGCCGGCCCGCAGCCTCCCTTCGGCTCCGCATGAGCCCCTCCACGGCCACGCTTCCTCACCATCTACTTCCCGTTAATACGCGTGTTATGTGGGTCTGTTTTTTTTTTTTTTTTTTTTAAGAATTATGTATGTAACCATTTAATTTCTTTTGCATGAACTGTGTTTATATTTCTTTGCCAATTAGTATTTTAGTCCCAGGCTGCCCTGGGCACCACTCAGTCTTCCCCTCCGGCCGGGAGCTCCAGCCACATCGAGTCCCTTCCGCCTCCCTGGCCGGGGGGCCCTGAAGGACATGCAGCCCACTTCTCTGTGGTCACGTGTGTCACCCCGCATGAGAGCGGGTGGGGGAGCCGGCCACCCACACTCCTCCCTGGCTCTGCGTGCACCCCTATGCTGGCCATGCCCTCCTGGAGCTTCCCAGCCTGTGCACGGAGTCAAGGCGGGGCCCTGGGCCCCGGGGTGCTGCGCCCAATCCCCCAGTCCTCCTCGTCTCAAGGCGGGGCGCAGGGGCTGCTGCTGCGGCCCACGAGGTGCTGCAGGGGCGTCTGGTGGTTGGAGGTTGGAGACCGCGGCGCAGCCCATGGGCACTGTCCGGACCTCTCTGTCCACGTCCGGGTCAGCCGGGCTCACCTGCATCCAGGCGGCTGCCTTTCTAGTCTGATCAGGACAGCAGAGCATGGTGTGCGTGAGGGAGACACAGGGAGAGAGGAGGGAGGGGAGAGCAGAGCCCCAGCCTCGTGTCGCCTGCCCGTCCTCAGTCCTCCGTCCCATGCACCTGCTGTGCACGCCCTGGACAGGACCCGCACCCGAGTCAGGCCTGTGGGCTCTGTCCCCCTGGGCCGGGGAGCTGCCCCTTCTGTGCGGACACGTCTGCGTGAGCGTGAGGAAGACGTCTGGGCTGAGTGCGGGGCATGGCGCTGGGTCCCTGGGGCCATGCCGCAGCCCTCTGGGAGACTGGCCTCACCTTGGTCCTGGCTGGCTGGCAGCTGGGGGACCCTGTGGAGGGTGCCCTTCTCAGTCTCCTGCTCCGCCTTGAAAGACATACTTAGCCGCCAGGAAAGCCACAATGTATTCTGAGTGTTTCTGTGCAAAAACGTGTCGCGGCTTTCTGGACGGCCCTTAGCTGGGACAAGCATCGGGACAGAACGGGAAAGGAGTGGCCTTCGGCGTGCTCACCGGGCCAGGTCACTGGGCGTGCTCACCAGGCCAGGTCACTGGGCGTGCTCACCGGGCGAGGTCACTAGGCGAGGTCCCCGGGCGTGCTGACAGGGCGTGCTCACCGAGCGAGGTCACCGGGCGAGGTCACTAGGCGAAGTCGCTGGCGTGCTGACCGGGGGTGCTCAGCGGGCGCGGTCCCAGGCGCGGTCCCGGGCGTGCTGAGTGGCGGGCTGACCGGGCGCCCCTCGGCCCGCGCAGGTGCAGAGGAAGAAGGAGGAGCCGGCGCCCCCAGCCACCAGCCAGAGCATTCCAGCCTTCTACTTCCCCAGGGGCCGCCCCCAGCAGGCCGCCAGCGTGGACGCCGTCATCGCCAAGATCGAGAGCACGTTCGCCCAGTTCCCGCAGGAGAGGGCCACCATGGACGACATGGGCAGGGTGGCGAAGGTGGGTGCCACGCGTGCACACGGGCCTGCCCGTCCCTTCCCGCACGCTCACACGCCGCAGTGCCCACGGCTGCTGGGAGCACGTCCTGGAACCCGGCACGCGGTGAGGACGACGTGTCCGTGTGCCGCCCGCCTGCCTGCCCAGAGCGACCGAGCACATGCAGGCGGAGCT
>NW_006203492.1:1287375-1291778 GCF_000334495.1 Tupaia belangeri chinensis
CTAGGCGACGCCGCTGGCGTGCTGACCGGGGGTGCTCAGCGGGCGCGGTCCCAGGCGCGGTCCCGGGCGTGCTGAGTGGCGGGCTGACCGGGCGCCCCTCGGCCCGCGCAGGTGCAGAGGAAGAAGGAGGAGCCGGCGCCCCCAGCCACCAGCCAGAGCATTCCAGCCTTCTACTTCCCCAGGGGCCGCCCCCAGCAGGCCGCCAGCGTGGACGCCGTCATCGCCAAGATCGAGAGCACGTTCGCCCAGTTCCCGCAGGAGAGGGCCACCATGGACGACATGGGCAGGGTGGCGAAGGTGGGTGCCACGCGTGCACACGGGCCTGCCCGTCCCTTCCCGCACGCTCACACGCCGCAGTGCCCACGGCTGCTGGTTGCACGTCCTGGAACCCGGCACGCGGTGAGGACGACGTGTCCGTGTGCCGCCCGCCCGCCTGCCCAGAGAAAAAACATGCAGGCGCAGCTTAGGAAGCCGTGAGGCCTGGCGTGTCTCCGCGGCCAGGAGGGTGTGGTCGGAGCCGGGAGGACGTGCGGGTCACTCTGCCGGCCGTGCCCCAGGGGCCTCCCCCAGCAGCCAGGTGCCATCAGTCTGCCTGTGTGCAGCGCGGGCGACCTTGGGCAGCAGGCATGTCTCGCACTGTCGTCCTGACGCCCGTTCTGGGGGTCCACACCCTCCGGGGCTCAGACCTTGCCAGCCTGTGCTGCTTCCCCGAGCCTCACCCTCGAGGCAGCGCTGCTGGGGCGGGCGGGGCATGTGTCCAGCCCCTCTTTTTATTTTTTTTAACATTCATTTATTTATTTAATTCCATTTGTTGTTATTATTAGTAGTAGTAGTATTTTAATTTAACCAAAGAGAGAGATGGAAAGTGAGAAAGCAAGCCACCAGGACCCGGACTTGAACCATGATCGGCCACGTAGGAATCCAGCACCCTTAGCCACCACGCCATCTGCTGGCCCCACTCTTGTTTTTAGATGTTTTTGGTTTTTTTTTTTTTTGCTATAGGATGTGTGCACTTGCCAGAGAGAGTTAGAAAGAGAAATCGCCCCCAGGGGGATGGCCACACCACAGTCCCTCCTCCATTCTCCTCTTCAGATTTTGGGCACACACGCACACACGCCCAGTGTGAGTTTCAACCTACTGGATCCGGGAATAGAACTGTGGTCATGCGTGGGGAGCCTAGCATGTTAACCACTCCACCACCTGGAGAAGGCATCCCCCGTGGGGTGTGATGTCACGATCCTTTCTCCATTTCTCCATCTTGGGCACACGGGGGCCTGGTGCATTTTTCAAGCCATGGAGCTGAGATTGGGACTGTGTCGGCCACGCGGCGGGCAGCTCCCTTAAGCACCAGGCCCAGAGGCTGGCCCCGTACGGATCACGTCTTGTCAGTCGCATCGCATGGCCTCTGGCTTACACGGTCGCCTGCCCGTGCTCACGGTGGGCAGCTGGGTGTGTGTCCTGGGCTTGCAGACCCCTGGGCGTGGTCCCCTCCCGAGTCGGGTGAGTCACGCTCTCCGGTCCGGGCAGCTGTGGAACTCTGCCCTCCATATCCCGACGTCCCTTCCCCCGGGTCTGGCAGTGCCCGGTGCCCAGCGCGGAAACAGTCCAGCCCTGTGTGGACACGCTTCACAGGAGCCGGTCTGGAGTCTGGGGTGTGTTCTCTACAGACATGACGGGCTCTGAGAGCCCCAGGTGTGCAGCGGGAGCCGCGGGCGCCCAGGCCACCGGCCACCCACCTCCACCTGCACAGCTGCCCGGGCCACCAACCGCCCCCCTGCCACGGGTGCCCAGGCACCGACCACCCTCTTTCCCGCTGCACAGGCCTGTGGCTGCCCGCTCTACTGGAAGGGGCCCTTATTCTACGGTGCCGGCGGGGAGCGCACTGGCTCGGTGTCTGTGCACAAGTTCGTGGCCATGTGGAGAAAGTGAGTCTTCTGGGCCAGGCAGAGGGAGGGCAGGGACATCTGTCCACCGTCCCCGTCTGTCCACCGTCCCCATCTGTCCACTGTCCTGAGCAGCCAGAGGAGCTGTCAGAAACACCCTGAGGCCCAGGCAGGGAGGGAGGGAGGCCGGCTGCAGGCGGCACGCGGTCCTCCATTTTCCGCCGTGTGTGGGAGGGGCCCCAGGGACACCCTGTGTGCGAGGACGGCTCGGAAGTCCTCCCTGTGGTCCCAGGATCCTGCAGAACTGTCACGACGATGCGGCCAAGTTCGTGCACCTGCTCATGAGCCCTGGCTGCAGCTACCTGGTGCAAGACGACTTCGTGCCCTTCCTGCAGGTGAGCCCACGCTCTGCCCTCCGCACAGGGCTGTCCACACCACAGCGACCCGCTACTCCCTCCTCACAGGGCGGGCAGTCCACACCACACCATCTGCCCTCCGCACAGGGCTGTCCACACCATCACACGGTCTGCCCTCCACACAGGGCGGGCTGTCCACGCCACACGGTCTGCCCTCCGCACAGGGCTGTCCACACCACACAGTCTGCCCTCCACACAGGGCTGTCTACACCACACAGTCTGCCCTCCGCACAGGGCTGCTTACACCACACGGTCTGCCCTCCACATGGGGCTGTCCACACCACACAGTCTACCCTCCACACAGGGCTGTCCTACACCACACGGTCTGCCCTCCGCACAGGGCTGTCCACACCACACGGTCTGACCTCCTCATGGGGATGTCCACACCACACGGTCTGCCCTCCTCACGGGGCTGTCCACATCACACAGTCTGCCCTCCGCACAGGGCTGTCTACACCACTCGATCTGCCCTCCTCACGGGGCTGTCCACACTACATGGTATACCCTCCACACAGGGCTGTCTACACCACACGGTCTGCCCTCCACACAGGGCTGTCCACACCACACGGTCTGACCTCCTCATGGGGATGTCCACACCACACGGTCTGCCCTCCTCACGGGGCTGTCCACACTACATGGTATACGCTCCACACAGGGCTGTCTACACCACTCGATCTGCCCTCCTCACGGGGCTGTCCACACTACATGGTATACCCTCCACACAGGGCTGTCTACACCACACGGTCTGCCCTCCACACAGGGCTGTCCACACCACACGGTCTGCCCTCCACATGGGGATGTCCACACCACACGGTCTGCCCTCCTCACGGGGCTGTCCACATCACACAGTCTGCCCTCCGCACAGGGCTGTCTACACCACTCGATCTGCCCTCCTCACGGGGCTGTCCACACTACATGGTATACGCTCCACACAGGGCTGTCTACACCACACGGTCTGCCCTCCACACAGGGCTGTCCACACCACACGGTCTGCCCTCCGCACAGGGCTGTCTACACCACACGGTCTACCCTCCACACAGGGCTGTCTACACCACGTGGTCTACCCTCCGCTCAGGGCTGTCTACACCACATCGTCTACCCTCCACATGGGGCTGTCCACACCACACGGTCTACCCTCCACACGGGGCTGTTCACACCACACGGTCTGCCCTCCACACGGGGCTGTCCACACCACACGGTCTACCCTCCACACGGGGCTGTCCACACCACACAGTCTGACCCTCCTCACAGGATGGACTGCCTACACCACACGGTCTGCCCTCCTCACAGGGCTGTCTGCACCACTCGTACCTGTTTCTCCCTCACAAGGCAGGTCTTGTCTGCACCACGCAGGTCTTCCCCTCTGGGTCCAGGACTCCAACCGCGGTTGAGCACATGGAAGTTCAGTGACATAACTTGACGTCATCTGCAGGTCCCTCTAATTCTTTTTTTAAAGAAGTGTTTATTTAATTTTATGTATTCATTCATTTATTTTAATTTGACCAGAGAGAGAGACAGAGAGAAAGTGAGAGCAAGCCACCGGGTCCGGCACTCGAACTGTGGTTGGCCATGTGGGAGTCCAGCACCTTAACCCCCTCAGCACGCGTTACTGTCCATCCCTCGAGTCATTATCACAAAGTCCCCGAACGACTCGAGTGGCTGCGTCTATGCTGTGGCCACCGCTCAGTGGTGTCCCCGGCCACGCTGGCCCCCAGCACACCTTGACACGGGTCTGGTGTCGGGGACCTTGTCAGGCCACAGTTCACCACGGCAGGGATCGCCCGACAGCTCATCCTTGGCGGAAACCGTGTCCTGGTTACTCGCACTGCGAGTTTCTGAGGTCGGCGTGGGGCGAGCGTTCGGGCGTGACCGTCCCATGCTGAGCTGAGGGCGTGCTGACTGCCGGTCTCCGTGTGCACAGGACGTGGTCAACACCCACCCCGGCCTGTCCTTCCTGAAGGAGGCGTCTGAGTTCCACTCCCGCTACATCACCACAGTGAGTGCTGGGAGCCAGGCCGTGCAGGACGGTGAGGGCCCGTGGGTGTGGGCACCAGGCCGTGCGGGACGGTGAGGGCCCGTGGGTGTGGGCACCAGGCCGTGCAGG
>NW_006203492.1:1291896-1293748 GCF_000334495.1 Tupaia belangeri chinensis
GGTGGGGGCGCGTGGGTGCCGGGCCGTGCAGGACGGTGAGGGCCCGTGGGTGTGGGCACCAGGCCGTGCAGGACGGTGAGGGCCCGTGGGTGCCAGACCATGCGAAGCGGGCAGGGACCGTGGATGCAGCCTTTAGGCCATGTCCGTGGGCAGGAGGAGTGGGGTTCAGGTCGAGCCCTGCACGCCTGCCCCTCCCAGGTTCCTGCCTTCACAGAGCCCTGGCCCACCAAGCACTGTGGACACAGGCCCACTCCTCGCACCCAGCGGTGCTGTGTGTCGGCCATCACCCTCCCGCAGCCCAGGGCCGGGCCTCCGCCTGCTGCCGAGGCCGTGGCCTGACTGTCCTCCCTCCTCCTACCCCCTGGGTGTCCTCTATACAGGCCTCCTGCCCCCTGCCCCCGGGTCCTCCCAGAGCTGCCCCTCCCTGGTCGTGCCTTGCCCACGGCTCGTCCCCACAGGTCATCCAGAGGCCTCCTGCCCCCTGACCCCGGGTCCCCCCACAGGTCATCCAGAGGATCTTCTACACCGTCAACAGGTCCTGGTCGGGCCGGATCACCTGTGCCGAGCTGCGCAGGAGCAGCTTCCTACAGGTGGGGCCCTGCTGACGGGCCTCCTGGGGGGGACCCCAGGCCCCCATGGACCTCCTGAGGGCGGGACCTCCTGCAGGGGGACCCCACGCCCCGGGTGGGCATCCTGCAGGTGGGACCCCAGGCCCCGGGTGGGTGTCCTGCAGGTGGGACCCCACACCCTGGGTGGGCTTCCTGCAGGTGGGACCCCAGGCCCCAGGTGGGCCTCCTGAGGGTGGGACCCCAGGCGGGCATCCTGCAGGTGGGACCCCAGGCCCCGAGCAGGCCTCCTACACTCGGCCACCCTGCCCAGGCCTGATCCCTGAGAGCCGACTGGCTGGGCCACCCCCTGCCTGTGGTGGGACCCCACACGGCAGCCCTGCGGCTGGCGCAGCACACTGCTAGCTTTCTATGGGCCGCAGTGCACACACGGGGGTCTGTACATGTGCCTGGGTGTGTGCGCCTCCGGACATGTTCCTGCACGCGGGTGCCTGTACCTCCACATGTGCCTGGACACAGATACATAGATGCCTGTACCTCCACACATGTGCCTGGACACGTGTGCTTGGACGCGTGTGCTGAGACGTGTACCTCCATGTGCGTGCCTGGGCCTGTCTGCCTCAGCCCGCATGCCTGGGTACATGTGCCGAGACATGTACTTCCACGTGTGTGCCAAGACGTGTACCTCCATGCGTGTGCCTGCCTGTACGTGCCAGTCCCCGCCCTCCCCCCGCTGACCCAAGTCCCGCGCCCTCGGCCCCGAGGACGGATGCGGCCCGCAGCGTGGCTGCTGGCTGGCGTCCTCAGTGGCTGTGGCTCCGCAGAACGTGGCCCTCCTGGAGGAGGAGGCGGACATCAACCAGCTGCCCGAGTTCTTCTCCTACGAGCACTTCTACGTCATCTACTGCAAGTTCTGGGAGCTCGACACCGACCACGACCTGCTCATCGACGCCCAGGACCTGGCCCGCCACAACGACCACGGTGAGGGCCGGCCGGCGCGGCGCCTGCCCGGGACGCCAGTCCCCACTGCCTGGCCGCCTGCACTCCCTGCCCTCACAGTAGCCGTGCTGGGGATTCCCACGTGTTCGTCCCTGTGGCAGGAGGTGTAGGGTCAGGGTTACAGTTAGGGCTGGGCTCTGAGGAGTTTCCTTCCTCTCTCCCAGCTCCCAGGGGGAGGCTCCTTCCTCTTCTCCCAGCTCCCAGGGGAGGCTCCTTCCTCCTCTCCCAAGGACCCCAGGGGAGGCTCCTTCCTCCTCTCCCCGCTCCCAGGCGAGGCCCCTTCCTCC
>NW_006203492.1:1294038-1304084 GCF_000334495.1 Tupaia belangeri chinensis
TCACATCCCGGGGCCCCCAGGGGAGGCTCCTCCCTCCTCTCCCAGCTCCCAGGGTGCAGGGGAGGCTCCTTCCTCCTCTCGCAGCTCCCGGGGACCCCAGGGGAGGCTCCTTCCTCCTCTCCCAAGGACCCCAGGGGAGGCTCCCTCCTCCTCTCCCGGCTCCCAGGGGAGGCTCCTTCCTCCTCTCCCAGAAGGGGGCCCCAGGCATCCCTTGGCTTGTGGCCGCATCACTCCAGTCTCTCCACCATCTTCCCGTGGCTCCTGTCTGTGCGTCTTACTCTGTCTCTTATGAGGCCCCTGATCATTGCAGGTAGGGCCCCCCCACTCATGTTAATTCAGGACCTCTGGAAACGCCCTTACTCCTAATAAGGTCTTGCAAGTAGCAGGGATTAGGCTATGGCCACATTGGGAGGCCACTTGTGTTACTTTTTTTTTTTTTTTTTTTTTGAGAGAGAGATTTTCACTGTAGGGCGCATGCACTCACCAGACAGACAGACAGAGACACAGAGACAGAAAGCGAGAAATCAACCCCCAGGGGGGATGGCCACGCCGCAATCCCTTCTCCATTCTCCTCTCGGGATCTTGGGCACGCACGCACACGTGCCCGGCGTTTATTTTTGTTTTGAGTTAGGGCTTGTGCACTAGCTGGAGAGGCAGACAGTGAGAGGCAGAGTAAGAAATCGCCCCCAGGAGGGATGGCCATGGCACAACCTCTTTTTCTCCAAGTCTCCTCCCAGGATTGTGGACATGCACGCACACACGTACCTGCTGCAGTTTTCAGGTCACCGTGTCTGGGACTCGAACACGGGCTGCCACGTGCTATTCCGGCGAAGTAACCACTATGCTGTCTGCTCGCCCTGGGGACCACGGTTTAACCCACCACCCCCTCGCTTGTCACCAGGGTGACTGATCAGGAAGGTCCCAAAAGAGCAGCGGTCTCCGCCTTCAGAGCCCTTCTCGCTGGCATGGCGCTTAGTGGGGACCAAGTTGGAGCTCCCAAGTTCCCACGTGGGAGCCCTTGCAGGAGCTCAGGGTGACCGTGATTGGAGACGGGGTCTTTGTGGGAGTGATGGAGCTGACAAAGGTGACATGAGGTCACCACGGTGGCCCTGACCAGTAGGACGGGTCCTTAAGGGGAAAGGACACAGAGGCACACAGGGGATGGCCACGTGAGAACACAGGGAGGAGACGGCGTCTCCACGCAGAGGTGAGAGGGCTCCGGGGCAGCCAGCCCTGCCTCCCCTGGACCTCAGGCCCCAGCCTGCAGGATGGGAGGACAGTGTCTGTGTCTAAGCCCCGGCTGCAGGGCTGTCCCCGTGTGGGCCCCGTATGTGAGCTCCCACTGCAGTGTGCAGGCAGGCTCCGGCTCCGGTGCTGCGGTCACAGCTGCCGCGGTGGAAGACCAGGACCTGGGCGATCATGGGCAGCCAGCCTTCTGCAGCCCTGCCGGCTCCCGGCTCCCAGCTCTGCAGCCCTGCCTCGCCCCCCTCTAGCGCTGGCACAGTGTCTCCCCGGGGCCTGTGCAGCCGTGCTATCACCGTACTATCACCGTACTATCACTGTCCCAGACCCTGACTGTGGCTCAGGTTTCAGGGCCGGCCCTGGAACCCCACTGTGAGGATCGAGGTGGGAGCAGGGACCGTCCCAGTGCTCACAGCCTGCCCCTCCTTCACAGCCATCTCCACCAAGATGATCGACAGGATCTTCTCGGGAGCCGTCACGCGGTATGTGCAGCTGGGCTCCCCGCGGTGGCCCGTTCCCATGGGCTCAGCTGCCGCCCTGCCCAAGTGTCCATGTCCGTCTCATTCCCTGCATGACGTGACCTGCCGTCTGCAACCATGTGCTCAGGTCACGGAAGACCCTAAATGACCTTGGGGATCGCAAGGGAGGGGACACGCCCTGTGGGGAGAGGGCACGAGGCTGGGCCCACACTGGGTGCTGCTCAGAGCCTGACACGAGCCCATCAGCCTCTCGGGCCCTCAGATAGGAGCACGTGGGCCAGCCGGGCCCCGACGTGTCCCTCTGACGTGTGCCCTGTCCCACCTGCCCGACACAGAGGCAGACGGGTGCAGAAGGAGGGGAAGATGAGCTATGCGGACTTCGTGTGGTTCCTGATCTCAGAGGAGGACAAGAAGACCCCCACCAGGTGGGGTGGGCACTGCCTGCCAGGGCGGGTGGGAGGGGGGCATGCACTTGTACTTGGCCCACGGGGCCCCAGGAGGGTCAGTCCAGGCAGGTCGGTCCCAGGACGAGCAGGTCTGTCCCAAGATGGGCAGGTCACTCAGTGGGTTCACTCCCAGGCAGATCTGAGTGCAGTCAGCCCCGGGCGGGGTCACGCCCAAATATGGTCAGCCCAGGTGGAGTCACTCCCAGGTAGGGTCTGTCCAGGTGCGGTCACTCCCAGGCGGGCCACTCTCCAGGCAGGCTCTGTCCCCATGGGGGTGGGTGCCATGGGCCCTCCCTGAGCCCGGGCCGTGGCTGTGCACAGCATCGAGTACTGGTTCCGCTGCATGGACCTGGATGGGGACGGGGCGCTGTCCATGTTCGAGCTGGAATACTTCTACGAGGAGCAGTGCCGGCGCCTGGACAGCCTGGCCATCGAGGCCCTGCCTTTCCAGGACTGCCTCTGCCAGATGCTGGATCTGGTCAAGCCCCAGAGCGAAGGTGACCACACAGCCAGGGGCCGTCCGGGTGAGGGGGTGTGGGGCGGGGCAGGGAGGGAGCCAGGGGAGGCCCTGGCTGGGGAGGGCTATCTCCAATCAGGGCTGTGCATGGTGGGCGGGGCGCCCTAGGGGACATGACTCCCAAGGATCGGGACACTGGCAGGGCTGTCCCCACTGAGTTCCTGAGCAGGGGCTGTCGGGGTGAGGGGGCGTGGATGTCTTCCCCGTGTGTGGGTTGCTCCCTCACGGTGGGTGTCTTCCCCGTGTGTCTGTGCACAGGTCGCTCCCTCACAGTGGGTGTCTTCCCCATGTGTCTGTGTCGCTCCCTCACCGTAGGTGTCTTCCCTGTGTGTGGGTCACTCCCTCACGGTGGGTGTCTTCCCCGTGTGTCTGTGCACAGGTCGCTCCCTCACAGTGGGTGTCTTCCCCATGTGTCTGTGTCGCTCCCTCACCGTAGGTGTCTTCCCTGTGTGTGGGTCACTCCCTCACGGTGGGTGTCTTCCCTGTGTGTGTGTGTGTGTGTGTGTCACTCCCTCACAGTGGGGGTCTTCCCTGTGTGTGTGTGTGTGTCACTCCCTCACGGTGGGTGTCTTCCCTGTGTGTGTGTGTGTGTCACTCCCTCACAGTGGGTGTCTTCCCTGTGTGTCTGTGTTGCTCCCTCACGGTAGGTGACCACACAGTCAGGGGCCGTCCGGGGTGAGGGGGTGTCGGGGCGGGGCAGGGAGGGAGCCAGGGGAGGCCCTGGCTGGAGAGGGCTATCTCCAATCAGAGCTGTGCATGGTGGGCAGGGCACCCTAGGGGATATGACTCCCAAGGATGGGGACACTGGCAAGGCTGTCCCCACCGAGTTCCTGAGCAGGGGCTGTCAGGGGGTGTGTGTGTGTGTGTCGCTCCCTCACTGTGGGTGTCTTCCCCATGTGTATGTGGGTTGCTCCCTCACAGTAGGTGTCTTCCCTGTGTGTGGGTCACTCCCTCACGGTGGGTGTCTTCCCCGTGTGTGTGTGTGGGTCGCTCCCTCACAGTGGGTGTCTTCCCTGTGTCTATGTTGCTCTCTCACGGTGGGTGTCCTCCCCATGTCTGGGTTGCTCCCTCACGGTGGGTGTCCTCCCCATGTGCGTGTCTTCCCTGAGTGACTATGCATGTGCGTGGCTGCACCGTGGGTGTCTTCCCCATGTGTGTCTGTGTTGCTCCCTCATGGTGGGTGTCTCCCCCGTGTGTGTCTGTGGGTCACTCCCTCACGGTGGTTGTCCTCCCCATGTGTGTGTCGCTCCCTCACGGTGGGTGTCTTCCCCATGTGTGGCTGTGTTGCTCCCTCCTGGTGAATGCGTCTGATGTGCATAGCGAAGTCCTGGCACAAAGCTCAATAAATGTTATTTATCCGTATTACTGCTCTGCTATTTATAAGATGCTCAAATTTATTTTTGCTTATGTTTATTCTGTATAGTTAAATAGTTCAAATAAATAAAACTTGGGCAAATAATATGTCTCCATTGAAAAATTATTAGTAATCAAGTGACTGTAAAGGTAAAAATACTTAATTAAAGTGGATGATATGTAAATTTTGAATTTACATATTGCAAATTAGATGACTGAAACTAAAATAATTTTCTTAAATGAAAACCTCAGAATATCAGTCAGTTTAGGCTATTTAAGGTATCAACTGGGCATATATATATATATGTATGGATGTGTGTGTGTGTGTGTGTGTGTGTGTGTGTCACTCCCTCACAGTGGGTGTCTTCCCTGTGTGTCTGTGTTGCTCCCTCACGGTGGGTGTCTTCCCCATGTCTGGGTCGCTCCCTCACGGTGGGTGTCCTCCCCGTGTGCGTGTCTTCCCTGAGTGACTATGCATGTGCGTGGCTGCACCGTGGTGCTGGGGTGCTCGGGCCCTGCTCTCTCTGATCCTAGAGTGCCCCCTGGTGGCCCTTGGGCCTCTTTGCTCCCCCACATCTGGAAGCACACCCTGTGTTGGTCTCTCTGGTCGGGCCGTGGGGACATGCATGCGGTCCTCGGTGCGTGTCGTCTGCACATGCACGGTGGCCAGGCTCACTCCGTGGAACCCACAGGGAAGATCACGCTGCATGACCTGAAGCGCTGCAAGCTCGCCAACGTCTTCTTCGACACCTTCTTCAACATCGAGAAGTACCTTGACCACGAGCAGAAAGAGCAGGTCTCCCTGCTCCGGGTGAGTGCGGCTGGCCGGGGGCCACCTCCTCCTGCCCCGGGGTGAGTGCGCCACCTATAACACACACCTGTAACACGCCCGCCCCCCAGGAGAGCGAGAGTGACGGCCCCGAACTCTCAGACTGGGAGAAGTACGCCGCGGAGGAGTACGACATCCTGGTGGCCGAGGAGGCCGTGGGGGAGCCCTGGGAGGACGGGTGAGTCTCAGGAGAGGGAATGAGGCCGTGCAGGGGGAGAGGCCGTGGACGGGGAGAGGCCACAGGGAAGGGGTGGGAGGATGTGACTGCTGGTGGGGACGGGGTGGGGCAGTGGGGACAGGGGAGGCCATGGGGGAGCCCTGGGAGGACGGGTGAGTCTCAGGGCCTCAGCTGGAGGACAGGGAATGAGGTGGTGGAGGGGGAGAGACCACAGGGAAGGGTGGGAGGATGTGAGTGCTGGTGGGGACAGGGTGGGGCAGTGGGGACAGGGGAGGCCGTGGGAAAGCCCTGGGAAGGTGGTGAGTGTCCAGGGACAAGGGACAGGGGAGGCCATGGGGAAGCCCCGGGAGGACATGACTGCCGGGGGACAGGGCAGTGGGGACAGAGCAGGCCATCAGAGAGCCCTTTGGGAAGATGTTCAGTGTCCAGGGACAAGGGACAGGGAGGCCGTGGGGGAAGGATGGTGTCCAGTAGGCACGGGCAGCAAGGCTCATGGGGCCACCTTGGAACACAGACGCCGCAGACTGGGCATCAGGTGGGGCCTGTTCACACCTGACCTGGCCTGCTCTGGGCCTCAGAAGCCACTTTGGGCTCTGTCTTCCCGAGTTCCCTATAGGGCGTGTGCACTGGCTGGAGTGTGCACACTCCCAGGGTGCACGGCCACTCTGTAACCCCTTCCTCCTCTTCCTGGGATACAGGGCACACACGTACACATACTGTGCGTGTTTGTGTGTGTGTTTATTTTGTTTTTAGAAGTTTTTGTGCCTTAGGGCACATGCATGTGAGAGAGAGAGAGTTAGGAAGACGGAAAGCGAGAAATCTCACCAGGGAGATGGCCACGCAGCAACCCCTACTCCATTCTCCTCTTGGGATCCTGGGCACGCATGCACACACGCCTGACATGATTTTTAAGCTGCTGGGTCGAGCATCCGAACCACAGTTGGCCATGTGGGAGCTCGGTGTGTAGCCAGGCACCAGCTGCTGGCCCCGCACCCTGTCACGTGAGCTTCCGTCCAGCTCTGAGCTGGGCTTGGGCAGGCCATCTGCTGTGACGAAGCCCCACCAGGGGGCTTCAGGGAGGACGCTTCACCCCGCTTCTACCAGCGGAGAGGTGCAGATGGCGGGGTTGTGCCTGCACCCTGGTGGCCTCAGGGCAGGGGCTGTCCCCAGGCTGTCTGGATGTCTCCGTGCCCCAATGGCATAATGGTTATGTCACTGGACTCACAGGTAGTCGACCACAGTTCAAGTCCCGGACGTGGCGGCTTAAAACTCATGCCAGGCACGTGCGTGTACATGTCCAAGATGCCTAAAGGACAATGGAGGAGAAGGGATTGTCGCGTGGCCATCCTCCCTGGGGGGTGACTTCTCGTTCTGTCTCTCTGGCGAGTCCACGTGCCCTATGGCAAAAATCTCTAGAAACAAAAAGATGGGACCAGCAGTTGGCGTAATGGCTACGTGGCTGGACTCCCATGTAGTCGACTGCAGTTTGAGTCCCGGACCCGGCGGCTTAAACTCACGCCGGGCGCATGTGCATCTGTGCCCAAGATCCTGAGAGGAGACTAGAGAAGGGACTGTCGCGTGGCCATCCCCCGTGGGGTTGATTTCTCACTCTCTGTCTCTCTGGTGAGCGCACATGCCCTATAGCAAACCCTCTCAAAAAAAGTGAGACCGAGAGGTGCCATATCACTCTGGCCCAGGGTGTGGGGTCCCCCAGGAAAAGTGAAAACGGGAAGTGCCAGGTCGCTCTGCTCCAGGACGCAGGCCCCCAGGTGGCTGCCGTGTCGGGGACCCGCACGGTCTCCTCACCGCATCGCCCCGTGCAGGTTCGACGCCGAGCTGAGCCCTGTGGAACAGAAGCTGAGCGCGCTGCGGTCCCCGCTGGCCCAGAGGTCCGCCCTGGGGGACGTGGACCTGTACGAGTTTGCGTGCGGGGAGGACGACCTGCAGCCGCTGTGAGGCCCGGAGCCCGTGCGCAGCCATGTAGACTGCTCCCCCGGACGTGGGCCCACTATGCACGGCGCTGTGAGGGCAGACTGCCTTGTACGATGGCCCCTATTTATTCACACGGAGCTGCCGAGGGTGCTGCCCGCCCTCCAGGCCCAGGGCTGCCCAGGCGCGCATGGTCTCATGCCCACGGCCCGCCCGCCCTGGGCCTTGGGAGTCCGGCGCCCACCGACCTCGCCCACCGACCTCGCGCCGGCCGGGCTCAGCAGCGGGCTGGCTCCTCGGGAGAGCCAGGTGGTGTCGGTGCCGTCCGTGACATGGCGTCGCCCAGGAGCGGGTGCATGCCGTCCGCCTGAGGCTGGGGGGCGGGGAAATTTCACAGGGACCCCCCCCCGCACAGGCAGGCAGCGGGGCTCCTCCGTGACCCCACGGTCAGGCTCCGCCCGGGTACAGCCCGAGAGGTACGTGTTGGTGCGGACGGTGCAGCGGCCTCCTATGCGACCACGTTTGTATTTTTGAATAAAGAATTTAAGGGTTTTCAGTGCCGGGCCAGGCTCCTTGGCAGCAGGACACGGTCACGGTCCGCCCCGGGTGACCCGGGAAAGGGCTCAGGACAGGACCGGACATGCACAGCCACGGGCCAGGCTGGGTGCCCCACTGTCCACCTGCGGACACTGCAGACACTCGGGGAGAATCCCGAGGATGGCAGTGCCGCTCTGGGAATGGACAGGAAGGGTCCCCCCAGCACCTGCCCACCCCCCGCCGCGCCCCCGCCACGCCAGAGGGCCACACCAGGTGCCTGGAAACGGGCTGAGGGCACACGCCCAGCTGCCTCGGGGCGGCAGATGCAGTGAAGACCGGAGCACCCGGGACTGGGCTTGGTGGCCCTGCCCTTACTGACTGGGACCCACAGCCGTCGCAGTGACCGCGAGCTGACCCCCTCACCCCCACCCCCCCGAGTCAGGAGGCTAGGATGTCACGGACCCCAACCTGGGGTTGGGACCGCACACGGTTGAGCCCTGCCCCCACGCTGGCGCTGTTCTCTGTCCAATGCCCCAGTGCCCCGGTCCCTCCCCATGTCCCCAGGGGCCCACCCTCCTCACCTGGACCGGGACGTGCCAACATCGGTGTCTGGGTCCTCAGAGGACAGGAGGGCTGCAGAGACGTCCCAGGGGACACAGAGACCCCCCAGCTGCCTCCCCCTGGCGGTGTCCTCCCCTGGGGGGCTCGGTCCTCACCCCAGACACCAGTGGTCCCGATGTGCTGCACCCAGGTGGCTGCGACCCCACAGCCTGCCTCCCCCTGGCGGTGTCCTCCCTGGGGGCTCGGTCCCCACCCCGCACCCCAGAGACCAGTGGTCCCGATGTGCTGCACCCAGATGGCTGCGACCCCACAGCCTGCCTTGCCCGCTGTCCCCCACGTCCCACATGCCAGTGTCTGCAGAGCGAGGTCTGAGGATGTGCGTCACCCACAGACTCGCCGAGCCGCTGCCCACCCGACTGCCACCACTGGGCCTGCAGTTCCCGCTGCCCCTGTGACCCCACAGAGGCTGGCCTGGCCCCATGCGGCCATGGGGGGACCGGGACACCCATGGGAGCCGGGCTCAGCGGGAAGGCCAGGGAGGACGGCAGGCAAGGACGAGGCAGAGACCAGGAGTGGCGCATCCCAGGTGGGGACGCTTCCGTGCATGGTGACCGAGCAACAGCAGCCTTTGTTAGCATGATACCGCAGGGGCTGGCAGGTGGTGTGGGGGCTCGCCGCTGCACTCCCACATGGCCAGCCACAGTTCAAGTCTCGGTCCTGGCAGCTTGCTCTCTCTCAGTGCCCTATAGCGAATGTAAAAATAATAATCATCGTTAAAAAAAAAATAAAAAAGATGTGACCGCATTCGGGCATCACCAATAACCGTGACGGGAGAACCCTCACATGGGCCAGGTTCTGGTCAACAGGAAGTCCCTGAGGCTGCCCAAATCCCCAGGGGAGAGAGAAGGGATTTCGGCATGGCCGTGCTTCCGGGGGTGATCGCTCACTTTGCCATTTTCTCTCTCTGGCAAAACTTCCCTACAGCAAATTTTCTTTTTTAAATTAAAAAAAAAAAAAAAAAAATCTGGAAAGTGAGGACCACTGCCTTATTCAAAAGTTAGGCTTGGGGGCCGGCAGGTGGCCTGCTGGTTGGCAGGCTGGACTCCCACGGGCTCCCCTCCCGCTTTCCGAGCATCGCCCAGCAGGAGGGCATGGCCAGCACACTCCGACCCCCAAGTGGGACCCTGGTGCAGCTCAGCCCTCAGCGCCGTCCCACCCCTGGAAGAGCTGGAGCCCCGGCACCGGCCCAGGGTACCAGGGGTGCCAAGCTCCGGTGCAGCAAGTGGGACCCCTATGGAGGGCCTGGGCCCCAGGGCTGCACTAGGAAGCTGGGGGTGGGCCTCAGCGTTGCATCAGGGACCCCTGGGGGCTCAGACCTCCGGGCTGTGTTAGGGACCTCAGGGTGCAGGCTCAGGCCCCAGCACTGTTGTAGGGACCCCCCAGGAATAAGGCTGGACCGTGGCGGGGAGTCCAGGTCTGCAATACCGCATTAAGGACCCAGAGGGGACTCAAAGCCCAAACGTATCAGGGACCCGACGGGGGACGGACCCCAGTGCTGTATTAAGGACCAGAGTTCGGGGCAGGGCCCAACGCTGTATCAGGGAACCGGGGATGGGCCCGGACCCCAACGCTCCATCAGGGACGGTGGGGAGCTAGGGCCCGGTTGCTGTACCAGGGACCCCCGGTCAGGGCACCCTACCTGGCGCGGAGTCTCCGCGGAGCAGCAGGCACCAGGCGTCAGCGCTCCTCAGACTCTGCAGGTCTTTGGCAGAAACGCGTCAGTCACGGGCACGTGACTCGGGACGGCCAATGAGAATTCGCACAGGAGCCCAGCCCCTTCCGCACGCCAATCACGAGCACGTGACTCAGGGCGGCCAATGGGAGTCCGGCCCCTACCGCACGCCAATCACGCGCACGTGACTCATGGCGGCCAATGGCAGCACGCACCCGAACCCGCCCCACGCCGACCCCGAAG
>NW_006203492.1:1304228-1307526 GCF_000334495.1 Tupaia belangeri chinensis
AGGAGGGGGAAGAGGACGACGAGCTGCTGACGGCGAGCCCCCTGCTGCCGGCGGGGGCCCAGCGCGTGTGTTTGGTGCACCCCGAGATCAAGGGGGGAACCGGGAAGCAGCAGACCCGAGGTGACCAACGGGGGAACCCCGGGATGGAGCTTATATAGTGCAGGCTAAGGGGCGGGACTTCCGGGGGCGGGACACTGAGGGAAGGCCTTAATAGAGGGAGCGTGCTGGGGGCGGGGCTCCGGGAGAGAAATGAGTAGGGGTGTCTGGGGGCGGGACTCCGAAAGGAGTAACTCATAGGTCAGACATGGAGACGGGGGCGGAGCTTCTGAGGAACCGCAGGGCACTATGTAGATGAGGGGCGTGGCATGGGGGAGGCGTGACTCCAGGCAGAGAAAGTTACTGGCGAAGATAGAAACGGGGCGGGGCCTGCGAGGGGCCGGGCCCTGCACGGAGGTGCTCATAGGTCCAACCTGGGGATGGGCAGGGCTGGGAGAGGCGGAGTCCCGCGGCAGGTGCGGAGGTTCTTATCGGCGTTGCCGGCGGCTTGGGGGCAGAGACGCTGCCTGTTCCCAGCCCTTCCAGGACCGGGCATCTCCCATCGCATCTGTGTCCAACCCGGGCGCGGGGACCCCACCTTCCCGGCCTCCCAGGGCCTCCCAGCATACCCCGCCCCACAGCCACACCGTGTCCCTACGCCAGCCGGGCTGACGCTGCCCTGGGTCAGGAAGGTGCTGCATCCCACCCACAGGAGCGCAGCGGGTGTCCAGACGTCCCCACCATCAGGACTGGGGGCCGTGGCCGTGGGTGTCGCCATGGGCCCGGGTTTCCCCTGGAAGCCACTGCAGTCCCCAGCCATGCCCGACTCCATCCTGAATTCTAGGGAGTTAGGGCCATCGTGTCCCCTGTCCTGCCATGGCCTCGTTGTCCGTCCTGCCAGGGCCTCAGGGCCCCTGCTCCCTGTCCCAGCTCCTCCCTCGTCCAGTCCACAGAGCCACAGGGGAGGGAGTCGCGGCGTCTGAGAGCAGCCCTGGCTCTGGGCGCCCTCTTGGAACGGCCATCGTGAGAAGGGAGGGTGCCCAGGCTGGTGTGGGCCGGCCCACCATGGAGCACCCCTCAGGCCGGCCCTGTCCGCCCCACCGGGGAGCACCCCTCACGCCTGCCCTGTCCACCCCACCGGGGAGCAGCCCTCACGCCGGACCCGTTGTCCCCGCAGCTGAGTGGCAGGTGGCGGAGGCCACGGCGCTGGTGCACACGCTGGCCGGCTGGTCCGTGGTGCAGACCATGGTGGTGCCCACCAGGACGCCCGACAGCAAGCTCGTCTTCGGCAAGGGGAGCCTGGAGCATCTGACAGGTGAGCGAGTCCACGCGAGCACCCTCTGCTCACTGCGTGCTCCTCGTGCAAAGAGGGGGCCCGGACGCAAGGCTGCACCCACCCTTGACCACAAGGAGCCCAGAGTGGTGCCCAGTCACCCGAACAGAGTGGTAGACAGCCGGACCTGGAGGCTTAAAACTCACGCTTCATGTGCGTGCGTGCCCAGGGTCCGTCCCCACAGCAGCCTGGAGCAGGAGGGATTATGGCGTGGCCATCCCCCGGGGGGCGATTTCTTGCTTCCTGTCTCTCTGTCTCTGTCTCTCCAGTGAGTGTATAGCAAAAATCTAAAGAAAAAAATAGATAAATAAACTCAAGCCAGGCATGTGTGTGTGCGCCCAGGATCCCGAGAGGAGAATGGAGGAGGAGCTGCTGTGGCGTGGCCATTCCCGGGGGGTGATTTCTCGCTTTCTGTCTCTGTCTCTCTCCGTGTCTGTGGCGAGGGCTCGGGACCTATAGCAAAAATCTCTAAAAGAAAAAAGTGCGTGGCGGCTGTTCGGAGCCGGTAAACACGGTGGAAACGCCTTGCTGCTTCCTCGGCAACCCCGCTCCTGCTCTGCACCCCCAGTGGGGGCTTCACGGGACGCTGCGTCCTCGGGCTCCCGCTCACCTCCAGGACCGGGAAGACTGCCCACATGCGGGAAGGGCGTGTGTCCCCCCGGAGTCTCAGCCGCACCAGAGGCCGGCCCACAGTTAAAGAGACAATCACGGCGGGCTTCCTGGACAGGGTGCCCAGAAGTTGGGGTGTCGGTACATGAACCCACAGGTGCCCTGCAAACGCAGTCTTAGGGATTACCCTGACACCTGTGTGCATCACTGTCCCCCTCTAACTGTGCTCCCTCTTCCTTTAGGGAAAATCCGTGGGTCTCCGGAAATCACCGCCGTCTTCCTGAACGTGGAGAGGATGGCTGCCCCAACCAAGGTAACCCGGGCGCCCTTGGGGGCTCGCGCGCGCCCCGCGGAGGGAGCAGCAAGCCCAGAGCCTGGGGCGGCGTCTCCTCCTGCCTGTCCTCCTGGCCGTCACCTGGGCCGCCCGGTGGACCGCGGTCACGCTGTCCCTTAGAAAGAGCTGGAAGCCGCGTGGGGCGTGGAGGTGTTTGACCGCTTCACCATCGTCCTGCACATTTTCCGCTGCAACGCCCGCACCAGGGAGGCCCGGCTGCAGGTGGCGCTGGCCGAAATCCCCCTGCTCAGGTGACCGGCGGCCGGGCACAGCCCGCTCTGCCCTCTTGGGGTGACCATGGCTGCTGTGAGCCGAGGAAGGGCTGGCCGCACCGTCCGTGAAATACCACGCGTGCTGGGGGCAGTGGGCAGCCAGCCACACGCTCCCTGTGAGGACAGCTCAGGGCGGGGCCCACGTGGGGACACAGCCGGGCGAGGTCAGCCTCCCGGCCTGGGTGTAGACCTCACACACCTGCTCCGTCCTCTGGGTCGGTATCGTCGCCCACCCAGGGGCGGCCGACGTCAGCATGTTGTCCCCTGTCCCTCCAGGTCGAGGCTGAGAGATGACAGCACACACCTGCACCGGGGAGGAGGGGGCTCCCGCTGCATCCTGGGCTCAGGTGAGGGGCGGACGCCACGCGGGGCTTCCTGTCTGGGCGCTCGGGGCTCAGGTGAGGGGTGGACACAGCGCGGGGCGTCCTGTCTGGGACCTCGGGGCCGTGGCCAGAATAGCCCTTAGGAGTGGGGGCGGGCAGCCTGGCAGGTCCTGCAGGGCAAGCTCTGGACGTGGGCCGGACGAGTGCCGATGCTGCAGGTCACTGAGGGCAGCCAGCACGCCTGGAACGTGCTCACCCCCAGCTCTGAGCCCCAAGTCTGAGCTCCAGGGGAGGCTCCTTCCTCCTCTCCCGGCTCCCAGGGCTCAGGGGAGGCTCCTTCCTCCTCTCCCAGCTCCCCGGGGAGGCTCCTTCCTCCTCTCCCAGCTCCCGG
>NW_006203492.1:1307581-1309202 GCF_000334495.1 Tupaia belangeri chinensis
TCCCAGGGGAGCGTCCTTCCTCCTCTCCCAGCTCCCGGGGCCCCAGGCAGCCCTTGGCTTGTGGCTGCACCACTGCAGTCTGGCTCCGTCCCCACCTGGCCCCTCTGTGTGCGGCTCGTGCCCTGGCCGGTGTGTTCAGAGCTCCCTAGTCCAGGATGAACTCCCTTCCCCACCCTTCCTTCATTGTGCCCACACAGACCCTATTTCCAGATGAGGTCTCACTCCCAGGCCCAGGGGGTGAGGACATGGTGTACCCTTTGGGGGTTGTCACTCAGCCCGATGCAGACCCTGTCCTTGCCCTGTCAGGGAGGGATCCCCAGCTGATCTCGGCTACCGGGCTGACAGCGGGAGGCGCGGCAGGGAGCCCGGGAAGTGTGGTGTGTGTTACCGCCGCCCCGGCTGCTCCCCTGACGCACGCTGCCCTCCTGTGACCCCTGACGCACGCTGCCCTCCTGTGACACCAGCGGGCCGTCAGACCCACAGCAACGCCACCCCTCTGTGGGCACGTGTGCGAGGGTCGAGGTCACTCGCTCTCCAACCACCCTCACCCCAGGGGTGCACAAACGGCCTTACAGGGGTCTGGTCCCGGCCCAAGGTTGGGGACAGCTTATCTGAAACCCTGCGAGCCTGACCTCATGGCTGGGGGGCGCCCGGCCTCCCCCAGCCGGCTGCCCAGGGCCGGTCGGACCAGCCCCTGAGCGCCCCATCCCTCACGCCCCGCCCGGCCGTTCCCTCCCAGGGGCGTCCTTCGGCGGCGGCTGAAGGAGAAGGAGCTCAAGATCCAGAGGGCCCTGGAGCGGCTGCGGGCCAAGAGGCGCGTCCTCCGCAGGGAGCGGGCCCGGCGGGAGCTGCCCACCATCGCCGTGGTGGGGTACACCAACTGCGGTGAGCACAGCGTGGCCAGGCGGGCTGCACGCGGGGGTCCTGAACGCACCCAGACAGGGGTGCTCGCGCCGTGGGGGACACGGCGGGCGGCGTGTGACACCTCTCCGTCTCCGCCCTGTCAGGGTGCTGGACACGCATGCACACGTCTGATGTGTCTTTGTTTTCTTTATAAAGAATTGCTTATTTTAGTTGTATTTATTATTTCAATTGGACCAAAGAGAGGGAAAGTGAGAAACCAAGCTACCAGGCCCAGGACTTGAACCGCGGTCGAGCGTGCGGGAGTCCAGCACCCCAACCACCACGTCTCCTGCTGACCCCTTCCTGATGTCTTTTTTAAGAGTTACTTGTTTAATTTTATTTATTCATTCATTCGTTTTCATTTGGCCAGAGAGACACAGAGGGAAGGAACATGGTCCGGGTCTTGAACCATGGTTGGCCGCGTGGGAGTGTCCAGTGCCTCAACCACCCACCACCTGCTGGCCCCGCTGACATGTTTTTCAAGCCTCTGTGTCTGGGACTTGAACTGCTTGGGATCCAGCTGCCTTCTCTCCTGTCCACACCTCTGTCTCTCTCACCTACACTACAGTCTCCCCGTCCACACCTCCATCTCCCCATCCACACCTCCATCTCCCCATCCACACCTCCGTCTCCCCATCCACACCTCCGTCTCCCTATCCACACCTCCGTCTCCCCATCCACACCTCCCTCTCCCCATCCCCACCTCCACCTCCCCCTC
>NW_006203492.1:1309449-1312041 GCF_000334495.1 Tupaia belangeri chinensis
GCCTCAGCCTCCCCACCCACCCCTCCATCCCCCCATCCACACCTCCGTCTCCCCGGCCACACCTCCGTCTCCCCGGCCACACCTCTGTCTCCCCGTCCACACCACCCTCTCCCTATCCACACCTCCGTCTCCCCGTCCACACCTCCGTCTCCCCGGCCACACCTCTGTCTCCCCGTCCACACCACCGTCTCCCTATCCACACCTCCGTCTCCCCGTCCACACCTCGCCACACCTCTGTCTCCCCGTCCACACCACCGTCTCCCTATCCACACCTCCGTCTCCCCGTCCACACCTCCATCTCCCCATCCACACCTCCGTCTCCCTGTCTTCACCCCTGTCTCCCCGTCCACACCTCCGTCTCCCCATCCACACCACCATCTCCCTGTCTTCACCCCTGTCTCCCTGTCCACACCTCTGTCTCTCCTCCTGCACAGTAAACTCTCACCTCTATCTCCCTGTCCAAACCTCCATCTCCCCATCCACACCTCCGTCTCCCTGTCTTCACCCCTGTCTCCCCGTCCACACCTCCGTCTCCCCATCCACACCTCCGTCTCCCTGTCTTCACCCCTGTCTCCCCATCCACACCTCCGTCTCCCCATCCACACCACCATCTCCCTGTCTTCACCCCTGTCTCCCTGTCCACACCTCTGTCTCTCCTCCTGCACAGTAAACTCTCACCTCTGCATTGCCACCTCCCTGTCTACACCACCCTCTGCAGCACCACTGCCCCCCTGTACTGTCACCTGCCCTGAGTATGCCTTCAGCTCCCACATCTGCTCCAACACTGCATCTGTCTACACCGCCACCTCCCCGTCCACACCACCCCGTCCTGGGTGCTCTGAGAGCAGGGCCATGGTGCTGGCATCCTGGAGCCTTCGTGGTGGCCCCGGCATCCCTGAGATGTCCCTGTTTCTCAGGGCCCGCGGGACACCCCATCCCCCACGGGGACACTTGGGGGTCCCGGAGGCAGCTGTGTCCGGCACGCCGGGGCACGTGGGGACCTCACGGCCTGTCCCCCCTCAGGGAAAACCACGCTGATCAGGGCCCTGACCGGGGACCCCGCCGCCCGGCCGCGGGACCAGCTGTTCGCCACTCTGGACGTCACGGCCCACGCGGGCTCGCTGCCCTCACGCATGACGGTCGTGTACGTGGACACAGTCGGCTTCCTGTCCCAGCTGCCCCACGGCCTCGTCGAGGCCTTCTCCGCCACCCTGGAGGACGTGGCGCACTCGGTGAGGAGGCTGGAGCCCCGGTGGCCGTGAGCCGGGCAGGACGCCCCGATGGGACGTGCCCCGGCCGGAGACCCCAGATGGTGCAGGGCTGGGGCGGGGTGCCCAGGTGGATGTAAACGAGGGTCGAGACCCCCGGCAACGTCCCTGGAGGTGGGCAATCGCCGCACACCCTCGGTGCTGGGTCTGTGCAGAGCTGCGCCCCGCGAGGAGCACCTGGGTGGAGGCCGGGAGCACGGGCAGGACCCGGGCCCAGGGAAGCCGGGTGGGCTGCCCCGCGGGCCAGCTCTGCTCCCAGGGCCCCCTCAGGGCCCGCCACCACAGCCTGGGCGAGGCTCCCCTGCACCCCTCCCGGTGTGACCGGCCACGCCCTGACCCCCGGCCCGGCAGGACCTGATCCTGCACGTGAGGGACGTCAGCCACCCCGAGGCCGAGCTGCAGAAGGCCAGTGTGCTGGGGGCCCTGCGTGGCCTGCGCCTGCCGCCCACACTGCTGGACTCGGTGCTGGAGGTCCATAACAAGGTGGACCTGCTGCCCGGGTGAGTCGGCACAGCCACGCTGCACAGTGGCGTGGCATGGGGTCCCTTGGTGGGCCGCACCCTCCCCTGCCCGACCTCCAGGCCTGGGCCGTCTCTGTGACCTCGCCGAACACCACGTCACGGTGGTAGCGTGGGGGCCTCCTGGCACGGGGGCCACAGTGGCCGGGCTGGGCAGAGCGACCCTGAGACCCTGGTCTGGGACGGAAACCCCGGGGCCGACCGGCGTCCTCGGCATCCTCCGCACACAGGTACAGCCCCCCGGAACCCGGCGTCCTGGCGGTGTCCGCCCTGCAGGGCTGCGGGCTGCAGGAGCTGAAGGCCAGGCTGGAAGAGGAGGTTCTGAGGGCCACGGGCAGGCGCGTCCTCACCCTGCGCGTCAGGCTGGCCGGGGCCCAGCTCAGGTGAGAGCGGCCCCAGGGCGTCCAGGTCGCGGTCTGCCGGCCGGCGCCCCCGGGGAGGCCTGTGCTCACCAGCTCGGGCCTGCGCAGAGCCTGGTCTTTCCCGCCACCGCGAGTGGGGCTGCTTGCAGAGGGCTGAGTGGGGGTGGCCCAGGCAGAAGGCCGCAGCGTCCACACTGTCCTCGGTCCCCAGCTGGCTGCACACGGAGGCCACCGTGCAGGAGGTGGCTGTGATCCCTGAGGACGGGGTGGCCGACGTGACCGTTGTCATCAGCCACTCGGCCTACGGCAGGTTCCGGAAGCTCTTTCCCGACTGAGCGGCCCCGAGGTCTGCAGGCGGCGAGCACCAGAGCAGAGCGGGTGACCCGGCCACGGTGGCCGTGACCTTGGCATGGCTGGGCCGAGCCTCGGCGGCCGCGGGGGGGG
>NW_006203492.1:1312509-1314542 GCF_000334495.1 Tupaia belangeri chinensis
CTGGCGTGTGCCTGGCCTGCAGCGGGCGGCCCCGGGACAGGCTGGGTGACCGTGTCACTGTGGATGTTTCAGGACCCGTGAGAGCGCGGTCTCCGGCCGTGAACTCGAGACACCATGATCCCGTGGGGGCGATGGCACAGACCGCCCTGCCCTGCCCTGCCACGGTGCACGCTCAGGAACCACCAGGCACGCGGTCCCCACGGCCATGTTGGGGGACTCATTAAGAATCTGGCCTGCTGTCTTAGTCGTTTCCGGGTGGCTACCAGAAACACCCGGAGCTTTCACAAGGGGACGCTTTGTTTTTTTAAATAATTATTTATTCAATTTTATTTATTCATTTATTTTAATTTGACCAGAGAGACACAGAGGGAGAGAGGGGAAGTGAGAAAGCAAGCCACTGGGTCCGGTATTTGAACTACGGTCAGTGATGTGGGAGTGTCCAGCGCCTTAACCACCGTGCCACCTGCTGGTCCCCATGAGGGGACGCTTTGTTTATGAGCACAGGGCTCGGGGAGCACAGGGCTCGGGGGCTGGGACGTCCTGGCCGACGGCGTGGCCCACGGGAGCTCGGGGATGCTGGCGGTGCAGAGGGAGGGAGAGACGTCCTGAGTTTCCACGCCAGCCAGCCCTGCGGGAACCAGCACCACAGGGGAGGTGGCCACGCCACTGTCCCCTCTCCTCTGTGCTCCTCTCGGGATTGGGGTACGCACACACACGCACCCAACATAAGGTGGATTTTTTGTTTTTGGGGGGTTTCTTGAGAGAATTTTTTTCTGTAGGGCAGGTGCACTTGCCAGAGAGACAGGAAGCTAAAAATCACCCCCGGGGGGTTAGGCACACCGCGATCCCTTCTCCATTCTGCTCTGGGAATTTTGGACACGCACATACGCCTGGCAGAGAGAGAAAGCCTCTAGGTCCCGGACTGGAACCACAGTCGACTGCGTGGGAGTCCAGCGACGTCCCCGTACGCCCTGTGCTGGTCCCCACAGTTGTCATGTGACAACCCTCGTCTTCCCTCAGCTCCGAGTCTGGCCAGTGAGCAGCCCCCGAGGGGGCATTCCCCTCTCCGCGTCTCTGCTGGCCTCGCGGCCATGTCTGAGCCCGGGCAGGGGCAGCTCCCGTCTGCAGCCCCCGCTCGCTCTCCCTTTTCTCCGGCCCAACCTCTCAGGGACTCCGGGGCCCTGAGTCTCCCAGCCGGGTCCCCGTTTGGGAGGGAACGGCCGGTGGGCCGGGCAGCGCCTGCCGTGTGCGAGGCCCAGTCCCTGTGCCTTCCCCATGTGGCCCGGGACTCGGGACCGATCACATGGAGACCCCGTGGAGGGCCAAGCCCCGAGTCCTGGATTACAAAGGGCTGGGTGGGGCTGGGAGGGCGGGGAGCCTTTAGGAGCTGGACGGGGACGGGTCCTCACAGCCTCTCCCTGACACCGGGACCCGGAGTGTCCGCACGTCCCAGCTGGACGCCCCTGGGCGTCAGGACTCAGACTGTGAGGACCGGGACTCGGGCAGGAGGGGCCTGTGTCAGTGGGACGGACCCAGTACTGTCTACACCCCAGTCCCTGCTCACCTCCTCACCCCATCACCCCACAGTGCTGTCTACACCCCAGTACCTGCTCACCTCCTCACCCCATCATCCCACAGTGCTGTCTACACCCCAGTCCCTGCTCAGATCCCCACCCCATCATCCCACAGTGCTGTCTATACCCCAGTCCCTGCTCACCTCACCCCATCATCCCATGGTGCTGTCTACACCCAGTACCTGCTCACCTCCCCACCCCATCATCCCACAGTGCTGTCTACACCCCAGTACCTGCTCACCCCATCATCCCACAGTGCTGTCTACACCCCAGTACCTGCTCAGATCCCCACCCCATCATCCCACGGTGCTGTCTACACCCCAGTACCTGCTCAGATCCCCACCCCATCATCCCACGGTGCTGTCTACACCCCAGTACCTGCTCACCTCACCGTCTGATCCAATTCCTCCTCCCCTCCCAGTATCTGATCTCGCTCCACCCTCCCGAGTGGTGTCCGAT
>NW_006203492.1:1315494-1319676 GCF_000334495.1 Tupaia belangeri chinensis
CGGTCCCAACCGCCCCCTGCCTCCCTGTCAAAGAAGTGACTGTCGGGAGGGCAGGGTGGTGGGAGAGGCTGCCTGACCCGCCTCAGATGCATGTTTTGAGATGTTCGGAGAGTTCAGCAGCTCTGTCTTGCACCAGAACCTTGTGTACTGTTCGTAAAGCCGGGAGGAGAAAGACGGGAAAGGAGCAGCTGCTTAGAGAACGGCTTTCTGCCTTCCCCCAGCTCTGTCAATCAAACTTCATTATTTAATTGTGTTATTTATATCTACACCCCAGTCCCTGCTCACCTCCTCACCCCATCATCCCACAGTGCTGTCTACACCCCAGTACCTGCTCACCTCCTCACCCCATCATCCCACAGTGCTGTCTACACCCCAGTACCTGCTCAGATCCCCACCCCATCATCCCACGGTGCTGTCTACACCCCAGTACCTGCTCAGATCCCCACCCCATCATCCCACGGTGCTGTCTACACCCCAGTACCTGCTCACCTCACCGTCTGATCCAATTCCTCCTCCCCTCCCAGTATCTGATCTCGCTCCACCCTCCCGAGTGGTGTCTGATACCCGGCCGATTTCCTCATCACCCACCAGGTGATGTCTACACCCCAATGTCTGACTAATGCCCTGTCCCCCACTCCCTGTCGGTCCCACATCCCTCCCTGAGACGTGGAGTAACCTCCTGCCCACGAGTTACCCTGGAAGCTACGGAAACGTGTCGGTGCCTGTTTGCGTGGTGACAGATTCACAAACACACGTGACTCGACCGCCTTCCCTTGTCCTGTGGAATCAGGTCATGTGTGACGAATGCTTGGGGACACGGATCCAGGCAGGCCTGACCCGATTCCACCTCAGCCCGTTCCAGAGCGCTCCCTGGCCTGGCGCCTGCCCCTCCGAGCCCAGCCGCCCTCACTACAGGCCCCTAGCCAGCGAGTCCTGGGTCCGAGGGTGTCCCTGGTCTGGAGACGTCCTGGGCCCGAGGGCATCCTGGATTAGAAGCCGGCCCACGACCCAAGGGTGTCCGGGGCCTGGGGGCGCCTGGAGCCGTAGCCTGGGTGTCCTGGTGGGCTGTGGGCCCTTTGTTCCCTCCCGGGAGCCAGAGCCCATGGGCAGTCGCCGACTTGCCGTGGAAACGACCGGTTTGACCCACAGACGACACGCAGCAGCATGTTCCTGTGGACAGGGCGGGCGTCCGTGAGGATGGGGGTCATGGCACCGTGGGGTCTTCCCTGATGGAGGTGTCAGGGCTCACGCCAAGCCGATGCCGAGAGAGAAGACGTTGTGACCTTCCCAGGAGCAGAGGGGAGCCCCCTACACACAGCCAGGGCTGCCCTGTCACCGGGAGCAGAGGGGAGCCCCCGCGCACGGCCAGCGCTGCCCTGTCACCGGGAGCAGAGGGGAGCCCCCACGCATGGCCAGGGCTGCCCTGTCACCGGGAGCAGAGGGGAGCCCCCACGCACGGCCAGGGCTGCCCTGTCACCGGGAGCAGAGGGGGCCGGGGCACCCACAGAGGGCAGGGCGGGCTGAGAGGGCTTAGTTTAGGGTGAGCTAGACTAGACAGCGGTGTACACGTGAGCTGGGTTAGTGTAGGGTTGGGTAGGCTGGCTCCTTACGCAGGCTTGGCCCTGGGTTTGCAGCTGCCTAGACCAGATGAGGGTGTAGATGTGAGTCAGGGTTACATTAGGGCCGGCTAGACCAGGTGACTGCGTAGACGGGGTTAGCTCAGGGCCGGCTAGACCAGGTGACTGCGTAGACGGGGTTAGCTCCGGGCCAGCTAGACCAGGTGACTGTGTAGATAGGGTTAGTTCAGGGTCAGCTAGACCAGCTGACTGTGTAGACAGGCCTGGGTTAGTTTGGGGCTGGCAAGGCCTGATGACAGTCTAGACATGGGCCTGGCTAGTTTAGGGCTGTCTACACTGGATGTTGGGGTGGGCGTGGGCCTGGCTAGTTTAGGGCTGTCTACACTGGATGACTGTAGGCCTAGCCCTGGCTAGTTTAAGATTGTCTACACTGGATGACTGTAGGCCCAGGCCTGGCTAGTTTAGGGCTGTCTACACTGGATGTTGGGGTGGGCGTGGGCCTGGCTAGTTTAGGGCTGTCTACACTGGATGTTGGGGTGGGCGTGGGCCTGGCTAGTTTAGGGCTGTCTACACTGAAGAGTCTGGCAGGCCTGGACCCCGGGCATGGCTGCAGCCCCCTGAGTAGGCCCAGGCCATGCCATGACTCGGGGCAGGAGAGCGGGTCCAGAAGCCCTGCCGATGCGGCGGAGTGGATTCTGATCAGCACCGGCCAGCCTCCGAGGGGCAGGCATCCCCCTGGGGAGTGCGGCCCGGACACAGGTACGTCCAGAGGGCAGAGAGGGGACTTGGCAGAGCAGCCTCGCCCTGTGACCACACATGGGTGCCATGCGTCTGCACAACGTAAGGACAGGGCAGAGACGCCGAGCCTGCCACGGCCCCGGGACAGGTGGAGCTGGCTGTGCCCAGACGGGTGGGTGCAGGGACGCGGGGGCTCGCGTTTCCGCAGGACCTGCAGGAGCCCAGGATCCAGCCCAGCTGGGCCAGGAGGGATGGGGCGGGGACACCCGGCCAGGGAGGCTGTCTGAGCCAGCTGGTGAGCCAGGCCAGGAGGTGGTGACCCCGTAAGACTCTGGACTCCCACGTGGCCAACTGCATGTGAGTCCTGGACCCGGTGGCTTGAAACAGCAGGCGCATGTGCGTGTGTACCCCAAATCCTCAGAGAAGGGAGGAGAAGGGAGCACAGCTGGTCATGCCCCGGGGTAACTTCTTCTTTCTGTCTCTCTGGCGAGCACACACACCCATAAAAGTCAAAGGAGGTGAACGGGCAGCAGGGACAGCTGTGAGGACCAGACAGTGTCACCGTGTGGCCGGCTCAGGCCTGTCACCCCCGTGTGTGCCGATGGCCCGTGTTCTCACACCTGCTGGGGCGTTGCTGGAGGCCCATGAGGATGTGCAGGCTCGCATGTCCATGCCGGCCCCGGTCCATCCGTGTGGACACCCTGCAGGAGCCCACTGAATCCTGCCGGGACAGCCGTGAAGCCAGCGTGTCTCCAGGAAGCTGTGGGCCTGGGCTGAGGGGACTGCGTGACTGCACGAGGTTACAGACGGGTGCTCCTGGGGCCAGCAGGCGGCGTGACAGTGACGCCACTGGTGCCCGAGATCCCAGGAGAATGGAGCAAGGCCGTCTCCCCCGGGGCGTGATTTCTGACTTCCTGTCTGTCTGTCTCTCTCTGGCAAGCACGCACCTGACACCAAAAATCTCACCAAAAAACGACAGTCCTGGCGCTCTGCAGCCCAGTGGTTAGGGGAGCCAGGTCCCACATGGCCCATGAAAAGCACACTCGGTGTGTGTGTGCACACGTGCCCCGAGTCCTCGTGGGGAGAAGAGGGCTGTGACGTGACCGTACCCCGGGCGGTGTGTCCCTCTCCCTCCCTGTCTCAGGCTGGCGCGTGTGCCCTTGGGCGAGTATAAAAACGGATTTATTGTTAGGGTGAGTCGGCGGTCTGGGCGCTGGGGTCTGCCCCAACCTGCCAAGAGCCGGGACCACAGGCACAGGGTCCCTCCGGGCTCTTAGGGCGGCGTCCCCGCTGGCTCCGGCCCCAAAGTCACAGAAACTCCACAGCACTGCGGCTGCCCCTCCTGTCATTTGTCAATGTCCTTTGGGGGCCAGCAGGTGGCGTGGTGGTGAAGGCACTGGACTCCCACATGGTTGGCGGCGGTTCAAGTCTCAAACCCAGCTGCTTGACAGTCTCGCTGGTCCTGTGTGCGTGCCCGAGACCCCGAGAACACTGGACGGGAATGCGGTGTGGCCGACCCCGGGCATGGTCTCTCACTTTCCCTCTCCGTCTCTTGTGAGTGCTTGCCCTGTGGACAGGTCCTCTGGCAGGGTCCTCCTCTCAGTCCCTGCAGCCTCCCGGAACCGGGAGCCCTGCCAGCAGCCCCGTCCCTGCCCGGGGCGACCCTCGCTAAGGCGCTGTCCCAGCCGTCTTCCGCAGCGCACCCGGAGAAGCTGCAGGGGACCGGACCAGGCCAGGCGGCTGAGGGGCGGCTGCTGCGGACGGCGCATGCTCTGTCCATCCGTGCACGCTCTGCCGGCCGCCCAGACCGCGTCTGCTCCCGGCAACCCCGCGGCAGCAGCAGGAGGGGGCAGGGCGGGCTCAGCCC
>NW_006203492.1:1319864-1321489 GCF_000334495.1 Tupaia belangeri chinensis
GGGGCGCGCGGGGCGGGCGGGCGGGGCAGCGTCAGCGTCCGCAGCGACTGGGACGGGTGGGCCAGCACGTACTGCAGGTTCTCCGTGAGGTTGATGCCCGCCACGAACAGCCCGCCTGCAACAGCGAGGACGGGGCGCTGGGCGGCCGGGCCCCACCCGCACCAGCCCGCGCCGGGGTCACCCCAGTCCCAGCCCGGCACCGGGCCGCCGCCGGCCACCTCACACTTCCGGAGCCCGGGGCGGACCCGGCTGCTTGCCTGGCACCCAGCGAGGGCGGAGGGGACAGGGCTTGTCAGAGGACGCTGGGCGGTGACAGCCACAGACCGGCCGTCCGGTCCCCACGTGCTGCACAGGATAACGGCCCCAGATGCCCGTGTCCTAGTCCCAGATAACGGCCCCGGGGATGGCCCGAGCCAGTCCCCACTGCTGGGCAGGACGTAACTACAATGTGCTTGTCCAACAAGTCCCCAAAGATGGCCCGCCCCAGTCCCCACGTGGTGACGCACAGAGGGCAGGGGAGACAGAGATGGAGGGAGGGACTGACAGGGAGAGACAGAGATGGAGGGTGGGACTGAGTGAGAGACAGAGAGGTGAGAGAGGGGAGACAGAGATGGAGGGAGCTGACGGTGGAGGCCAGGAGCCCCGGGTGGCCTTGGCTCCCCTTCCATGAGCGACAGCAATGGCACACGTGCTCCGGGCTGCCAGAGACCCCATGCTCGCATGTAACACACGTGGTGAGCGCCCGGTGCGTGTGAGCGGTCACTGAGCAGAATGGCCCCGCACAGAGGGCCCGGGCAGCGTGTCTCAGCGAAGGCGGCCACACTCGAGGTCCACCCAGCTCTGTCCTCCCTCCCGTCCCCACGGCCACCCCACATGGTGACCCGGGTGTGAGTGGGCACTTTCCCCTGGAGCTGCTCAGTGTCGCTATCCCGTGTGCACACGTGTACACCTACGTGGGGTGCACAGGCACGTAGCTATGTATACCCTCGCGTGCATGTCTGCGTACACACGTGTGCACACACACGTATCCACACACGGTGAGCACGTATGAGGCCCCACTTCTTTTACTTAAAGCAGTGTTCCTGGCCGCCATCTGGGGCACAGGCCCGGGTACCTGAATGCGCACACTCAAGTGTGTGCGCGTGCATGTATGTACCTACGTGTGTACATGTGTACACATTCATGTGTACACACGAAGGACATGCGACGTCCCACTTCTTTCGCATAAAGTAGCATGCCTGACCACTGTGTGGGGTCCAGGCCCGGGTCCCTGTGGGGTCCAGGCCCGGGTCCCTGAGTGCATGCACTCGTTTGTGTGCACGTGTGTGTACCTACGTGTGTACATGTGTGCACACACGTGTACATAAAAGCACACGTATGATGCCCCAGTTCTTTCACATAAACCAGCATGCCTGATCCGTGTCTGGGGCACAGGCCTCGGTACCTGAATGCATGCATTTGTCCGTGTGCCCATGAACGCGCATGGGCACCGACGTGTGTACATATGTCCGCACGTGCGTGCACACGTGTATACACACGCAGGGAGCGCAGACGCCGTCCCACTTCCCTCAGAGAGGCAGAGGCCGGGACGCAGACGTCTGGCGGGGGCGGGGCACGGGGCGGGG
>NW_006203492.1:1321919-1322583 GCF_000334495.1 Tupaia belangeri chinensis
GCCCCCCACCGAGGAGGTCGCCCCACCCGCAGAGGCGCCCCCCACCCAGGCGGAGGCCCCGGCCGCTCACCCCGCGCGGGCACAGCATGTCCCCGAAGATGTTCTTGATGCAGGCCACCAGGTACTCGTGCAGGTCCTCGGTCAGGCCCTGGAAGTTCCTGCAGGCCAGGATGACCACCTCCCGCGGGTGCTGCTCCAGCCACTCCGAGATCTCCGTCAGCGTGTCCTGGGGCGCAGGCGGCAGCTGGCCGGGGACGCACCTCCCGCCCACGGCCGGACACCACCACCGCCTCCCGGGAGCCACCCGGGGCCACCCTTCAGGACTCCAGGGCTGGGTGTGAGGGCAGGGGAGCAGAGGGCGGCCCAGCCGGGGGGAGGGACGGCAGAGCTCTGAGTGAAGGAGCACGCTTGTGTGCACGTGTGTGCTTATGTGTCTGTGTGCATGTGTGTGTGTGCACACACCTGTACCTGCTGTGCATGTGTATATGTCTACATACGTGCTCACATACCTGCACATACCTCACCCCTGCCTGTCCTAGATCTCAGCCCTCCCTGCCCACACCCTCACCCCTGCCCATCCCAGGGCTCACCCTCCCCATGCAGAGGCTCCCGCCCACCGGACCCTGGAGCTCTGCGGCCCCCTCCGCAGCCCGGCCCGCACCTC
>NW_006203492.1:1322619-1326204 GCF_000334495.1 Tupaia belangeri chinensis
CGAAGTGCAGGTTCTTCTCGGATCCCTCCAGCATGTGGGCCACCCGCAGGTCCAGGTACCGCACGCCCGTGTCCAGCTGCTCCGTGACGTTCAGCCCCTGAGGACACAGGCCGTGGTCGTCCCACCTCAGGGGTGCAGGCCACTCTCTGCTGGCCGGGCCTAGGTCTGGGGTCTCAGGAGTGGGCGAGAGCCTGCCCAGTGCAGCTGCCTCGGCCCCAAGGACAGGCTCCCCCAGGGCTGGTAGGCACCTGGAACCCGCGTCCGGGACCTCACGTCCGTGCAGGAGGGTGCAAGACAGTTCGAGGCCGGGTCGGGGCGGGGGGGGGGGCATCCCTGTAAAGGCGCCTTGGCCCCTAATACTGCTTTAGGGACAGAGGGGATGGAAGTGACCTGTTGTCATAATCATAGAGAAAGAAAAGTCTTATTATGGAACCGAGCAAAAAATGGTTCTCTGAAGGAGCAAAGCGTTAATAAAACAAAGAAAAAGAAAATGCTGCTCCCCTCCCACCTTAAATAATAGAAAAGGGGGAACCAGCAGTTAGCGTAATGGCTATGTCGCTGGACTCCCACGTAGTCGACTGAGGTTCGCGTCCTGGACCCGGTGGCTTAAAACTCACCCCGGGCACGTGTGCGTGCGTGCCCAAGATCCAGAGAGGAGAATGGAGGAGAAGGGATTGCGACTTGGCCATCCTCCCTGGGGGGTGATTTCTCGCTTTCTGTCTCTCTGTCTCTCTCTGTCTGGCGAGCGCACGCGCCCAACAGTGAAAAAAAACTCTCCAAAAAAAGTAATAATAATAATAGAAAAGGCACAGATACTAACGCTGAAAGTGAAAGAAGGTGGCCAGCAGATGGCGTAGTGGTTACGTCACTGGACTCCCACATGGCCCACCACGGTTTGAGTCCCAGACCCGCTGACTTTAATCTCACGCCAGGCGCATGTGTGTGCCCAAGGTCCAGAGAGGAGAATGGAGGAGGAGGAGGGACCATGGCGTGGCCATCTCCCGTGGCGGGTGATTTCTCATTTCCCCTCTGTCTCTCCCCAGCGAGCACATATGCCCTATGGCAAGAACCTCCTTTGGGGCCGGCAGGTGGCGTGGTAGTTAAGGGCAGTGGAATCCCACATGGCTGACTGTGGTTCGAGACCCGGACCTGGCTTGCTTTCTCACTTTCCTTCTCTCTCTCTCTCTCGCTCTGTCCTTCTCTGGTGAAATTAAAATAAATGAATGAATAAAGTTAAACGAAATAATTTTTGTTTGTTTGGTTTTGGAGAGGTTTTTGCTATAGGGCGTGTACTCTCACCAGAGAGACAGAGAGAGACAGAGAGACAGAAAGCGAGAAATGACCCCCCAGTGGGGATGGCCACACCGCAAGCTCTCAGACCCCGTGCTGTCCGGGCTCACCTGGGTGACGGACCATTTCAGCACCACAGGGCGCGTCACGCAGGGCAGGACCTTGGCCAGCAGCTGCAGCAGCCGGGGCTGGTCCTGGGCGATGGGGGACTTCCTGTTCAGGCAGTAGGTCATGGTGTCGTGGCTCCCTGGAAGGAAACAGCAAGGTCACCTTCCACCTGCTCGCCTGCCTCCTCACGCTGCACGCCGGGGGCATGGACGCACACGCAGAACACACATGTGCAGCGCTGAGCAGAGCCCCCAGACCCGCGCTCCCTGCCTGGGTACGGGCCCTCATCCACTTTCAGTGTCAGGCCCAGCTTCTCTGGCACGTGGTCAGCCTCGCCGTGGGCCATCCTGCATCTGTAAGAACGCTCTCCCCGCTGAGACAGCAGCCCTGGCGTGGCCCCGTGGCAGGTTCTCTGTGGGCCAGGCCTCGTGTGGAGCAGGTCCGTCGTGGGCCAGGCCTCATGAACAGGAAGCAGCCCGACCCCGGCCACAGTGTGGGTGCACCTGAACACACGAACCGCAGTGACAGATGCCAACACGCGAGCCCACGGGCTCAGCCAGGGCATGCCACGCTGTCCACACATAAAGCCCTGCCGTGACTGGGGCTTGGGAGGGAGGGACGACAGTGATCTGCATTGCTGCTGTTGGGCTCTTTTAGGTTTTTGCCATGGGGCACATGTACTTGCCAGAGAGCAGAGAGGCAGGGACAGAGAGAGGGAAAGTAAGAAACCACCCTCGCGGATGGCCGCACCACACTCCCTTCTCCGTTCTCCTCTTGGGATGTTGGGCACGCACGCACACGTGCCCGGTGTGGTTTTCATGCCGCCGGATCTGGGACTCGAACCGCAGTGAGTCACGTGGGGATGCAGTGCCTTCAGCACCACTCCGCCTGCCGGCCCCAGAGACCACCGCGGTTTCTAACGGGTGCGGTGTCTCCTCTGGGGTGACGAGAAGGCTCTCTAGCCTCTGGTGCAGATGGCGTGTCACCTGTCCAGCTAGAAGCACTGATGCAGTCGGAGCCCCTGGGCTGGGCAGCCTGGAAACATGCTAGATGTGCGTGTGTGCGTGTGTGCGTGTGTGTGCGTGCCTGGGATCCTGATGGGCTGCAGGAGTGGAGGGCGGAACGATGACATGCCCACGCCCTGGGGAGCGTGCTCTCTCTGTCTTGCACACACACAAACTGAAACTAGACCACACTGGCTGTTGTGTGTGTGAGGGCCCCGACCACGCGGCTGCGCACCAGCGAGCCCCACGTCTGGAGGAAGCTCAGTGCACCCTGCGGGCTCGGTCCCGAGTCCCACCTCCCTGGGAGGCAGCGGGCACGTCTCCTCGCTCCGTCAGTCCACGGCAGCCCCCGGGGCCGAGCAAGGTGGGGCTGGGGGCACAGACCCAGCTGGCAGGGCCTGTCCACCTCACGGTTGACCCCGCACGAGGGCCCAGCATGGAAAACGCTTGACACGCACTGGGTGGAGGAAGACGGCTGGACACGGCACGAGGCACCTGGAGGGGCCTGGAGTCCTCCCAGGAGCAGGACAGACGGCCCAGGGGGGTGCAGCCCCCGAAGGCCTAGGTGTCCCCATGCCTCGCGTTCGGGGGTGCCCCGAGTCCTTCACGGTCGTATCAGAGTGGACGAGAGAGGACAGGTGTGTGCATGCACTGTCCTCGTGTGTGTGTGCGCACACGTGTGTGCCCACATGCACGGCCTGCTGGAACGTCCCCGCACCCCGGACGGACCCCCCAGCAGCATCCATGTTCCCTCACCTGGGATGGACAATTGGTGCAGGGGCACGTCCCAGAGCCGCGGGCACAGCTGTGACATCCAGTCCTGGTTCCTGCAGTCCGGGCGCGGGGAGCCGGGGCAGGGGGCGCTCGCCTGGCCGCCCATCACGGTGGCAGGCACCTGCGGGAGGACAGAGGGTCTGCCATTCGCGCGAACACTGCTGCAGGGGGCCTGAGCGGAGGCCGAGCACACGGCTCAGAGCACACGGCTCAGAGCCACGCTCCCGCCTGCCCACCTGCCCAGAGCCGACGCGGCTGACCGGGCGGCCTCCCTCTCGGTCCCCAAGGACGACTGCGGATGCCATCAGCCCTGACACGGCAGAGCTCGCCTGGCCCCATCGGCCTCACCCTGGGGGAGGAGCGGCCGCTCCGAGCAGCCCGGAGCTGAGCCTCTTCTGCTCCCACAGAC
>NW_006203492.1:1326236-1329552 GCF_000334495.1 Tupaia belangeri chinensis
CCTGGCGGTGGAGCGGCCGCTGAGAGCAGCCTGGAGCTGAGCCTCTTCTGCTCCCACGGCCCAGAGAGGCAGGAGTTAGGGCACGGTCACAGCCCAGGGTCGGGGGCCACGGGAGCCTTCCTTTACCCGGAACCGACCCACTTCACGCAGCCGCAGCCGGGCACCAACACGCAGCCCCGCAGCTGCCACACACCACCGAGGCCGGTGCAGCCTCCACAGACCCTCCCCGCCCTCCGCGCCCCTCTCTGTTCAGCCCGACAGAGGGTCCACGCTGGCCATTCCGGTGCACACCGCCCAGTGGGGAGCCATGTCACCGGGGGTCATCCTGAGGCCGTGACCCAGATAACCCTCGAGTTCACCTAGGACCCCTCGCCCCGCCTGCCTTCCTGGTCCCCTCCACAGCTCACACCTTCCTCTGCATGTCACCTCCCCGCCCACGCCCACGCCTTTGCTAAGCCAGTTCCAAGCCCCTGACCGCCCCTCGGGTGGCACGTCACACCGGTGAGGCCCCCCTGCAGGTGATATAACCCTGCAGTCCCGTCATGGCTGTTGTGGGTGTAATTTGGGGCGGTGCGCAGAACCCGAGCACGAGGAGAGAGGTCTTCTCCTTCTCACATGGACCAGGGGTGGGCAGAGCCCCGTGCACCCCAACAGAGGCCCCACAGCCCTGGCCCCGGGGTGGCTACATACACCTCCTGCCTCCAGGGCGCCCTCCCCCTCGGACCACACGCCGCTGAGATGTGACCCCCAACCTCATGGACAGCCCCCCCCCAGGACCTCAGGGTGTGACGCTGTTTGGGGACAGGGTCTTTGTGGAGGAGATGAAGGAGACATGAGGTTACCAGGGCAGCCCTGACCCAGTAGGTCTGGTGTCCATGAGAGGAGAGAGGGGGACACAGACACGCACAGAGGGACGGCCACATGGGGTCACCCAGCACTCTGTTAGGGACTGGGGGGGGAGGCTCGGACCCCAACGCTGGGTCAGGGACCTCAGGGGAGAACTCAGACCCCGATGCTCTGTTAGGGACCTCAAGGGAGGGGGTTTGGACCCCAACGCTGGGTCAGGGACCTCAGGGGAGAACTCAGACCCCGATGCCCTATCAGGGACCTCAAGGGAGGGGGTTTGGACCCCAACACTGGGTCAGGGACCTCAGGGGAGAACGCAGACCCCGATGCTCTGTTAGGGACCTCAGGGGAGGGGATTTGGACCCCAACGCTGGGTCAGGGACCTCGGGGGACGGGGAACTCGGACCCTGACACTGTATTAACAACCTTGGAGGGGTCTCGGACCCCAGGGGGGGCTCGAACCCTAACCCTGTATTAGGGACCTTGGGGTAGGAGGACTCAGGCCCTAACGCTGTATTAGGGACCTCAGGGTTGGGGGGCCTTGGACCCCAACGCTGCATGGGGGACCAGACCCAGCGCTGTATCGGGGACCCGAGTTGGGACTCGGACCCCAGCGTTGTATTGGGGACCCAAGTGGGGGCTCGGACCCCAGCGCTGTACTGGGGACCTGGGGGGCTGAGCCGGGCCACCCGAGCTGGCTCAGGCAGGTAGCACCCGCCGTGGTGGCACGGGTGAGGAGCTGGGTTTGAACCTAGCTGTTCCCCTGAGCAACCCTGGGGCACGGCTCACCCCCATGTCCCATGGTCTCCCAGCCGTCACACCGGACCCGGGGCCCTGCCCAGAACACGGACCCGTGAGCTAAAGCAGGTGAGGCCCAGGGTCCCCCGACATTCTGGGGCATGTGTCCTGGCCCCGACTCAGGGCTGGAGAAGGCTGTCTGTGTGCCGTGGCAGGACCACAGCCCACGGTCCCATGTGGACAGCCCCACGCAGAGACTGGCTGTGGCCCCCGTGTCCCCCCCGCGTGTCCCTCCCGGTCCCCAGGGGACGGCCGTCTTCCACACCAGCCCCCGCTTTCCCACAAGCCCCTGTCCCTGCTCCGTGGGTGTGCGAGGCCCAGATTCCAACCACCTTGAGGTAAGCAGTGCTTCCTGCGTGTGAGCACACACGTCTTCCTTGGTGTGTTACATGGCTGTAGCCCAAGAACCCACAGCGGGACGTGGAAAAGGCCGCTACACGCTCAGCACAGGGGAGAAGCCCTCGCACGGTCCGTGGAAAAGCTGCTCTTTGGGAAAAGCACTTTGGAAGCAGCTGCCACTTCCCAGAGGCAGCACTTGAGAACCCTGCACTGTGTGGCCGTCCCGCGGGGGCGCGCTCTCTCTGTCGCTCTCCAGGGGGGGACACTACAGAAATGAAAGCAAGCTAAAGAGAAAGGTGGGTGCGTTTCAGAATCTGGGGCAGCGCCGCAGCGTCGTCCTTGAATTCTGTTTTCCTGTGACAGTTTTCCCGTGAAGTCCCCTGGCGTGCGGCAAACGAAGCAGCAAACCTAAGCCCAGAGCCGCTCTCCAGCGGCCCCGGAACTCCCTGCCTCTCGTCCCTGTGGCTACACAGCCTTTCCTGCGAGCGGTGACCGCGGTCCTGGCAGGAGCATCCAGGCGGGGTGGACCTCTGGGAACTGAGGACGACCGGCCCACTCCCTGTCCCCTCCATCCTGTCGCCGGCTCTCCCTGCAGCCCAAGCACGCCCGAACCTTCAGTGACGCGCTCTCAGGATCTGCTCCCGTTCCGGGCACCTGCCCCTGCCCTGCCCAGCTCACCTCCGCAGCCGCGCCGGCCCGCTCCACTGTCCCCTGTGCGGGCTGCCCTTCCTCTGAGGCCCCGTGTCCCTCTGCCGGCACCTTGGAGGCGGAGGCGGTGTCCCAGGTGCAGGTGTGCGGCCTGGGTGTGGAGCCAGCTGACGTGTAGGGGCCGGTGCCTCCCTCCTCTGAGTCCTCAGGAAGTCCCTGTCATAGCTCCGGATGCTCAGGCCCTCCGTGACGGGAGCAGGGACACTCGGGCCACTGCCGGGCATAGCTGTCGGGTGACCAGGACGTGACGGATAGCCGTGCACATTCCATCGCCCCAGGCCCACCCCTGCCCCTCGTGGGAGACTCGGAAGGAGGAGTCTGAGTCCTGAGCACTCACCTCTGCAGCCCGGCCGGAGTACAGCCGCCCAGGCAGCCTGGCCGCGTCCCTAAGGACGAGAGCCCTCGGAGGGGAGCCGCCGGGGCACGTCCTCGCCCACTCGGGCAGCTGCGATTGGATGGCTGGACGGGGCCTCGACTGCCCAGGGGAGGGGACGAGGAGGCGGCAGGAGGCCCAGGGAGCGGACCTGTCCCAGCCCTCAACGGGAAACCCGGGGATCTGCGTGGCCTCAGGTGTGGACACAGGACTGGGAGCAGGACACAGCCGAGTGTGCTGGGGTCTTGGCGG
>NW_006203492.1:1329747-1352469 GCF_000334495.1 Tupaia belangeri chinensis
GCCCAGGGGGCCTTGGCCCGCCCCCCCCAGCCTGTGCCGCCTCTGTGGAGTGGATTCTGCAGCTCACGTCCACTGCTCCCTCCGGAGCCAACCGGGGTGGCCAGGGCCACCAGGGTTGTGGCGCCCAGCTGCCCCATCACTCAGCAAGCCCTTGTCCCCACACTGCCGGACACCGGGGCTGGACAGCACAGGCTTCGGGCATGCACGGGGCCCTCCGGGGCCTGGCTGGCCGCTTCCCCTGCCACCTTCCTGCTCCCCGCTCTGCCTTCTCCCAGCGGGCTCTCGGGTTAGGGCTAGGGACCCAGGTCCAGTCCGACCCTCCTTCGAGATGCAGAGAAGAATTTGGCATGGCCGTCTCCCCAGGGGCTGCTTTCTCACCTTCCTACTCTCTGTCTCTCTCTGGTGAGTGCTCGAGCCTTATGGTAAAAACCTAAAAAAAAAAAAAAAAAAGAAGAAAGTGCGGAGGATCGTCTGTGACCCACGCAGGTGCAGGACCCGGTCCCTGTCCCTCAGCCCAGGTGCAGCACCTAGGATGGGGCCGGGCCCAAATTTCCCTCCTGGGCTCCCTCCAGAACACGGCCTCGCCCACGGACTGGGACAGGCGCCCCACGTCTGCCCACCTTCCAGGGCCACAGTCAGCCACAACTACCCTCCACAGTGCCCGGGGTGGCCCTGTCCCTGCCCTGTGACAGTGGGCTGCAGACCCTTGCTCAGAGCTGAGTGGGAGCTGTGGTGGTGCCCGGGGTGGCCCTGTCCCTGCCCTGTGACAGTGGACTGCAGGCCCTTGCTCAGAGCCGAGTGGGAGCTGAGGGAAGAGTGAGCCCAGACTAAACTGCTTGTCCTAATGAGCAGAAGCAGAGTCCACCTGGGGGCCTCGGCCGAGCGTCAGGAACCGGGGCTGGGTGGGGGCAGTGGGGTCCCCACAGCCACCACGGGCCTTGTGAAGAGGGCACCCCAGGAGCCTCAGGAAAGGACTGACCTGCAGTCCCCGCATGTTAGCCCAGGGACGCCTAGGTCAGACCCCAACCTCGCAGAGGATCCAGCTGTGCCTTTGCAGAAGCTTGATCCAGATACGAAAAGAAACCAGACCCCACCCCCTTCCTGCAGCTGTTCCCTCTCCTCCTCCTTCTCCAAGCCTCCCACAGGACACCTCCACCATGCAGCCCTCCACCCCTCAGGGGTCAGCCCGCAGCACTGCCTGGGTGGCCGCAGATTCCCAACACATATTAGAGCTGGCACTGGGGGTCCTGCCGGATCCTCAGGACCATGCCAGCTTTCTTCTCCCTGACGCTGGGGCTGACCTGCACCCACCGGCCAAGCCCACCCCAGGGGAGGCCCTGCAGACACTATGGAGAGAGAAGCAGAAGTAGCCAGGGTCTGAGGGGTGAAATGGCATTGCCCCTGGGGGCCACAGCATCTCTACGCTGGCAGACACCACGGAGCCACGGCGAGGAAGGCCGGGAGGCATCTGAGCAGGAAGGTCACCATCTCCAGATGAGATGCTCATGTGAATGACAGATGGACCTTCCTGCCCAGCATGGGTGGGCCTCCTCCAGTCCGGTGAAGACAAGAATGGAACGAAGCACCCAGGAATGAGGCATTCCTGCAGCCTCCCTCCTGGTGACCTGGGACACCGGTGTGTTCTCGCAAACTCAAAATGGAACCTCCACGCTGCTCGGCCTCAGCCTCCACCGTGGGGCACTCTCGAGCAGGAACCACAGGGGATACCTGCGTGGATCCAGAGCTCACGGGTTCCATGACCAGCTGGTGTCACAGCCTAGTTAGAAGTAAGAGGGCATCAGGGACCAGCAGTTGGCATAATGGCTACGTCGCTGGACTCCCATGTAGCTGACTGCGGTTCAAGTCCTGGACTCAGTGGCTTAAACTCACACCCGGCGCGTGTGCGTGCGTGCCCAAGATCCCCAGAGGAGAATGGAGGAGAAGGGATTGTGGCGTGACCATCCCCCCTGGGGGGTGATTTCTCGCTTTCTGTCTCTCTATCTCTCTCTGTCTGTGGCGAGTGCATGCGCCCTATGGCAAAAACCTCTCCAAAAAAAGGAAAAAAGAAATAAGAGGACATCAGACAGCCAAATTTATTGGAGTTTATTGATTAAGCCAGCTGCGTGGGGTGGGGAGGACTCACATCTCTCAGAACCCAGCAGCCCAGAGTGCAAGGTGAGGGGCGCTTATAAAGGTGAAAACCACACCGTTCCGGTTGAAGCCTCAGCCACAAGAAGAAAGAGAGCTGGGCTTGAAAGGGTAGGGGTAGAGTTTTACAGCCTTAAAACAAAGCAAGCCAAAGTGCATCAGAGAAGCAGGAGAGGTTAATCACGCCCCAGGGCATGTCCTCCCCGCCTAAACACAATGGAATCTGAATGGTCCCCACGGCTCAGGGCTCAAGGGTCAGGGCAAGGTCGTGACTGGACCTTAGTTAAGGCAGGTGGGAGGAGTGGGGTTTAAAGACAATAACCCTGTTCATCACTTCATGTACTCCTAGGCAAGAGAAGGCAAGTTTCCAGGCTTCCTTCCCCACTTCTCTCTCCCGGGGATCAAACCGATTCCTCGTATCAGCTAGAGGGCCGGGCGATGGTCTCTTGGCAGGTCAGCAGGTTTACCGAATTTAAAGTCCGGTTTGAACCACCTTGGGCTGATTCCGTGGTCTCCACCTGCCGGGCACAGTTGCTCACGCACAGTTGCTCACGCCCGGGAGCGGCTGGTCAGACTGGCTCAGGGCGATGTGCAGCCTGTAGGTTCAGGCAGTTTATGGAAGAGGACGGCATTGGCGAGGCTCTTTTTTTTTTTTGGAGAGGTTTTTGGTATAGGGCGTGCACTCGCCAGAAAGAGAGAGAGAGACGGAGAGACAGAAAGCGAGAAATCACCGCCCCAGGGGGGATGGTCACGCTGCAATCCCTTCTCCTCCATTCTCCTCTCGGGATCTTGGGCACGCACGCACACGCACCCGGTGTGAGTTTCAGCTACCAGGTCCGAGACTCGAACCGCGGTCGACTACGTGGGAGTCCAGCGACATAGCCATTACACTAACTGCTGGTCCCAGCATTGGCCAGGTTCTTGTGGAGATAATACAATTTTTTACAAAACAGAGACTGTATTCTTTCCTTTTTAGTCTGTACATATTTGCTGGGGCGCATCACCTGGCAGTGTAGGGCCTGCTGTGTTTGGGCTCTCGAGGTAGTGTTTAATATTTAACGGGCTTCGTCCTGTGTGAGATGCATTGGGTAAGAAAACGGAGTAACCCAGAGCGAAAGTCAAAATGAGAGCTTGGTTAATGGAGGACGTACAGGGCAAGGGCCGAGGCGCCTGCAGCCAGAGGCCACCCTAACTGTCCTGTGAGCCGGCGGCCTGGTCTCTGCCCACCTGGCCGTGGAGCAGCCGGGCCACACTCCTGCCGGGGCCTGACTTAGCGTATCACCTCCGGAGTGACCAGGGCAGGGCCACGGCTCTCTGGTCCCCGAAGCACTGTCAGAAAGGACCTTCCTGGCCTGTCGTCACGGACCAAGGCCCTGGGGAGTCCGCGGGACAGCCTCTTGGCTTCGGTGTGACAGTCCCCAGGCTGACTTTACCAGTGGCAGTAGCCAGCACACCTGTGTGAGGCCCCGTCTAGGCTAGGTGGAGGGGCTCTTTTTTTTTCAGTTGTTTTATGCCCTGAGCTCAGGGTCCCCTCTGTGACCTGCTGGGTGTCCCCGAGCTCAGGGTCCGTTCTGTGACCTGCTGGGTGTCCCTGAGCTCAGGGTCCCCTCTGTGACTTGCCAGGCATGCCCCGAGCTCAGGGACCCCCTCTGTGACCTGCTGGGTGTGCCCTGAGCTCAGGGTCTCCCTCTGTGACCTGCTGGGCATGTCCCGAGTTCAGAGACCCCATCTGTGACCTGCTGGGTGTGCCCAGAGCTCAGCGTCCCCTCTGTGACCTGCTGGGCGTGCCCCGAGCTCAGGGACCCCCTCTGTGACCTGCTGGGTGTCCCCGAGCTCAGGGACCCCCCTCTGTGACCTGCTGGGTGTTCCCGAGCTCAGGGACCCCCTCTGTGACCTGCTGAGTGTGCCCCAAGCTCAGGGACCCCCTCTGTGACCTGCTGGGTGTCCCCGAGCTCAGGGCCCCCGTCTGTGACCTGCTGTGTGTCCCGAGCTCACAGGTCCCCCCATACCCATGAGTGTCCTTCCCTGAGCTGCTCCAGGGTCCTCGGCCCTGGAACATCAGCTGAGTGGCCTGGTGTGTGGGGACTTCAGGGCCCAGGGCCCTCCCGCGGTGTCCACCTTCTTCCTGAGTGTCGCAAGTGGACGTTGCGCAAGGCACTCGGGCTGAGCAGGCCCTCCACGAGAGGGTCTCTCACCGCGGGCACCTCATGCCGGCTGCTGTGCTCACAGGCTGCTTGACGACCCCGGGACCCGGGCGGGAAGGACCAGGGGCCTGTCCTGGGCCCGTCCCTTAGTGAACCCCTCCTCCTCTTCAGGGGCCCCTGCCCACCCGGCCTTGGCTGTCCCCTCAGCCGTGTCCCCCTCAGCTGTGTCACCTTGCTGTGTCCCCTCGGCCATGTCCCCCTCAGCCAAGTTCCCCTTGGCCATGTCACCTCACTGTGTCCCCCTCGGCTGTGTCACCTCACCGTGTCCCCGTTGGCCATGTCCCCTTCCTTGCAAACAGGTAGCGTTGTGTGCGTCTGGTTCAGGGGTGGGAGGCTGCCCGAGTGAAGAGGCGCCCGTGGCTTTCAGACAACGGCCACTGGCAGCCTGGGCTTTCCGGGCCCGAGTGCTGCTGCTGCTTCTCTTCTTTTCTTACACATCATTTATTTAGATGATTTAAATTTAAAAACATAAAGGTCAATAAAGTAATTCTTTACCAAAAAAAATAAAGTGGGGCTGGCAGGTGGCGTGGTGGCTAAGGGCACTGGACTCTCACGTGGCTGACCATGGTTCAAGTCCCGGACCTGGTGGCTTGCTTTCTCTCTCTCTCTCTCTCATTCTGTCTCTCTCTGGTCAACTTAAAAAATAAATAAAGTTGAATAAAATAATTATTTATAAAAAAAGAATTAATAAAAAAAATTTTATTTTAACCTTTTTTTGTGTGTGGAGGGATTTTTGCTATAGGGCATGTATGCTTGTCAGAGAGAGAAGGCGAGAAAACACTCCCCCAGGGGGGATGGTCACACCACAATCCGTTCTCCTCCATTCTCCTCTTGGAATCTTGGGCACGCACGCACACACACACACACACACACACGTGGCATGAGTTTCAAGCTGCTGGATCTGGGACTTGAACCGCAGCCAGCTATGTGGGACTCCACTACACCACCTGCTGGTCCCGTTGTTTATCTATGTTTTAAAGAATGATTTATTGGGGGCAGTGGGTGGCATGGTAGTGAGGGTGCTGGAGGCTCTCACAGGGCTGACCATGGTTCGAGTTGAGGCCCTGGTGGCTTGCTTTCTCACTTTCTCTCTCTCTCTCTCTTGCTGTGTCTCTCTCTGGCCACATGAAAATAAATGAATGATTAAAGAAAATTAAATTAGAAAGATTTATTTATTTAATTTTGTTTATTATTGTTTTCTCATTTGCCATAGGGCACATGTGCTCACCCGAGTGACAAAGTTAACCTCCAGGTCTGGGTCTCGAACCAGTCAGCCCTGTGGGAGTCCAGCCCCTGAAGCATCACGCCCCCTGCTGGCCCCGCCCCTGTTGGTTTTAAACGACTCCTGGGGTGGGGTGATGCCAGCTTCTCTCCACAGCATCGCCCACTTAGGCCCGTTCTGTCCCCTCCCGGCCTTCCTGACAGCTGTTCTGAACCTTGAGGCACCTGTTCCAGGGTGGCCACCAGGGGTCAGTAAACCCTGCCACTTTCTCGGGCCTGTTCTCGGTGCTGGAATCTCATCTCGCTCGCGCCTTTTCTTCTTCTTCTTTTATTTTTTTTAAATTAATTAATTTATTTATTTTGATTTCATTTTCTTCCATACATTCAATCACATTATTATTTGTCTTACAAAATGGATATTTCAACTGCGCGCCTCTTCTGACGGCCGCCCTCCTCCAACCCGCACGGGGACAGAAGGCCCTGCCATGCTTCCTGTGCACACACTCGGCTCCCAGACTCTCACCGCCAGCCCCTGCAGTCCTGCGTCAGGCTGGCCCCAGAGCCCCCTGCTCAGAGCCCTGGTCCTGCACGTGGTTCCCAGAGCCTCCTCCGCTCACACGGCAGGGGGCGGACAGCACATGGGTACCGCGGTGAGGCGGGTTGAAACAACCGCTGAAACACGCCAGGGCTCGACGTGACGGGTCTCTACGGATGGAGCCCGCGAAGACGGGAAACTAACGCCTCGTGGAGATGGCGCGGAGAAACGGCGACTCTACACCACGCCAGCAGTCGGTTAAAACCAGCGGGGGTGGGGCCAGCAGGGGGCGTGGGGCCTGGGCCTCCCCGGGGCACCCCTGGGCCTCCCTGGGGCACTCCTGGTCTTCCTCGGGGCAATCCTGGGGCACCCTGGGCCTCCTCGGGGCAATCCTGGGGCACCCTGGGCCTCCTTGGGGGACCCTGCTGGGTCTGGAGGGTAGGCAGGCCGTGAGGACCCTGGAGTGGGACCCGGCTCTGCACGGCAGGAGCACAGACCCTGTCCACCTTCTACCCCTCGGGGTGCAGAGACCCTTAGGGCTGTCCCCTGAGACTCCGAGTCTGCGACGTCCTGGTGGCCCTGTCCCAGCCCCTGCCCCCAGAGCGGGGTCCTGCCTGGGGGTCACTGCAGCTGCTGCTTCCAGGGCACACGGAGGAATGGGCGGGGCCGACACGCTCGCCCCCGGGCACGCTCGCTCACGGCACGCCCGCCCACAGGACGTCCTCTGGCCCCACTGCTCTGGCCTCCCCTGGGCTCCAGGGGCGGTTCCTGGGGTGGCACGTGCATCCTCCTCGCTCCAGAAGGAGGTCAGGCCCTGGGGACATGGGCCCCAGTGATACCGGCAGCTCCAGGCACTGCTCCCAGTCTCCCGCCGCCCTGCGGGGTGGAGCCGGGCCTCGGTACGGGGTGGAGCCGGGCCGCGCTGCGGGGTGCAGCCGGGCCTCTGGTCTGGGCGTGCCCCACTGGGAGGCGGTGCGCTTCCCCTCGAGGCCGGCATGGCACTGCACGGGGCGCAGCTCCGAGGAGGGGTCCCGCGGCTGTGGGGAGGCTGGCACTATTTCCCAGCGAGTCTCGGGATCCCGCCATGCCGTGCAGGACCGCTCCACGCCCGCCCGGGCCCTGGAATCCCTTGGGCACCGTCATCAGTGTGCCCAGCCCTCCCCCACGGCCTTGAACACGTGGCAGTCCCCGCACAGGCCGAGCCTCGTGCCAGGGCCGTGAGCGCTGGGCTCCAGCGCATCTTTAAAGCTGCCTTCCGGAACAGCTCCGGCCTGGGGAGGACGAGCCTGAGCGTTGCTGTCACTCGGTGGGACAGCGTCCCTCGGGGACACCCACGTCTACATGTCACCTCGTCTGGCACCGAACCCTCCTCCCAGGTGTGGCCCAGCCCACAGGACATGGATCGGTGGGCCCGCTGCAGACCAGGACGCTGAGCTGACAGGTGACTGGCGTTTGGCGTTGCCGTGACGTCTCGGTAAAATGCATTTCCCACTTACTCAGAGCTGCTCGTGTGTCGCCTGGCTGCGGGGAACACGGGAAGTGCCTCGGAGCCTGGCGGCATGCCCCGGCTGCCACGTCCTCCCTGGGGCTCTGACCCACCGGGACACCCCAAAGTCTTCAGGGCATCTGCCCACCACCCTTCCTGCCTCCTGTCCTCATCCCTGGCTCCCACCCTCTGCCCTCTGCGGGGTCCTGTCGCCACACTCTGTGGCTCCTTGTCCCCTGTCTTGTGTCCCCTATCCCCCATGGCTCCTTGTCCCTGTCCTCCTTCCCCTAACCCCTGTGGCTCCTTATCCCCTCTCCTCTGTCCCCTACCCCCCCGTGGCTCCTTGTCCCTGTCCTCCTTCCCCTAACCCCCCGTGGCTCCTTGTCCCTGTACCCTGTCCCCACTCCTCTTAGTTGCCTTAATGGAGGGTGCAGTCACTGGACCTTGCCCGGAGCCATGGAGACTGCTAACGTTCCATTGTGTTTAGGCAGGGAGGGACATACCCTGAGGGATTTTATAACTTGCTGTTTCTGCTGCTGTGATGCATTTTTGCTTGCTTTTACTTATTCATTCATTTATTTTTCATTTGACAGAGAGAGACAGAGAGAGAGAGGGGGGGAGAGGGGAGAAAGCAAGCCACAGGTCCAGGACTTGAACCGTGGTCAGCCGTGTGGGAGCCCAGCACCTTAGCCGCCACGCCCCCTCCAGCCCCCTTGCTTTGCTGTTAAGGCTGTAAAGCTTTACCCCTACCCTTTCAAGCCCTCCTCGGCCTCAGCATGGCTGGCTGGAGCTCGGCTCTGCTCACGCACCGCGGTGACTCCCACGTCCTGCAGGGAGGCCGTGAGACGGTGTGGTCGACACGCGTGGACAGCACGTGGGGGACCAGGAACCAGGCGTGCCCTGCTGCAGGCACCAGCTCTGGCTGTTGACAAAGACCCTCCTCGGGACGGCAGTTTGGACGCTGTGGTGGGGAACAGTTCACACCCTCTGGTCCCCAGCTTGTGGCCAGAGAACCACTTGGTGGGTCTGTGGGTGGCCTGGCGACGTGGCCCGGACGATTCACCGGCTTTCTTCCTCTTTAACCAGTGGGTGGAAATGGGCCCTGAGTGCGTGACTGGCGTGGGTGGGCTCTGAGCCCTCCAGTGACATCCCCGGCCACACCAGACTCAGGGCTTAATGGTCCCCATGGGTCCTGACACAGAGCCTGCCCCGGTGGCCACAGACTCACATAAGTGCACTCCTCACATACGCTCACACAGGAACACACGTGTACACACAACACACATGTACTCACACAGACACACGTGTACCCACCCCACACATATACTCACTCAGGGACACACATGCCCACAACACGCTCACACACACAGCTGTCCACCCCACATATGCATATACTTACACACACACACGTGCACATACCAGCACACATGCACACACTCACTCATACACAGGCACACGTGCCCACGTGAACATGCAGATGCACTTACGCCCACACACACACAATCGCCCACGCTTGGCAGACCAACGTTCAAGGAACCCCTTGGTTCTTTTCCCCGTTTTATTTTTTTAAAGTATTGTTTTATTTCACTTTATGGATTTATTTATTGTAATTTGACCAGAGAGGGACAGAGTGAGAGAGAGAGAGAGGGAAAGTGAGAAAGCCAGCCACCAGGTCCGGGACTCGAACAGCGGTCGGCCCTGTGGGAGTGGCCGTGGGAGTAAAGCAGGGCCCTGGGGGGTGGTCACAGGCAGTCCCTTCTCCGCTCCTTCCTGGGATTTGGGGCACACGCACACACATGCACACACATGCACTGCACACATACACACAGCGTGTTTCCTAGCCGCCGGGTGTGCGGGACTCACACCGCGCGGCTGGTCGTGTGGGATCCAACGCCACAACCCTGTGCCACCGCTGGCCCAGCCCCTCGCCCTGGTGTGCTGGAACACCTCGCTGTGGGTGGATGTGTCATGGGGGGTGGTGGCGTCAGAGCCCAAGGACCTCAGATCGTGGCCTTGTCCAGAAACAGGGAATGCACAAGTGTCATGGAGGCAGACGCGCAGGGAGACACCTGTGGGGACGTCGCAGTGAGGCGGTTGCAAGCCAAGGGCGCCTGGAGCCCCTAGGAGCTCAGGGAGGAGGAAGGAGCGTCCCTGAGCCTCCCCAGGGAGTCAGACACAGAGTCAGGGGCTGGCTGCTGCCCCCGACAATGGCCGCACTCGTGTCCCCCGGAAGGTGATCCCATGGCCTCCTCCTCCTCTGTCTCTCATTAAAACACCAGCCATTGGTGTTTTTATGGGCCTCTGATGTCATCTATAGAGACCCCACTTCCAGATGAGGTTCCCTTCACAATAACTTAAAAAGTGACTATTTGGGGGGTCAGCAGGAGGCATGGTGGATAAGGCTCTGGATTCCTACACGGCCGACTGTGGTTCTAGTCCCTGACCTGGCGGCTTGCTTTCTCACTCTCTCGCTCTCTCTCTCTCTCTCATCAAATTAAAATAAATAAACAAAGAGAAATGAAATAATTATTGTAAAAAGAAAATGAATGAGTGGATAAATTTTTAAAAAGTGACTATTTTCACTTCTAAGTTGTGTACCTTTTTAAGAAGCGTTATGCGGGCTGACAGGTGGTGTGGTTGTCAGGGGCGCAGGACTCTCACATGGCCAAGTGTGGTTCGAGTCCCGGACTTGGCGGCTTGCCTTCTTACTATCCTTCCTTCTCTTCTCTCTCTCTCTCTCTCTCTCTGGTCAAATCAATAATAATAATAACAGATAAACTTAAATAAAATAATTGTTTAAAGAGAAGCATTACACGATGCTGGCTGTACCTATAGGAGTGTGTCAGGATGACGAGGTGGCAGCGTGACTTCCTTCAAATGACAGTACTTCAGGAAGGGTGGCCGGGTAAGGAGGCGGGGTGCTGAGTCAGCCTGTCCTCACGGCCCACGACGTGGACAGCACAGCTCACGGGAGGAAGGGTGGCCGGGTAAGGAGGCGGGGTGCTGAGTCAGCCTGTCCTCACGGCCCGCGACGTGACGGCACAGCTCATGCACTCTGTACACCCACTGTGTCAACAATGGCTTGTCGGTACGAGTACAAGGGCATTCTTTTGTTTTTGGAGAGGTTTTTGCTATAGGGCGTGTGCGCTCGCCCGACAGACAGAGACATAGAGACAGAGAGACAGAAAGTGAGAAATCACCCCCCAGGGGGGGTGGCCACGCCGCAATCCCTTCTCCTCCATTCTCCTCTCGGGATCTTGGGCACGCACGCACACGCGCCCGGCCTGAGTTTAAGCCACTGGCTCTGGGACTTGAACAGCGGTGGACTACATGGGAGTCCAGCGACATAGCCATTATGTTAACCGCTGGTTCCCAGCCTGTCTTTGGTTTACAAAGGATGATTTATTTGGGACCAGGATGTGGCATAATGGATAGGTCACTAGCCTCCAACATACTCGACCGCAGTTCGAGTCCCGGGCCCACTAGCTTAAAACTCACGCTGGGTGCGCGTGCATGCGTGCCTAAGAGCCCAGGAGGAGAACGGAGGAGAAAGGATTGTGGCACGGCCATCCCCCGGTGGGGGTGGGGAGTGATTTCTCACTGTCTCTCTGTCTCTCCTGGGTGCAAGCACATGCACCCTGCAGCAAAAATGTCTCTAAAAAATTATGTAATTGTATTTGTCATGATTATTATTTTTTAAATTTGCTACAGGACACCCACGCTCTCTAGAGAGAGAAAGCGAGAAAGCAAGCCTCCGGGCCGGGACTCGAACTGCAGTCTGCCACATGGGAGTGCAGCACCTCAGCCACCACGCCACCGGCCGGCCCCGCAATGCAGCCTGTTACACTGACCTCCCACACGTCACCCTGGAATGGATCTGCCGTGCACACCTCTCGGAGACTCTCGCCCGAATGTGCCTCTGTGCTCCAAGCCCTTCTGGGTCCCCACCTCACCTGCTCCAAACCGTGCATCGGTCAGTCTTGGAACCGTTCGAGTCCCCGTGCCCACCGAGCCCCGAGGGTCCATTTCCCTGCAGACAGCATTGCAGTGCAGAGTTCTCGTGAAAATAGGTGACCTATTTCTAAATGACTAGTAAATAAAATTTTAAAAAGTATTTGAACAAGGTGAGGGGGCGTGCATGCACACACCTGGCATGATTTTCCAGCCACCAGGTCTGGGACTTGAACCGCAGTGGGTCATGACAGAGCCTAGCGCCCTAACCACCTCGGCACCTGCTGGTCCCGTTGAACGAGATCTTCTAGGGACCAGCAGATGACATAATGATTATGTCACCGGACTCCCACATGGCTGACCTCGGTTTGAGTCCCAGACCCGGTGCTTTAAAACTAACACGGGGAGGGGACCAGCAGGTGGCTTGGTGGTTGAGGCTCTGAACACGCCCACATGGACAACTACGGTTCGAGTCCCAGACCTGATGGCTTGCTTTCTCACTTTCTCTCTCTCTCTCTCTCTCTGTTTGTCTCTGGTCAAATTAAAGTAAATGCATTAATAAATAAAATGAAAGAAATCATTATTTTAAATAAATAAATAAACTAATGCCGGCAGCGTGTGCCAGAGTGCCGAACATCTGTAGAGGCGAATGGAGGAGAAGGGGCTACAGAGCGGACAACCCCTTGGGGGCTGATTTTCCACTTTCTGTCTCTCTGGCTCTCTGTCAGGTGTTACAATCTGGCGAGAAATAAGAGGACATCCAGACATAGCTCAATTTATTGGCGTTTTACCGATCAATATGCCGGCCCCTGCGGGAGGACCCACTGGCTCTCAAAGACCCCGCAGCCCCGAGTGTAGGGAGAAGGGGGCTTACAGCGGCAAAAAACACATCCGGGTGGACGCGGCAAGAGCAGGTGGTTCCCGAGGAGGGGAGGGACAAGGAGGGACTGGGGATTCCTGAGCTAAGCCCTCACAGAAGCCAGATCCAGCGGGTCGAGGCTCTCTACGCCTCCCTCAGGCACAATGGCATCCCGTGGCGTTTAAACGAGGGCAAGGCGTTTGGGATTGACTTGACATCACCAAGGAGCCTCCCAGGACAGGGAGTTCCGGCTTATCTCGCAAAGACCTAGGAGTGCTAGTCCGTGTTTCTGTCCGAGGAGGAAGCGAGTCCCCAGTACAGACGGCAGTTCAGCATGGCGGTGCTCCTCCCTCACAAGCACATGGGCCCAGGACGAAAATCTGCTTAAAAACAACACAACAAAGAGACATCTTTTAATAGAATCATCGCGACTTTTCTCCTCCCCCTCCCGCTCCCTCTTTTCCCTGTCTCTCTCTGTGTGTCTCTGTCTCTCTCTGCGTCTCTGCCGACTCCAATTACGAATCTTGGAAAGACCACGCCTTATCGCTAGGAAGAGAACGTTCCAGTAATGACATGTTTTCCTGGGTCTTACTTTTCGGACATGGTGGCGAAGCCACCTTGTCTACATAAACCAGGATGTCCTTACGTAACCCGGCCTGGCTCCGTGCCCGCCCTGGTCCCGCGCCCAGACCTTACATAAAGGCTGGGTCATCCATCACCTGACGCTTTGACGAGCTTCTTCTGTCCTGTTGAAAGCCAGCCGCGAGCAGCCTCCCCAAACGATTTATTGCCCCCCTCCACTGCGCTGGCTCCCTCCCCGGCTTCTGGGCAGGGCCAAGGGGCTTGAGCAGGTTGGCCAACCGTTCACTCCAGGGCTGGCCTTCGAGTTCGGCATTCTGGTTGAACCTGATGAGCCGTACAGGCTCAGGACACAGTGGGTTAGGAGCAAACCCGTTCACTCCCCCTTGGCTGAGAGCGTTTCTCCTCTGAAATTGTCCAGGGCTTCCCCAGACTCCCACAGACAGCTCAGCCCGCGGGGGGTCACCCGGGAGTGCCCGGATCCGCCAGACCCGCCCTGTCGGACGCTCTGACAGAGGTCATGCACTTGTCCCTGCCGGGGAGCTGCGTGTTGGTGCAAGACCGTAAACGGGGGTGAGTCGTGGGACAGGCCCAGCAGTGGGCAGCCAGCCTGCTTTTGAGTTCCAGATGAACAACCACCAGGAGAGGCTGCCCTGAAGCTCCCACACGCCACGGCGCCTTCTGGGCCCGGCGGTCTCAGTCAGCTAAGTGGCAGACGGCAGGAGGCTCAGAATATGTACACGTGACACACTACACATGTGTAACTGCAGGCGGGGAGCACCTCCCCCCTCCTAGAGCGCCCGCTGCCCCTTCCCCCGCCTCCCTCCCGGCCTCCCCCATCTCTGGGCAGTGCTGTCGGCGTCCACCACGCAGACAGCTCTGCATTTTCTAGAAGCATGTCTGTGTGTGTGAGCCCTCACAAGTCCACGGGAAGGGCACGGGATGACCCAGCTATGCCTGGATTTCCACAGTGGCGACAAAATGTACTCATACGTTTTCATGTTTTTGAGAGAGATCTTTGCTATAGGGTGCATGCACTCACCAGAGAGACAGAGATAGAGAGACAGGAACAGAGAAATCACCCCTCGGGGGGTGGCCACACCGCCACCCCTTCTTCTCTTGGGATTTTGGGCACACACGCACACACACCCAGTGTGAGTTTCAAGCTTCCGGGTCCGGGACTCGAACTGCAGCCGACCTTGTGGGAGTCCAGCACCTTGACCTCCGCATCACCAGGTGGCCTCGATATCCTTGTACTTTACGTTTTTCTGAGTGTTTTGGGTTGCAGTTTGGGGATAAGTGGGGGAAGACAGGAAACTGACAAGGCCTCCTATGGCAGCGTCACATTCTCGCAGTAGGGTGTTCTGGGTGGAAGCAGGGTGGCCCGACCACGGGGTGGGGGGGGACACGTCGCTCCCGTGGAAAGCAACCGAACAAGCTCTCGACAGAAAGGCAGAGCACCGTGTGAGAGGAGGATGGGGTCCAGCACATGGGGTGCTGGTTAAGGTACTGTAGTCTCGCATGGCTGACCACGGTTCGAGTCCTGGACCCGGTGGCTTAAACTCACACTGGGTGCGTGTGTGTGCATGCCTAAGATCCCAAGAGGAGAATGGAGGAGGAGGAGGGATGGTGGCATGGCCATCCCCCCTGAGGGGGTGGTTTATCTCTTTCTGTCTCCCTGATGAGTGCACGCACCCTATAGCAAAAGTCTCTCAAAAAAAAAAAAAAGAGTATGGCGGATGGACCAGCCAGAGCTGTGAGGTGCTGATCACGCCCTGGGCTGACCTGAGTCAGACACCAGACCCTCTTCTCGGCACGCTGCCCGGGGCTTGCCGGCTGGTGGGCTCTGGGTAGTGTTGAGGGGAAGAGGCTGCGGGGAAACGCCCAGCTCCACGCAGGCCGACATACCCACGCCCTGTGCTGTCCCTGTCCCACCGTGCACCTCGCCAGGAAGGGGGACACCTCGTGCCCACGGGCCCCTGGGCTTTCCCATACTTGGTAAGAGGCGGCCATGGGCCCTGTGCACACGCGGCCTCCCGGGCAGGCCAGTGTCGGCAGCACCGAGAACCGGAGGTCCCGTGCCTCCCAGAGGGGGACACGCCAGGGCTGGACCTTCCTTGCCAGCTGGGACCTCCCGGGGCATCCCTGGGGCTTCCCTGGGGCCCTGGGCTTGGGTCCTGCACAATTGGTGCTGGTGTCCTGAGCTGTGGACGTCCCCGGGATGGGTGGCGGTGCCGGTGCACCCCCAGCCCCTGTGAAGCAGCTGCCTGTGGGTCCCGAGTGGCGCTATCCTAGAGGGTCTTCGGGAAGTCGAGACCGATTTCTATGTTTTCCTATGCACAAACGCGACGTTACTCTCTGGACGGCCCAATGCATGCATAAACACGGCATGCCGGAGGACGGGCTGCAGCGGGTACTTTGGAAACCATGGCCGTAGTGAGGCCGGCAGGTGGCGTGGCATCTAAGCCACTGGACGCCCACGTGGCTGACTGCAGTTCGAGTCCCGGACCTGGTGGTTTGCTTTCTCACTTTCCCTCTCTCTCTCTGTCTCTCTCCAGTGAGCTCAGGTGCCCTATAGCAAACTTTTAGAAATAATAATAAATAAAATTAAATACATAATTCTAAAAAGAAGGAAGGGAAATTGTGGCTGTGCCCACGGCCAGTGGCGTGCATCTGAGGTGCGTGAGTGAGGGTGTGGAGAAGGCCGGCTCCACCCCCGTGCACCCCCTCCCTAGGAAGCCCTGCCACGCCCTGGCATGGGCGTGACTCAAAGCAGCTGCACACCCGCAGTGAGGTCCAAACAGCGGGAGCCCCGCACACCCGTCTTCCAAGGCCCATCCTTAACCGGGTGTTTCCGGGGCTGTGGGAACGCGAAGCGGCACGTTTGCCACTGGTGGACGGTCAGGGCTCCTCAGTGAGTGACCCCGGGGCCCAGGGATCCTGCTTCTGCCTGGAGGCCCAAAGAGCCATGACGAAGCGGAACGTGTTTATGCGTGCTCGCAGCAGCACTCTGCCCGGCGTGGGAACCATGTGATGGGCCGTGGGCGGATATGCCCCTCCCCGCTGGAATATTACTCTGCCAGGAATAGGGAGTGCTGACAGGACACACGCGGACGCCCTGCACACGCGACGCTCACGGAGAAGCCACACACAGCACACTGAGTGAGAGATTCCATTGGTGGGCACAGCAGGACAGGCAGGCTCAGAGCCAGAAAGCGGGTTTGTGGCTGGGGGAGGGACTGGGGCGTGAGTGCTCCTGGGGTGGGGTCTCCTGCAGAGGTAAAGAATGTTCTGGAAGTACAGGGCTGGCCCCATGAGCAGGGAGTGCAGGAGTCTGGCACGGCTCCCTGACCATGCGATTTTACGTGTGCAGACAATCATGAACCCATCACCGTCCTGTCCGGGCCGTGTGCCAGGTGCGGGGCAGGGGAGGGCCACCCTGCAGAGGCCACCGGTCTGTGGGGGGAGCCACAGGACAGCACGCCGGCCAGTGGGAATGACAGAGCGCCAGGAGGCGGCCCAGCACCGGGGCCGGGCAGGCCCCAGACCCGGCGCTCTGCTGTGGAGGTGACGCGCCCGGCAGTGGTGACGCCCATGCCCAGGCTGGCTCCCCTGAACGGCAGGGGAGCAGGTGCTGCGGACCCGCCAGCCCCGCCCCGGAGCCGCATGGGCAGGGGCCTCAGCCAGCGAAGGAGCGGGATGCGAGTCCTCTGACCCCGAGGCCGGTGACCTGTGGAGGAAGCAGAGGTGCCGGGCTATCTCCCAGGTGTCCCCAGGTACGGCCACGCCAAGCCCATGTGAGGCAGGGTGCACGGCTGTCCGAAACGCTCATGGAAGTGGGTCAGGGCACGGCCCGTCCCGTGGGCATGGTGGACCCGGCCTGAGTGGCCCGGGGTTTGAAGACCGGCCCCGCCCACCGCCTCCGTGGGCAGGAAGGCCACCCGGGATGGCCTCGCCACACCTTGAAGACGTGCCCGGCCTGCGGCTCTCGGGACAGCTGCTCCGGGCTGAGGCCGTCTGCCGCAGAGGTCACGTAGAGGTCAGTGTAGTCGGCACCCCCGAAGCTGCAGGACGTGACCCTGGACACGGGCATCTCCAGCGTGCACAGTCGTGTCCCTGCAGGCAGGCACACGGTGGCCCTTAGGACCCTGTTCGCCTTCCTGCTACCGGACTGAGCCGCCTGGCTGCCCCTCTGACCTCCTGACCCTACCCCACCTGACCTCCGGGACCCATCCCCACGGCAGGCAGGCCCCAGATTCACAGCTCGCCACCCGGGCCGGGCAGCCTCGGTACCACGTCCCACTGGCTCCCCAAGTGCGTGTCAGCTGAGACCTCAGACAGGGCCGTGTCTGAAAGAGGGTCTTTGCAGACGTAAGTGGTTATGGTGAGGCCCTCCTGGGTTGGGGGGCCCTAAATGCAATAACTGGGGTTCCCATAAGAGACAGAAGAGGAGACGCAGACACAGAGGAGGAGCCACGTGAGATGGAGGCAGAGACTGGAGTGACGGGGCCACAAGCCAAGGGACGCCTGGAGACCTGGGAACTGAGAGAGGAGGAAGGAGCCTCCCCCGGGAGCTGGGAGAGGAGGAAGGAGCCTCCCCTGGGGCCCTGGGAGCTGGGAGAGGAGGAAGGAGCCTCCCCCGGGAGCTGGAGGGACCCTTACCGGGGCCTCAGACCTCTGGGCTCCAGAGCTGGGGAGGGCAGTGTCCTGTGTAACCCCGGGGTGGCCGCAGTTGCCACAGCCCAGGACTGCCCTGACTTGCCCGATGGTGCCTGTGAACCGGGAGCTCACGCCATGCCGACAGAAAGGCCCCCTGCAGGTGGGCAAGTGTGTCCTGGGGTACACGCTCCCACCATGGGCCGGACGCCTGATACCAGAACGCCGAGACTTGGCGCACACACTGACCCGGCCCAGCCCGGGCACGGCCTTGCCGCCTGCCCTCCTGCACACGCACCTGTCTCGGGGTCCAGGCGGATCACCCTGCCCCCGTCGATGCAGGCCACCCAGAGCTTCCCTGCGGCATCCATGCACATCCCGTCCGGCATGCCCTGGTCCCGAGGCAGGCGGTACAGGACCCTCGGGTGTGCTGCAGCAGAGGAGGGGGACGGGGCAGCTGGTGGCCCTGCCGTGTCCAGGCCAGCAGGTGCCTGGGGAGCCCACGATGTCCCTGGGACAGGACGGAGCCTGCGGCAGGCACCCTAAGTGTCAGGGCTGTGGGCCTGGCCCGACCCTCAGCCCGCCGGTCCTCGGCTCTCTGGGAGCACATTGGTGCTCCGATTGCAGGGACCCTGTGCACGCTGGCCGGGAGGCTGCCCTAGACGCCATCTCTCAAATTCCCCCACTCTCCGAGCCCAGACACAGGTGTAATGCCTCCAGGAGGCCCTCCCGGGTTCCCGTCCTCGGACTGCTTCCATCCTCACCGTCTCACCCGCCCCACGGGATAAGGAGGCCCTGACTCCGGGACGTCCTAACCTGGGACCCCAGCTGGGACCTCATTTGGAAATGGGTCATGACACGTGGTCAAATTAAACTGTGGTCTCCGGGAGGCCCTGACCCACACGCAGGGGCCCTGAGAAGGGTGGACCCTGCTCCTCGTAGGGCAGCCCCGCACCTGGTCTGCCCAGCATGCTCGGGGCCTCCCGGCCCCACAGGCACGGCCCCCTGAGCCCTCACCTCCTGCTCTTGTGTGTGACGATGGCCGGCCCTCGCTGCCCATCACGACCCCAGGTCCTGTACCCCGCCCCAGCCTCCGGGCTGCCCCCGTCGCCCCGGCTGTGCTGGTCCCTGGGCAGGGTGGGCCTCTCCTGCCTACCAGCCCCGGCCTCCCCTCCAGCCCCAGCCTCCCCTCCAGCCCCATCCTCCCCTTGGGTAGGGGTCCTGAGGAAGGCGGCCCACGGGCATCGTGACGGGAGGTGGGAGGGCATGGGCCGCGAGGGGAGCTGGGAGGGCGCAGGGCCGCGAGGGGAGCTGGGAGGGCGCGGGGCCGCGAGGGGAGCTGGGAGGGCACCCACCGATGCCGCCCGTGGCCACGTCATAGTCGTAGGCGCGCACGGCGTAGTCCAGGCTGTCCACGTGGTAGAAGATGCGGTGGTCCAGGGACCAGTCCAGCCCGTTGGGGATGCCCAGTCTGCTCAGGTGCCGGACCACGGAGCGCTCGGCGTCCAACGCGTACAGTGAGCCCTGCCCTGGCTCCCACACTCCGGGGGCGGACGCCTCGGGCATGGTGCCTGGGGGCAGCAGGGTCAGGGGACGGCCCTGTTCCCCGGCACCCCCACCCTGCCCTGTCGCCCCCACCACAGAGCACCAAAGGGAGGCTCTGAGCAGAGCCACTGGGGCTGAGGTGCTGTCCTCAGGGACGCAGCCGCCCCGTGGCCTTCGGTCAGCCTTGGGGACGGGCTGCTGCAGCAGCTGCAGCCACAGGACCCCCTATATATGTCTGCTTCCAACCCCCAGAACTTGGGACGCGGCCTTGTCAGAAACGGGTCTCTGCAGGTGAATTGCTGAAGGGTTTGGAAACGAGACCATCCTGGCCCCTCCCCAATCGGCCTTTCTAAGATTCAGGCCGAGGCCGGTGGGGACGGAGGCAGAGACTGGAATGATGACCACAGCCAAGGGATGCCCAGAGCCCAGGAGCTGGGAGGGGAGGAAGGAGCCTCCCCTGGGAGCTGGGAGGGGAGGAAGGAGCCTCCCCCGGGAGCTGGGAGAGCAGGAAGGAGCCTCCCCTGGGAGCTGGGAGCTGGGAGCTGGGAGGAGAGGAAGGAGCCTCCCCTAGAGCCCCCAAGAACGTGGAGAGCAGGGAAGAGCCTCTCCTGGGGCCTCCGGAGGGAGCACGGCTTTGTCCTGTCCTTGGTCTCAGGGCACCCACCTGCCACAAACCTGCCGGCAGGGTCCACCTTCCCGTCATTGAACCTGTTGTGGGGCTTGTCCCCGTCCACCTGGGCCACCCACTGCACCTGCTGCGTGTCCCAGTCCAGGATGCCCAGGCAGGTGCCGGCAGCCACCACGTAGGTCCCCGTGTGGTGCAGAGCCACGCAGCCCACGCGGTGTCCTGTGCAGACAGGGGACAGTGCAGTGGCTGTCAGGAAGGGTCCGGCGCAGAGCAAGAGGCAGGCTTGGCTGCCCCCAGCACGGCCTGCATCCACCAGAGGGTCGTCTGTGTTCCTGAGCCACCTCGCCTGTGTCCCCTTTCCAGGGTGGCCATCTGCTGTCCCTCCAGGATGTTCCTGAGCCAACCTTGCTGCTGAGCCCCCAGGCAGGTGAGAGCGGGCGGTGCCCTGGTGTGTACGGTGCACACCGCACTCGGGGTCACAGCTGAGATGCAGGCCCCAGGTGGGGCTGGCAGGGGACATGGCTCTTCCACTTGTGATGGGCCCCTGCAGGGACTGTCGCCTCCCCGTGTGCGAGGGGAGGTGTCTCTCCTCCTGGGGACGCTGTGAGGGTGAGTAGAGGGTGCATGAGGTCCAAGTGCCACGGCCTCACAGATGTGTGCGCCCTGTGCAGGTGTGTGAGCCCACACAGACGTGAGTTCCATGTAGGTGTGGGAGTTGAGGACAGGTGTGGAAGGAGCCCGTGAGTGTGTGAGCCCCCACGGTCACGTGAGCCCCACACAGCTGTGCAAGCCCCACACCTGAGCAGGAGCCTGCCTTGGGGGACAAGCCCACACGGATACAGGGCATGCAGGTGTGGGAGCCCCACTGGGAACTACTCATTTCGCCTAGCCGTGCCCGTGACAGGGCCGGACACGTAGGAGTGGGGACCAGCACAGTCTGTCACCACCCACAGGCAGCTCTGAGTCAGGAGAGGGGGCCTCGGGCAGAGCCCAGGTCAGACCAGGGACAGGCCATTCCTGTCAGTGCAGCAGCTGAGGGCTGGAGCCCCGACTTCCTGCAGCCCCTGCAGGCGGGTCTCAGGTCCATGGCTGTCAGCGCGCGGGGCGACCGTCCACACTGCAGGCTCGTAGCAGCGGGCACCACGGTGTTCCCAGTCCCCATGGCTGTCAGTGCACGGGGCGACCGTCCACACTGCAGGCTCGTAGCAGCGGGCACCACGGTGTTCCCAGTCCCCATGGCTGTCAGTGCACGGGGCGACCGTCCACACTGCAGGCTCGTAGCAGCGGGCACCACGGTGTTCCCAGTCCCCATGGCTGTCAGTGCACGGGGCGACCGTCCACACTGCAGGCTCGTAGCAGCGGGCACCACGGTGTTCCCAGTCCCCATGGCTGTCAGTGCACGGGGCGACCGTCCACACTGCAGGCTCGTAGCAGCGGGCACCACGGTGTTCCCAGACCCCATGGCTGTCAGCGCGCGGGGCGACCGTCTACACCGCAGGCTCACAGCAGCGGGCACCACGGTGCTCCCAGACCCCATGGCTGTCAGCACGCGGGGCGACCATCCACACCGCAGGCTCACAGCAGCGGGCACCACAGTGCTCCCAGCAGTGGGCACTACCACAATGTGACGGTGCCTCCAGCCACATGTCTGCAGCCCCTACCCCGAGGGCTGCACCGTGGGGCCCGTGACCCCAGGCCTCCCCGTGACCCCAGCCTCCCGGCAGTGCTCACAAGCTGTAACCCCTGTGCCTCCACCCCACTGTCACGCCAGCCGGCCCTCCTTGGTGACCGTGGGGAAGGCGGGGACCAAGTCCTCACCCCCGCAGGGCCCTGCACTCACGGAGTCCCACGGCCTGCACCTCCCCGGAGAGCGGGTCCCAGCGGCACACCCTCCTGGCGTTGATGTCCACGTAGAGCAGCTGCCCCGTGCCCTCTTCCCAGGTGGGGCACTCCGCCATCCTGTGTCTCTCCCTGATGGCAGCCTCGACCTTGGGGGACGCCATGGCCTGGGAGGGAGGCAGACCTGTACTGTGAGTGCCGCCCCAGCTCCCTGACAGGCTCGGCAGGTGCGGAGGGGCGGCGGGCCAGACCCGAGTGACACCTGGACCCTCCCACACGCTCCGTGCAAGCCGGCTTCTGTCTGCCGGACTGGGCTCAGGGAACAGCAAGGACCCACCCACCCTGGGGGGCTCTCTGTGGAGCTGGAGCTCCCTGGCCAGGAATCTGACGAGGAGAGTGGGAACGCTGCCAGGATCCCCTCGAAGACACCTCCATAGGCTCCCTGGGCTCTCCCACCCAGCCTGCTTGTCGCCCCCGTAGCCCACGGCCTAGCGAGCTCAGTCAGCCCTGCTGTCACTCTGCACACCGGGGCCCCTGAGGCTCCAGGCAGCACAGTGACCTCCAGGACAGCACAGAGGCTCCGCGGGGCAGGCACTTGACCCTCCACGCTGCAGTGTCCGCCCGGTCCAGCCATCTCCCTCCCAGGAAGGATATTCACAGCCCTGTCCTTCCTCTCGATTCATTCCGAAACACTCTGCAATCAGATTCCTGCAATCAAAGTCTTCCTCTTGCTAAGATGAGCTTTGCCAACTCTCCCTCAGTGGGCTTAACGGGGTTTGTTACAGAAAACCCTGCCTACATTCCAGACCCAGAAGAGGGTTCGCCTCACTTACAGCAGGCCGGTCCCCCAGACACTCACCCATTCCACGCTCCGACTCACAAACGGGGCCTCGGCAGTCCCACGGCCCCAGCTGAGCTGGCCCAGGCAGGGACAGGTGGGTGGCGGCCACTCCCTTCCCACTGGTCCCTCCCTCCCCGGTCTTGGCCAAACCAGCCCGAGAACCCCTGAAGGGCGCTGTCACCCGGCTCTGACCCCGGGATCCGAGGAGCCGCAGTGGCAGGCCCCGCCCG
>NW_006203492.1:1352481-1357243 GCF_000334495.1 Tupaia belangeri chinensis
CCCGTGAAGCCACAGAAACCAGACGGCAGGGCGACACCCCTCATGCAGGAGCCCCGGAAGGGCCTCATCCAGCACCGGACAGGCCACCACACGCCGCTCCGACACAGCACGCGGAGCCGGGGCAGGGCTCTGGAGGGCTCCTGACATCGGAGAGAGCCCACTTGGTAGGAGCGCTGTGCACGGGGACCGCCCATCGTGACCTGAGCCCCCTGCAAGCCCTCCTGCCACAGCCGATGCTCCCACGCACGTAACGGTGCACGGGTCTGCCTAGGCCGCCAGGGAGCCCCACCACCCGGTCTACCCGGAGAGGTGGCAGGCAGCTCCTCGCGGTCAGGTGTGGGTGGAGGGTCTGTGCTAATGGGTGCACTGGCAGCTCCAGGTCAGGAGCTACCTGGGCAGGTCCCCAGGACACTCCACCCTGGGCGGCTGTGCACACGTTCCCAGCTGTGTGGGCCATTCAGGGAGGCTCCAAAAGCTCCTCACACACTGTGTACGTGGGCAGGTGCACACGGAGCCCCACACGGGGTCCACCGGGCAGGCGCTCACGGAGCCCTGTGCACGGGGTCCACCGGGCAGGTGCACATGGAGCCCCATGAACGGGGTCCACCAGGCAGGCGCTCATGGAGCCCCGTGCACGGGGTCCACCTGGCAGACTCACACGGAGACCCATGGACCAGGTCCACCAGGCGGGCGCCCACGGAGTCCCATGAACGGGGTCCACTGAGCAGGTGTGCACGGAGCCCTAGGTGCAGGGTCCACTGGGCAGACGCACAGGGGCCCCCGCAGGGCTCTGCTCACAGAAGAGCAGGAGCTGCCAAGCGCAGGGCCTCCTGTGTTCATCAGACCCGACCCTCTGCAGTTTGCAGCCGGGTGGAGCCCCTGCGCTTTGGAGTGGGGTGGCGCTCTCACCGACCCCCGCTCAGCCTCCCCTCTGCACCTCTGCAGGGGTCCTGGGCTCTACTTTGCCAGCTCGTCCCTGGTCCCTCCCGGCACTTCCAGAGTCTCTGCCCCCAGGGAAGGCTGGCAGCCGCTACTGGAAGCCGGGTGCCGCTGCCTCCTGGGCCTCCAGGTTTCTCTCCTCCCCACCACCCACTTCCTCTGTCAGACTCCAGCAGGCCGTGGGCAGAAGGGGGTTTCTGAGCGCTGCCCCTCACTGCAGGCCACAAACCCTGGATCAGGCATCTGGGTACCCACAGGTTCGCAGCAGCATCTGCCCCGCGCTCCCTGTGTGCTGTCTCCTGAGTGACGGGGTCGCCCACGCCAATACCCCTTCCCTGTCAGAAGGACCCCAGTGGACACCGCCTGTGAGCCCAGGGCCCACCGCAAGGCCCCGCCCAGGCTGCCGGAACCTGAAAAGCACTCAGAGCCCTCAGAAGAGAATGTGCATCCGTGGTGCAGGGTCTGTGTGATCGGCCATAACCTCCCAAGGCTGGGTTTCCACACCAGTGCCCTGTGGCACCCGGAGCCCCAACCCTGGGCCCTGCCTCAGGTCCTAGGGCCTGACCCTGCACCGCACTGTCCTCCACGCAGCCCTGGCAGCACAGGCCGGTGGCACCAAGCTAGGACCCAATGTGCAGGCAGGCCTTGGCCGTGACGGTCGGCCCGACTGCCTCCTGGCCATGCCCGAGACAGGGCAGTGGACCCTGGCTCTCCAAGAAGTGTGCTGAGGTTCTCAAGAAGGTCGGACCCGGGAAGGACATGCTCAGCTACGGAAGGTGTGACGAGGACAGACCAGTGACCCCGATGCCAGGGACCAGAGGACGCCCTTCGTCTGCGGGGCACCCGAGTTCGCCCGTGCCTTGGATCTGAGGGCTTAGGAAGACGGCCCCACGCACACCCAAAGCGAGTCTCCCGGGAGCTGCACTAGCCCTGTGTCTCCAACGCTCCTGTGGTCCCGGCACTGAACCAGGGCCAGTCCCGGCTCTCACACCGCCGTGGACGCGGTCCCCTCCTGCAGGGGCTCCCCCTTCTCGGAAGCCCCACCTGCTGGCTCTCTCCTACCTGCGAGACTCTCCTCCTCAGCCTCCTTGTGCCTCCTTGGGCCTCGATGCAGCGTGGAGCCCATGGCATTGGCGGGCAGTGCGGACCGATGATCTCACCCGTCCCGTGACTCCAACCCAGCCCCCTCCCCGCGATGACTCCCAGGTTTATAGCTACGCTCCTGGTCTCGGGTGCGTTGCCCTGCACCCACTTGGGAGTGTCCCAGGCATCGGAGCCAGCTGGCCAAGTGCTCCTTCCCACCCCCGCAACCTCCCCCTCCTCGCAGTCACTCAGAACATGACCCGACAGCACCCCCAGTACTGCTGTGCTGGGCTGACCATCCCCTCTGTGCACACGGCACCCACAGTGACCAGCTCCCCGGTCCCTCTGTGTGGGCTGAGCAGACACAGCCATGGCAGTGCGCTATCGGAAGCCAGACTGAGGGAGCGATGGGAGCCCAGCTCCGGAAAGGTCATGGTGGCACAGTGGTTAGGGTCGTGCCTGGAGTGTTGGATCTGGCAGCTTCAAACCAATGCCTGTTGCAGGTGCATGCCCAAAATGCCAGGAGGAGAAGACGGGATGGTGGCATGGCCATTCTGCCGTGGAATCTTTCCTCTCCCTTTCTGTCTCTGTCTGTCTCTCTGGCGAACATATGCAACCTATGTTAAAAAAACCTTTAAAACATAAGAGGGGGGGGACCAGCAGTTAGCGTAATGGCTATGTCGCTGGACTCCCACGTAGTCGACCGCGGTTCGCGTCCCGGACCCGGTGGTTTAAACTCAGGCCGGGCGCGTGTGCGTGCGTGCCCAAGATCCCGAGAGGAGAATGGAGGAGAAGGGATTGCAGCATGGCCATCCTCCCTGGGGGGTGATTTCTCGCTTTCTGTCTCTCTGTCTCTGTCTGTCTGGCGAGTGCATGTGCCCTATGGCAAAAACGTCCCCCCCACCAAAAAAAAAAACCACATGGGGTGGCCAGCAAGTGGTGGGGAAGGTGAAGGTGCTAGACTCCCGCTGTGGTAGTCCACTGTGGTTCAAGTCCCAGGCTTGGCAGGTTGCTTTTCCACTTCCTGTCTCTCTCTCCTGAGCACGCAAGTCCTATAGCAGATTTAATACTAATAATAAATCAAATGAAATAAGTAATTCTTTAAACCAATAAAAGAGGTCACGTGCACTGAACCAGGCGTGTCCTAGGGTCCCCTGAGTCCCCGAGGCCCTGTAAGGCCATGAGGGATGCATGGGTGGGGTGGGGCAGGTGCTGCCCCTTGAATGTCTGTGACTTACACCCGCGGACTGTGAGGGTTAGATCAGGTCGTGGGGAGCCCCCAGAATGTCCCGTGAAAGACTTCTCATGGGTGTGGACTTGCTCCGCTGTGGTGGCACTCAGAGGCCCGCCTTGGGGGACTAACCGGCTAGGTGAGGTCGTCAGAGCAGGACCCACCATGAGACTGGCTTCGCGGGGCAGGAAGGAGGCCTCGCCTTCTCATCCAGGAGCCTCGTGTCAGGACACAGTGGGAGCCTCTGCGGGTGTCCGCGTCTTCCTGTGGGTCCGGGGGGATGTACCCAAATACTCCTGAGGCATGTTAGAGAGAATTGAGGCGACTGGCTCTCACGTTCCCGGGGGCCTGGACACAGACACTGTCCTCCTGTCTGGGGGGCCGGAGCCCAGGGTCCAGGGGAGGCAGGGCTGGCTCCTCCCGAGCCCTCTCTCCTTGGCGTGGAGACGCCGTCTCCGCCCCGTGTCCTCACGTGGCCGTCCCCCGTGTGTGTCTGTGTCCTTGTCTCTTCTCATAAGGACCCCTGTCCTACTGGGTCAGGGCCACCCTGGGGACCCCATTTCCCTTCACCAGCTCCACACAGTCACTCCGAGGTCCGGGGTGACGATGTCAGCGTGTGACTCTCAGGGAGGGGCTCGGTGCGGTCAGGGCACCGTCCTGGGCTCCTGCGTGTCTGCCCTGACCCCTGCAGTTCTGGGGTGGTGCCGAGGTCTGGGGTGGTGCGGCCGACCCCCTCCCTAGAGGGTGGTTTCTCACTTTGTCTCTCTGTCTCTCTCTGGTGAACACACACATGCCCTAAGAAAAAAACCTAACCAAAGCCCTTGGTCTAGGGCAGACTGCAGAGACGGACAGACCGGTATCTCCGGGGGAAACTGAGGCACGGAGCTTTAGTGACTCGTCCAGGGAAACCTGTGTGACTGGAAACCAGGCAGTCTTGCTGCGGCAGGGCCTGGGCACTACAGAGGCTCCTCCCACACACGGGAGGGTACGGCATGGGCAGGCCGGGCTCCATCAGGGGCACCGAAGCCACTATGGCAGCCGAGGGGAGGGACGTGTGCAAGTCGGGGGGTCTCAGCTAGGGGACAGCAGTCAGGCCCCAGGAGGGTGGGCACAGCCGGGTATGGGAGAGCGATCAGACCCCGGGAGGGTGGGCATGGCCCTCAGGGTGGGGCCACAGCTGGGAGACCCCGACTTGTGCCGACGATCTTGGCTTTCCTGTCACTGAGGGTCAGTTGTCTGCACCTCAGAGTCCAGCCGCCAAGGGTAGGTGGAGGAACGCGGGTTTTCCACCTGTGGAGACACACACCGGTGTGGGAGACCCACACCAGCGTGGGACCGGCTGAGCTGAGGCTGACGGGAGCTGGTGTTCACTGGGTGGGTGCGGAGTTTGAGCTGGGCAGATGGGAACATGGGGGGGTGCGTGGGAGGCACGGGATCTCAGAAGGGAACGTGGGGGGCACGGGCTTTCTGATGGGAACGTGGGGGGTGCAGGCTTTCAGATGAAGACAT
>NW_006203492.1:1357305-1358368 GCF_000334495.1 Tupaia belangeri chinensis
CGGGGGTCTCAGACGGGGACGTGCGGGGGATGGGGGTCTCAGACAGGAGGTGGGGGACATGGGACCTAAGACGGGAATGGGTGAGCCCTGGGGTCTCAGACCGGACGTGGGGGGTGCAGGCTTTCAGATGAGAATATTGGGGCGCTTGGGTTTCATATGGGAACATGGGGGCGGTGGGGTTTCCGATTGGAACACGGGGGCGTGGGGTCAGGTGGGAACGCTCAGGGTGGACCAGGGACAGGGCTGCACAGCTGGGACCTGCACATGCCAGTGACCTGCACATGTGACGTGTCAATTTCATGTCTCTAAATTTTACCACAACAAAGAACAACGCCCTCTTCACTGAGCGAAGGGGAGACAGGTGGCCTCTGAGACAGGGCTTGGGTGGGTCGGGGAATTGGTCCTTCAGGGCTGTCCCCACCCGGGCCTGGGTGGTGGCATGGTGTAGCCGAGGACACAGTTCCACCGCACCGGGACCCTGAGCAGCAGGGCTCGGTCTCGAGGCCTGTGTGGCCCACCTGGCCGGTCCATTCGGAAAGCAAGTGGGTATGCAAGACAGCGAGCGGCCGGGAGAGGGCGCCGCTGGAAGACGCGTGCAGGGCGGGACGCACAGGGCAGGGGGACGGCGGGCCCCGCCGGGCATTAGGCGGAGGTCGGAGGGCGGCCGCTTGGCTCCCCTCGGCTGCTGCGACGCCCTTTGGGCTCCACTGCACCCCGCACCACCTCCGGTTCCCCTCCCCCCCCTGCACCGCTGTTAGGGGGCAGGCGGGCTCTGCTCGGTCCCTGCGCCGCCTTCGGCTCTGATTCGGCCCGGCCTGCCTTCGTTTGGGTGCACCCTGCACGCAGCACCGGCAGACACCGGTGGCTTCGTGCAGGAAAGAATTCAAGACCGCTGAGCCAGATCGGCCCCTATACCAGCGTCTGTATTCGGGTCGTCCCCTAGCGTCCCCTATACCACATTCCGCTGCACTCGGGCTCAGCTCGGCCTGGCCCGCTGGCTTTCGGCTGCACTCCGCCGCTGCTCCTCCCCCGCCCTACGTTCGGCTGCACTCGGGCGCCGCTC
>NW_006203492.1:1358695-1363070 GCF_000334495.1 Tupaia belangeri chinensis
TGCCGTCCGGCCTGTCCCTCCGCCTTTCGGCTGCACTCGGGCGCCGCTCGGCTCGGCCCGGCCCGTGCTCGCCCCGCCCCTACAACGTGGTCGGCGTCACTCCGGCGTCGCGAGCCGGTCCCATGGTTTGGCGCGCTCTGCTCTGAGCAGCATCGGGGGACACCGGTGGGTTCGCGCAGGAAGTGATTTAAGAGCGAGCGTGGAGGGGGCGGGAGCTGAGTTTACAGAGGCCGGTGCTCAGATGGAGCCACTGCATGGGGGAAGCCGCCCTTAGGGGAAGTTCTCTCCGCTCACGGAGCCGTTTCCTGCCCTCCTCCAGCGACAGTACTGGGGCCTCCTGGAGAGGTGGGGCGGGGGTGGCCCGCGGATTCAGGAGTGAGCCTGGAGGGAGAGTCAGCTGAGTGTGTTGAGGGACGACCCAGGGCCAGCCACTCCATGGGGGGGAGAGCGCCCCTGCAGGGAGGCGGGGAACACTTCCACCCTGTCCCCAGAGAGGACAGAGCTGTCACCTGCAGGGCCACACAGCTGGGCTTCCTGCAGGGTGGGCCGTACCTGGGCACCTCTGCCTGCAAGCTCCATGCTGCTTCTGGGGTCCTGGCGGCAGCCTCGAGGCCTAGGCTCAGCCAGGGCCTGTGCAGTCTGCTCTGGTCAGCGCTGTTCTCCCCGCGAGTACCTCTAGAGAGAAAGGAAACGTTTCCTATTGCAGCGTGCTCCAGGGCCGCAGTATGGGGAGAGCAGGAGTAGCAGGAGTGCCCCGGTTGCTAGACGCTAGGGGACCTTGATGGTTCCTCCGGCTTGGCTGCGACAGAAAGCGCACAGATTGAACTTGGGTGGAATGGACACCTGGAGCTGAACGCCGTCCAGCACACACAGGGTTAGGTCTGCCTGGTTTAAAGACAGTGCAGGGCGCCGGCAGGAAAGCACAAGTAGAAAACGGTTCACACAGCGGCCAGGCGGCGGTCCCTACAGCTGACTGAGAGGCTTGAAACTCCCAGGAGCAGGGGAGTGCGGGGAAGGTGTGGCATGGCTACTCCCCCTTGGGGCGGTGTGATCTCCCACATCTCTGTTCCCTGTCTGTGCCCAAAGGGGCAAGAACGGAAAGAATAGTGGGGGGACCTAAGACTTATGGGGCCAAAGTGCAGGAGGCGGTCAGTTTGATCCTGATGTGTACATTTATGAGACGTATTCGACATGCTTGGAAAACTGCTATATTTATTTATTGGCCATCGGTTATGAAGGCATCACTGACGACTATGCTCGGCTTGACAGCGGCATCTGGTGACATTAGTCTTTCTTCCGAGACCAGTGCGTGCTGCAAACGCCTGGCCCGTGCTGCAAAAGCCTGGCCCAGGGGGACTCCGGCCACACTGGGCTGTCTGTGAGCTCCGCCCTGAAGCGCAGGATGCACCTGCCAGAGACCCCGTGGGGAAGACCTCAGGGCACAGGCCAGAACGCGATGGGCAGCCTCTGCGAGCAACACTAGCAACACTCGCGGGGACCACACTCTGTTAGGGAGAGGCCCCCAGGGAAGAGGTCAGGTCAGGGCGCCAGGTTACAATACCCAGAGCTCTCCGGGAGGACGGCTTCTGGGCCTGTGCCAGACGCCTTTCTCCAGGCCTGCGGGAGGTGGGCTTCCGGTTGAGCGCCAGACTACATTACCCAGGGTATTGGTTGGGTTGAGGCATCCCTGTGGTTGCTCAGGTCCAGAGGAGAACCTAGGGTAGCTGGGATGAACTCCCTGGTTAAGACCTGTGCAACAACCTGGTTCTGTCAATGGCATTGGTTAGGGTTAGGCAGCCTGGCAGTTGCTGGAAGGCTCCAGGTCCTGAGGAGGACTTGGGGGAGCTGAGGCTTGTGTTGTGGTCAAGAGCAGTGCAGTACCCTTACTCTGTGGGCTGGCTTGGTGAGGGTGAGGTGGCTCATCATTGGCTGAAGGGCTCTGGTTCCTGAGGGGGACCTGGGCGGAGCTAGGATGCATACCCTGGTCCAGACTGGCATGACCCCCAGGAACTGTTGATGGCTTTGGAAGGGGTGAGATGGCCTGATGGTGGCCTGAAGGCTCAGAGTCCTGAAAATGTTTGGAGTATCTAGGTGCATGCCTTGGTCCAGGCTGGCCCAGCCCCTCAGCTCAACAGCATCGTTTGGTTTGAGCTTTCCTGGAGGTGGCTGGAAGGTTCCAGGTCCTGGGAAGGACCTTGTGTGAACCGGGGCATGCCCCAGGCAAGACCAGTGTGACACTACAGCTGTGTTGATGGCGTCAGTTGAGGTGAGGCTGCCTGGTGGTGGCTGGATTGCTAGACATGGAAGGTAAGTGTAGGGGTTGGGTTATGAAGATAGGATTGTGTTAGTGTTAAGATTATGGTCATGGGATAAGAGTTAGAAAATGGGGATGGAATTTGGGTTAGGGTTGGGGTTGGGATCGGGGTCATGATCAGGGCCAGTGTCCTGACAAGGACCATGGGCAGCTGGGGGCCATGTCTTGATCAAAACCAGTGTGACAACCCAGCTCTGTTGTTGGTGTTGGTTGGGTTCAAGGTAGCTCAGTGGTTGGAAGGCTTTGGGTCCTGGGGGGTACTGGGGAAGGTGGTGTTCTTGCCCTGGTCTGCACTGGCATGACATCCTGGCTTTGTCAATGGCAGTGGTTAGGATGAAGGGCCTGGTAGTGACTGGCAAGGGTCCTAGTCCCAGGGAGTACCTGGGGAGAGCCAGGAGGTGTGCTCTGGACAGTACCAGCACAACATTCCAGTCACACTGGCAGCATTGTTCAGGCAAGGAGGCCTAACTCCAGATCCCCAAGAAAACCTGGTGGAGCAAGAGTGCATGCCCTAGTCAAGACTGGTGTGGCACCCTATTCTCTCAGTGCTGTTGGTCAGGGTGAGGCAACCTGGCAGTGACTAGAAGGCTCTGGATCAGGGTAGCAACTGAGGGCTCATGAGGCCCATGCTCCAGTTGAGACCAGCTCAACACCTTGGCTCTGTTGGAGGTATTCGTTATAGTGAGGCATTCTGGTGGGGGTTGGAAGACTCTGGGTTCTGGTGAGGACGTTGAGTGAGCCAAGAGTGCATTCCCTAGAGAAGATTGGCGTAACACTGCAGTTTAATTGATGGTGTTGGTTGGGGCAAGGTAGCCCTGTGGTGTCTGAAGGCACCATGTCTTGCTGAGGACTAGGGTGAACCAGGGTGTATGCTCTGGTCAAGGCTGGTGTGACACTCCAGCGCTGTTGGTAGTGTTGGTCAGGGTGAGGCGGCCCATAGTCGCTGGAAGTCTTTGGGTCCTGGGAAGAACTGGGGTGGGGAGCTGGTATACACACCCTGGTCAAGGTCAGTGTGGTGCTCCAACTTTGTTGGCAGCATTGTTTATGGTGAAGTGGCCTGGCAGTAACTGGAAGGCTTTGGGTCCTGGGGAGTACCTGGTGGGAGTACCACGGTCATGCCTTGTCAAGGCTGATGCAGCACTCTGGCATAATTCCTGACAAAGGTCAGTTTGAAGCAGCCTGGCATGGGTTGGAACGTTCTGGGTCCCAAGTTGCCCGTGGAGAAGCTCATATATGCGTCCCTGTCAAGGCCAGGCTTGTACTTCAGCTCCATCGGTGACGGTATTAGTGGCTTAGAAAGGAGTGCCTTAATCATGAAAACACACGTGTCTCACAACATGGACCAGTGAAAAGAGGATGGTGCAGAGCAGCCCCAATCCTGTCCCCCACTCGCTGGCAACCCCGGTCCTCCTGTCTCCCTGTGCTGCAGCTCTCGCTCCAGGGATGTCTGTATTTTGCTGCCTACTTTGTGCTGGGTGCCCGGCAGAGAACGATGGGGAGAAACAGACATCCTTTGTACCCAGGAAAGAGGTGCAGGAGGGACAGAACAAGTCAGTAGGCAAATAAATACAAATCATTACAATACAACTGAACATGATGCAGAGGGGACAGGGCCCCGGGAAGGTGGCACGTGAGCCAACGCTGCAGGATGAGAGGAAGGCAGATACGGGGAGTGGACAGAGGATGTAGCTGAGCAGAAGCCCTGCAGGTGTGCGACGCCAGAGGTATGGGACAGTGGGATGTGTTCAAGGGTCTGAGCTCCGGGAACTCGTGCACGGGGTCGTCCCAGTGGTGCTTCCCAGGAGGCCCTGACAAGGTGGCCTCTTACTCCATGTGCAGTAGTGGGCTCCTGAAGGCTTTGTCCAGGGGCTGGAATAACCTAGTAGGTGTTTGAGTAAGCTTATGTTCAAGGTTAGTATTTTAGTCCTTTCTTAACATTTGTTCTCTCTTCCCCCTCTACAGTATTTTTTTCTGAACCATTTGGATAGAAGTCAACTTACATCATGGCTAAATACTTCAGTTTTTACTGGGAAGATATTCTCTTACATAGCTTTAGAGTAG
>NW_006203492.1:1366028-1367113 GCF_000334495.1 Tupaia belangeri chinensis
GACTCATTGTCTCCGCTCTAGAGTCCAGAGGTCTGGGATCAAGTGGTAGCAGAGCCCCGCTCCCGCTGACACGCTTGGGAGGGTTCGCTCTGGGTCTCATTCCGGCCTCTGGAGGCTTGTGCATGACGGCAAAGCCCCAACCTTCAGGGGGCACTTTTCTCATGTGTGTGTTTCTGTGCTCAGCTCTCCCCTTGGGGAAAGGACCACTTCTGTGGAGTGATACTGGCCCGAATGAGCTCACCTGGACCTGGTGACGTGCGAAGACCCCATTTGCATGGAAGGTCATGGTCGAGGTACTGGGGGCCCTGGGGTCAGGGTTCTGACATACAGATCTGGGGGACACAGTTCAACCTAGGACTGTGCCCCTCCCATCTCCCCTTCCCACTGGCCTCACCTTTGCCCAGATGGCACCTCCCCTGGCCCGCCTCTGCCGGTGACCTCCCCCTCCTGCCTGCCCCACCTTTGACCGATCCCAACTCCCTGTTGGCCTGGGCCCTTCGCCCCTCCCAGATACTCCCCTCCCCTCCCGGGTACTCCTGGCCCACTGCAGCAGACAGACCAGCCCGGGCTCCGGGCTCGGGGTTTGACTGGGACCCCCTCCCCCCAGTGAGTGCCGAGATGCCCGTTCAGAGACTGGGTCGCCCGTTTAGAAGGGAGGATCAAATGGGCTGAGGAGCCTGGGGGCTGATCTACGTGGAAGGGTACCGGGTTCCTATCTAGAGACCGGCCAGAGTATGGTGGGCACGTGTGTGCCCATGACCCAGGGCTGACTGGCTGAGACTGGAGGTGAGCGTGGCATGGAGGTCTCCATTTGGGCTGCCTGTCTCTCTCTGTGTCTCTCTGTGTGTGTCTTTCACTCATGGGAAAATCAAGTCCACTTCAAAGAAGCGGGCCCTGAGTCACAGGGGCATCTCTCCTGGGAGCTCTCTGTTCCCTGTGTCCCGAGCAGAAAGAAGTTCTGACATCCCCAGCACCCCAAAGGCAAGTGGCCCCAGCTCAGCTTGGCGGCCCTCCTAGGCTTCTGGCCTGTGAAGCCCCCCACCCTGCCCCACCGTGTTTTTGCGAGGAGCCTCCGCGACATCAGG
>NW_006203492.1:1370065-1370671 GCF_000334495.1 Tupaia belangeri chinensis
CATGCCACAATCCCTTCTCTGTTCTCCTCTTGGGATTTTGGGCGCACACACAGAAGCACCCTATGAGTTTTAAGCTTCTGCGTCAAAGAGTTGACTACGTGAGTCTGACAAGGTAACCATTATGCCACCTGTTGGCCCCAAAATATCTTCATTCTAATAGTAAGCAGTTTTTCCTCTTTAAAAAAAATAGTTATTTGATTTGACTTGACTTGATTGATTGATCGATTTTCATTTTACCAAAGAGGGAGCAAGAAAGAGAGAAAGTGAGAAAGGAAGTCTCCAGGTTGGAGACCAGAGGTGTTGTCAGCCATGTGGGTGTCCAGCTCGCGGAAGCACCATGCCACCTGCCGGCCCCTAGCAGTTTCCCTCTTAATCCCAAGATTCCTTCTGCATTTCCTTATTTATTTGTTTAACTGTAACACTTGTTCCATCCAGTTTTTTCATGTCAATTTTCTCCACGCTTTTTTTTTTTTTTTGGTCTTTTAAAAATGTATTTATTTACTGTACATCAATACGGTGTATAAAATCAGGATTTCCATCCCGAACACATTGTGTATGGACTCAACCAAGGATATGACCATACACGTTATCATCAACAAATCATTT
>NW_006203492.1:1373421-1374925 GCF_000334495.1 Tupaia belangeri chinensis
TTTGGGCCCCAGGGTGTTTGTGCCTCTTTCCGTGGCTCCATGGCTGGCACCTGTCAGGGGGTGGCATTGAGGTCTTGCTGCCTCCAGGGGGTGCCATGTGCCGGAGGAGCCGCCCTCCCCACACGGGGCTCTATGTGTGCATGCACGCACACACGCACACATGCATGCACGCAGATATGCCTCTCCACGCTTTCTTTAAGCGCACTTGAACGTTGCATCCTGTCTAATGTAATACTCTTTTTAAAAAATGTAATATTCTTTCTTTCAAGAGTGAGTTTCACCTCCTCAATCTCATCTTCTAGGCCTTCCATTTTCGCTTCTATTTGCTTTCCTTGCACGATTTGTTCTGGAGTTTCTTTCTTCATTTGCATCGATCATCGACTTCTACTCTCAGAGTTGCTGTTCTGTCTGCGTTCTTAGCTGAGCCGCAGGTTCGTGCAGTCCTCGCTGTCCACCGCCTCTGCGCCATCTGGTCCTTTACAGAGTCTGCAGGCTCCGCGTTCCCCAGCTCCTCTGGCTGCTGCTCCATCTCCGTGCACCCAGAGACCCTGCGCTCAGAGCCAGGAGAGGAACCTCAGACCCGTTGCTATTCCCACCCATCCATGGTATTATTTTTAAAAGTTTCTATCCATACATATATGCACACACACATACAGCTGAAGAGCTCTTTCAAATTCGGATGAGTGTTCAAAGCAGAATTCGAGAACCGGTAGACAGAAACAGAACGGTAACTTTTCTGGAATGCCAACTGTTGTGATTGCATGATGCCTAAAGGCATCTAAGGTGCCATTTCTACAAGACACAGTCAGAATATTGAATGGTGAAGTCATCGGCTGCTTTTTATAAATCAGATATACTTACCAAAAATACATGTTCTCCCAGTAAAGACAAAATCAGACGGTCTATTGATCTTCATTTCTTTTCTCTTTTCTTAAAGAATTATTTAACTTGACTTATTATTGTCAGTATTTTCCAACTTTACCAGAAAGAGAGAGAGACAGAGAGACAGAGACAGAGAGAGACAGAGAGAGAGGGAAAATGGGAAAGGAAGCCACCAGGTCTGAGACTCGAACCACGGTTGAACATGTGGGAGTCCAGCACCTTTAACCAACATGCCTCCTGCAGGCCCCTGGTCTCCGTTTCCTTGGTGAAATTTGCATGTTGTAATATGAATTGTTATGCGGCTTTTGACCATAGTAATGGAAACTTTTTTTTTGAAAGAATTATTTATTTAATTTTATGTATTCCTTCGTTTTTTTTATTTATTTTATTTTGACCAGAAAGACACAGAGAGAGAGTGAGAGAGGGAAGTGAGAAAGCAAGCCGCCAGGTCTGAGACTCAAACCATGGTCAGCCATGTGGGAATCCAGCGCCCCTATCCACCACGCCGCTTGCCAGCCCCAGTAATGGAAACTTGAATCTGGTGATTCATACCTTCAAAGTTTTCTTTTCATTTTTTTCTTTTTTTTCAAGTTTGGAACGTATATTTGTACGTCGTATCATT
>NW_006203492.1:1376636-1377727 GCF_000334495.1 Tupaia belangeri chinensis
TATTTATTTATTTAATTTAATTTTGGAGAGGTTTTTGCTATAGGGCGTGTGCAACCTCTGAGAAGGCCAGCAGAGGGCGCTAGACTCCAGCTGGCCATCAGGCCGCCTTTCACAGGGTAGAGCCAGACTACATTTCCCATGGTCCTCTAGGCAGAATGTGTCCGGGAATAGCGGGCCGCCGGGGGGATTTCCGGTCCCTGCTTCCGACTCCATTACCCATAGATCTCAGCGTGGGCGGGTGGGACTTCCGGTCGTAGCTTCCTACTACATCACCCACAGGCTTCTCTGGTGGAGGGGGGTCTTCCGGCGGTCCGTCGAACTCCGTTCCCCGACGCCTCGGTGTGCCCGGGGAGAGTGCCCACGGTACCCAGGGACATGGGGTTCCTGTTTTCTCCCCTCGCCCTCGTTTTGTCGGTTGCTCGTTTTTCAGAATGATCTAAGGCTTATTTAACTTCATGGATTTCTTTCCATTCTACCAGAGAGGGACAGAGCAAGAGAGCGAGAGCGAGCCAATGAGAAAGCAAGCCGCCAGGTCCCGGGCGCGGACCGTGTTCTCCCAAGCTAGAGTCCGGTGCCCTTCACCACCTCGCCCACCACCTGTTGGCCCCTCTTTCGAGCTGCGAGTTTTATTCCCTCGTGGGCGGGGGAGGCCTCAAGGCCTCAGGGGCTGTCCTTTTGACGATCCGCGGCCCCGGGCCAGCTTTAGGCGCCCGCGGTCTGTCTCAGACCTCCAGCTTGGAGATCATGCGCTCTGCATCCCCCCAGAGAGAGTAGAGGAGGAGGAGTCGCCGCCTCAACAAAGCCATTTTCCCCAGTAAAGGGGAAGGTCTTTTGCTCCAACCTTCCCCAGGACTCTGTCTGTTTAGTGCACAAATGCCAAGGCAGAAACTGGGCGGGAAACAGGCGAGGTAAAACGCCTGCAGGGCGTACAGCATGGGATACGCCTGGGGTGGCTTTGGGTCAGTCGGACACGGCCAGCTGGCCCGCTCCCCTTCCCGCAGCTGCTTCCCTCATCCGTCGGGTGTCTGCCTAGGAGCGTGCCCGTCTCGGTGGCTTGCCGTGGGTCCCCATTCGCGAATGGGATCCCACGC
>NW_006203492.1:1378199-1378682 GCF_000334495.1 Tupaia belangeri chinensis
CTTCAGACTCCATTACCCATAGACCTCGGCGTGGGTTGGCGGGACTTCCGGTCGTGGCATTCTATGTCACCCACAGGCGTCTCTGGGAGGGGGACTTCCGGTGGTTCCTCCCCCTTCTATGTCCCCCCAGGAAGACTTCCGGCAATGGGGCCGGAACACCGACGCCTCAGTGTTCCCTCCTACAGTGCTGGGGGGGGGAGTGCCCACGGTACCCGGGGACATGGGGTTCTTGTTTCCTCCCCTCGCCCTCGTTTTGTCGGTTGCTCGTTTTTCAGAATGATCTAGGGTTTACTTCATGGATTTCTTTCTATTCGACCAGAGAGGGACAAAGCAAGAGAGCGAGAGTGAGCCGATGAGAAAGCAGGCCGCCATGTCCCGGGTGTGGACTGTGTTCTCCCAAGCGGGAGTCGGTGCCCTTCACCTTCACGCCCACCACCTGCAGGCCCCCCCTACCACCTGCTGCCCCCCCCCCCCGCCCACCCC
>NW_006203492.1:1378695-1380143 GCF_000334495.1 Tupaia belangeri chinensis
CTGCTGGCCCCTGGCGTCCCTCCTGGGCAGGGAAGGCCCCAAGGCCTCATGGGCTGTCCTTTTAAGAATCCGCGGCCCCGGGCCAGCTTCAGGCACGCGGTCTGTCTCAGACCTCCAGCTTGGATGTGCTCAGCATCCCCGGAGGAACAGAGGAGGAGGAGGAGGAGGAGGAGGAGTGGCCGCGACGAAGCCATTTCTCCCAGGGTAAGGGGATGGCTTTTCATTCCAGCTCTCCCCGTGACTGTGTCTGTTTAGTGCACAGATCCCACGGCAGTTTCTGCGCAGGGAAACAGGCAAGGTAAAACGCCTGCAGGGCGAACACCATGGAATACGTCTGGGGCCGCTTTCGGTCTGCTCCCGCCGCCCCCGGCCAGCCCGCTCGCTCCCCTTTCCTCAGCTGCTGCCGTCCTCCGTTTGTGGGGTGTCTGGCCAGGAGCGTGCCCCTCTCGGTGCCCTTCCTTTGGTCCCCATCAGTGAATGGGATCCTATGCTCGGCTCCGTTTTTTTCACTATTGCTCTTCCATAGGGTGTCCCGGAGCTCCCTCCTGTGGTCACGGTGGTGTATTGCAGGGAATCTTTTTTTTGGGTTGCGGTGGGCTTGTGTGTGTGTACGCGCGTGCGGGCGTTCCCGTGTGTGTGTGTGTGTGTGTGTGTGAGAGAGAGAGAGAGAGAAAGAGAGAGAGAGAGAGAGAGAGACACGTGGGCAAGCCCATTCGGATTCTCCTTTTCTTGGTTTTATCCTTTGGTGCGTTGGTGATAGGATTTCCTAGTGTAGTCCACACATGAGGCACAGATCTTTTCCTAATCATTCACTCTGTGACTGGCTCTGTCAGCACTGTAAGTCCCGTACCGTTTTGATTACTCGCTCATCCATTTAGGGTGCTCATCCCCACTGGGGAGAAAGGGCGAGGGGAGAGTCAGAAGGCACACGCTCCCACCCACCCACCTACCGGGCGGACGGACAGGCCGCTGACAGGTTCCCTTTATTCTCCTCTTGAGATCCGGGGCTCCCGGGCCAAGGCACCGGTGTGATTTTCAATGTACCGGTTTTTGGACGCTGATGTCAGCCACGTGTGAATCCAGCACCTTCCCTTTTCCATGACACCTTCTTCCCACATAAGGAACGTCCCAGAAACAAGAGCCTCCATGCTATGACTGCACCTGGCCTATCATTTGTAAACGCGTGTGGACTAGGAAGGACTCATGCGATGGGTCCACGGGAGTTTCGTTTAATTGGCATGTTAAATAACGTGTTTCCACATCGCCCAGGTACCCGGAAATCAGGCTACATCAAGAACACGGAACGAAGCAAGAAAGACGTGGGCGCCCTGCGGGAAAGAGCACTCTCCGAGTCTAGGCAGATCCTGGCTCCTGGCGGCTTAGCTGGCAGCACCATGGACACAGAGGTGAAGAGGGAGACCGTTGCCGCTCTAAGCTCTCAATGGCTG
>NW_006203493.1:0-2484 GCF_000334495.1 Tupaia belangeri chinensis
ACATTCGAGGTGTGGTAACAAGGCGACCCCACACTGTGGTCTCCAGGCCCCAGTCTCCTCTGGAACCTCTCCCTGTACTACATGGTCTCAGAGATACTCCAGAGACCAATAAATACCTGTGTATGTCACACCTGGGTGTGCCTAAGACCTTCTTTCTGTGACTCCATGTCCTTTTCCCCTCTCCTTAGTCCCTCAGTTCCCTGGGGTACATATCCTGGACCTGCAGTGTGGGTGGGGATACAGCATTCTCCGATCCAGCCAGGAGGTAGACCCAGAGACTGTGCACTCCTCCCTGGGTACTGCTCTCACCTAAAGCATGGGGCAGAGGGACAAGGATGGTGAAGACTGTTTGGATGTGGTTTGTAATATTCAGTGCTTGAAGGTTCTGAGAGAGGGATTTATACGTTCTAAATTTTTAGACTTTGCAGAATTCTCATGACCCTTTCTGTTTTAAAAGGCTGGGTTATAACCATTTACATGTATTCTGCTGCATAGGCTTCTCACATGTGGGGAAATGGAAGAAAATAAAGCCTTCTCATTTATTTACTTAACACTATCCTTGTCACCTCACTGTGTGACAGCTGAAATTACTACAGAAAATAAGGCTCAGCTTTTTCATTGGTAGATTTAGAGAAAAATAATACTGATCAGGAATAAAGTGTTGTTGTTTTAATTGCCAGAGGGCAAGTGTGCTACCCGGAGGGGACAGGGTAGGGGTGGGGCAGTTATGGGGTGTGGCCATGTCATAATTTCTTCTTCTACATTTCTCTTTCCCATCAGGATTCTAGGCATGCCTGTACATGTGCCCACATGTTTTTCAAGCCACCAGGATTTGAACCTCAGTTGGACAAATCCAGCCTCTGATGCACAGTACTTAATCACTGCACTACGGGGCCGGCTCCTAAAATAGTATTTTAAATGGGCAAGGGCCATGTCTGTATAAATGATCTCAGGGTGAACAATGGAAAGTGCATGGATTTTGGAAATAGGCCTAAATTTTATCTGCGGTTCTGCCATGTGACAGCTCTGTGACCTTTCCAAGTTTCAGTTTCCACTTTTAAAAAGAAAAGAAAACTGTGTCCGGTGTTCTGGGTTAAGAGGGTTCAGTGAAGCACTTAGTAGATAATGTGAGGCACGGGTGATTGTCTTTGTGACTTATTTTCTTTTTTCTTTTGAGAGAGATTTTTTGCTACAGGGCACGTGAACTTGCCGGAGAGACAGAAAAACAGAAAGTGAGAGATCGCCTTCCAGGGGGAATGGCCACACTGCCATCTCTTCTCCTCCATTCTCCTCTTGGGATTTTAGGCACACACACATGTGCCCGGTGTGAGTTTCAAGCCTCTGGGTCCAGGACCTGAACTGCGGTCTGCCATGTGGGAATCCAGGAATGTAACCGCTACTCCATCTGCTGGTCCCTGTGGCTTCTTTTCTTGACCCCTTCACTTAATCAGTCCGTCCTTTCTGCAGATTCCATCTATGTTTATTTCTGTGTCAGAGATGCCCAGTCTGCACCTTTTGTCCTGATCTTTCTTAGAAATGAGGAAGTTGGTCCCCAGATGCAGGACATGATTGGGAGGGGACCTCTGAGACAGGAGCCCAGAAGCTTGTGAGAAATGACCCAAGGCAGGTGCTCAGGGGCACAGGAGGCCGAGAAGTTGCTTGTAAGAGGCCAAGGAAAGAGAGTCACCATCCTGGTGCACAGAGAGCCGCTGGGTACTCACTGTGTGCACCAGGAGGCAATAATCTACACTGAAAGGAAAGCTGGCACCAAACGTGTGCTCTGCTGGGTGCACCAGGAGGCAATACTCTACACGGAAAGGAAAGCTGGCACCAAACGTGTGCTCTGACCTGACTTAAAGATAATTTAATACGGGGCCGGCTGGTGACACAGCGTAATGCATGCTCCGAGGCAGGATGCTCATGGGAAGGCCTTGGGTTTGCAAACTGAGGCCTCCCTGTACGTGCAATCAGCTTGTTCCCTTGTCCTTCAATTCTCTGCTGTGATGGGGAAGTTCAGACTGGATCTTCCACACCCTACCACCATGATCTGGGCTGGCTGAGGCTGGGGTGGATGGCAGTGGGGGAGTCTATCGGGAATGCCTATCTGTGTGTCTCTTACTCACTCATGGGATAAATAAATTTAGAAAAAAAGGGGGGGACCAGCCCCGTATTGCAGCAGTTAAATACTGTACATAGAAAGCCGGATCCCACATGGCTGACCATGGTTTGAGTGTTGGCCATCGTTTTGGAAACACCATTTATTTGCATATATGTTTGCAGGCCCAGGATCCTGATGGGATGGAGAAACGAAAGAAGATTGCATCATGACCTTGCTCTCCTGTGGGGGTGCTCTCTCTCTCTCTGGTAAGTGCATGAGCACTGTGGGCGGAGGGTGGGGGGAGAAATTAAGAAAAAAGAATTTGGCCAGCTCCATGTGGAATTCAGCTCTCACTGTCTCGTCAGCCCCTCTGGGCTTTATAATTC
>NW_006203493.1:2542-8198 GCF_000334495.1 Tupaia belangeri chinensis
GGGTAATATGGCGGGATGCCACATGGCTGACTACACAGTTCAAGTTCCAGACTCCATGGCTCGAAAAACACCAGATGTGTGTGCATAGTCGGAGCTGAATCCCACATGGCTGGCTATGGTTAAAACTGGGAGAGGCCCTGGTGGCTTGAAAACCATTCCAGCTATGCCTGTGTGCACGCCCAAAATCCTGATGGGAAGGAGAAGTGGAGGAAAAAGGACTGTGGCATGAGCAGGCCCCACTCCGGGCATTCTCTGCCTCTCTGGTGAGTGTATACATCCTCTGAAAGAAAAAAAGGTGAAAAAGAAAAACAAGGGTAGCAGTATGAAAGTCAAATCTATAATCATTTTGAACTGTTAAAAAAAAAAAAAAAAAAGACCTGGCCCAGCTGCAGTGGTGAGGTGGTAAGGCACCACTGTGAAAGCCTGAGGCTGCATGGGACACAGGTTTTGTTCCTGGACCAACCTAAACAGGCCAAGTGCAGCGACATGTGCTTATAATCCGGCCTGGCTGGGAGTGGGGCAGGGGATTACTACATAACAAGATCATGTCAAAAAACAAAAACAGGAAAAAAAAAACAAAAACCCTCCAAACCCCATGCACACCTATCTGTCTATCCCTCTCTATCCCTGGCTTCTGTCATTTAAAAAAGAAAAGAAAAAAGAAAAGAAGAAAAGAAAAGAAAAAAAGAAGAAACGAAAAGAAACTTGTGTTTGAAAAAGAGTGCCATACAATATTGCTTGCTTGCTTTCATTTAAAAAAGAAATTTATTTTTTATTTTTTTTTTTTTTTAGATTTTTACCATAGGGGGTATGTACTTGCCAGAGATAGAGGGAGAGGGAAATTGAGGAGAAATCACTCCTTCCAAGGGGAGGGCCACACTTGGATTCCTTTCTCCTCCATTTTCCTCCTGGACCTTGCAGATGTGCCTACTATGTTCTTCAAGCCTTTGGGTCTGGGACTTGAACTGCGGAGTTGGCCTTGTGGGATGCAGTGCCTTAACCATCTGCTGACCCTCTTTCTTTCTATTTTATTAATTTTTTTTTCTGTAGGGTGTGTGTGCTCACTGGAGAGAGTGAGAGAGAGAGGGAAAATGAGAAAGCACCCCCTGGAGAGATTGTCACACTGCAATTCCTTCTCCATTCTCCACTCAGGATTTAGGATATTCAAGCACACCTATCTGGTATGTTTATCTTTCTTTCTTTTTATTTTTAAAGATTTATTTATTTAATTTTTATCTATTCATTCATTTATTTTAGTTTGACCAGAGAGAGACAGACAGAGAGAGAGAGAGAGAGTGAGAAAGCAAGCCACCAGATCAGGGAAACGTGAGAATGTCCAGTGCCTCAGCTGCCACGCTATCTGCTGGTCCCCTCTGGTATGTTTTTCAAGCCATGGAGTCTGGGACTTGAACTGTGGAGTTGGTCATGTAGCATCCAGCCATCTTAACCATTAAGCCACCTGTTGGCCCAATTTGGTCATTTAATAATGGGATACATTTCCCACTGCATGAGTAATTAAGACCAGAGGTCTAGGTTGGCTGATGAATACGGTGACAGAGGATAAGTCTATATCTCCTACTTGATGCATTCAAGAAGCTAAGCCAACTTTGGTTAAAGAATACTGTATTTGGTTAAAGAATACTGTATTTGGTTAAAGAATACTGATGGTATATAAAGAAAATGTTTAAATTTCATTAGATTATATTTATAATTCTTAATCATTTCTCATTTAATTTCTTAGTGCTAATGGTAATACTATGCTTTTAAGTTATATGTAGAATAGTACTTTGAGAATAACTGAGAATAATGGTCCCAAGCCTAAGTGGATGAAGACACCAAACATGACTATGGGGCAGCCTAAGGAAGTACAGTAAATTTAGGAGAGCCACATCTGATCTTCCACCTTATGCCATAGCTGGGATGTCCCCATTTCATGTTTTTCTTCTTGCCTTTGTATAAACAACAATAAACTTCTTTATTAACTCTTACTATTTATCACAACCCTCAACAAAAGCAATAGCAGAGATGACTTGATACATATTCTAAAAAGAAAACAAACAGTAAGGTTGGATTTTGATTGTTTATGGAGCAAGGAGAAAGGAACATGTTTGGGGGCCTCATGGGAGAAACCGTACATTGAATCAAAGTGCAGCCTGTAGAAACTGGTTTCAGAGCAATTGTGTGGCAGCAAAGTTTTCTCGGGAAGCTGGGAGTCTGACCTGAGCCAGCCCCTGGGACTGAGGAAACATCGAAAATATTTGTTCCAAGGAACACGCTTTCCAGTCGGATCAGAAACTCTGCGGGGATAAAAGGAAAGTTATTCCAGGTACTGAAATTACGGTGAGAGACTAAGTCAGCCTGATAAAAAACAGATTTCAGCTCAGCTTTCTTCATCAAAAGAGTGAAAGACCATCCCTTCGCCCACTCACACAAGGGCTGAAATTGAAGAGACGTGCAGGTCTGAGACTCTTCCTGATAGGCGCTGGGAGTCACAATGTAAAGAAAACATTTATATCCTTCTGCTACTCATCCTCCCAAGAAAAACAAAACAAGAATGTTACCTGTTTATCGAGATCCTCGTTGAACTGAAATGGAAGGAGAACAGAGAATTTATTCACCCATAAAATCCACCTTAGACAAGTAGAGAACCTTTTTATTTTCTTTGAATGTTTTGCCATAGGGTGCATGTACTTGACGGAGACAGAGAGAGATAGTGAGAGAGGTAGTGAGAAACACCCCCCACCCTCCATCCCCCCAGGAAGGATGGCCATGCTGCAGTCCCTTCTCCTCCATTTTCCTCCTGGGATTTTGGGCCTGTACACACATGTGTTTAGTATGATTTTTAAGCTATTAGGTCCAGGACTCAAACCACAGTTGACCATGTGGGGATCCAATGCCTTAACCACCATGCCATGCCACCTGTGGCCCTGAAGAGAACCTTTCCCATCCCATCTTCCATTCCCCATCACCAAATGGAGCCCCCACATGCACCTGAGCACCTGGAGAGCTCGTGCACCTGGCTGTGATAAGGTCCCAGCCTGGGGATTCCTCTCCCTACAGGCCATGTTTGCTCCCTGGCTATCTGAGGTCAGTAGCCTCCAGAATTCTTTCACATTGCTTTTCTTTTCTCTGTTCTTCATTAACAAGCGAAATTGCCAGAAGCCATGTGAGCTTACAAGATAGATAGAAAGGGAGAGAAGAAAAGGGAGAGAGCACTTCCCAATGGGACACGGTCACACTGCAATCCCTTCTCCATTTCTCCACCCCATAGGTGTGGGCATGCATGCACATGCACCTGGAGTGTCCTTTATGCCACCAGAGCTGGGATCCAAACTGTGGTTGGTTGTGTGGGAATCTGGCTCTCTTAACCAGCAGGTCACAGAGCCGGCCCTCTTTGCATTGCTTTTCTGTTTCAGTAGCTGATCATGGAAGACGGGTGAGTCAGTCGGGGAAAGGCAGATCTGGGCACCTTGCAGGCTTTCTTACCTTTCCTGCTCCTCACGTACATGAAGATGCCCACCCCAAACATGATGAGCCCCAGCATGAAGCCCCCGACTCCAGTCAGTGTCTTGCTCCGGGCAGAATCAGACTGTGCCTCTGGGAAGAACAGACCCCAGTCAGCCTCACCCCACCAGCAGTACCCCCTGAGGTCCTGACTGGGATCCTGGACTCAATGTAGAATATTGTAATGAGGACAGGGAGGGGTTGCACCTTCACCTTGGATAAAAGGATGTTTAGAAAGACCCAATTCTGGAGATGAGGGTCTCCTTGGCAAGGGGACAAGCACTGATTCTGGCAGCTGTCTCTCAGAATAACTAAATAGACGAAAAGTCTAAAAATATAGAGGATTTCCTATGTGTGAGGGCATTCAGGAGGGTGTCTGCCCGGGTTCTCTGACAAGGGAAAGGAAACACGAACCTCAGGACCTCCCAAGGTAGGGACAGGCGAGTGTCCATCAACCCCAGCTCAGACAACACTCGGTTTTATACAAGAAAGAGATGGGGGTCGATGTGTCCCAGCATACAGACATACAGACAAGATGAGTGGCCTTCAGAGCCAGAGAGTCCCCTGTTCTTCAGACAGTGGGGTCTAGCTTGGCCATCAGGGGGTAACTCACTCCACTCCATGGTGACAGGACTGTCCAGGCTGGGGTGCTCCACATGGCAGGTGTAGACGTCTCCCTGCTGGGGGATCGTTTCAAGCATGACCAGGATCTGGAAGGTCCAGTCTCCATTTCGGATCAGGCTGGTGGACACAACCCCATCTGTTTCCTCCTTTCCATTCAGGAACCACTGGACTTGAATGTCACCCGGGTAGAAATCTGTCACATGGCAGATGAGCGTGTTGTGGTGCTGCAGGGGCCTCTTCTTGGAGGGGGAGACGTTCACATCAGGCTGGACTAAGAGCAGGCAGAAAAGGAATGGCATTTGAGATTATTATTTATCAGACATGTTCATTATAGAATTTATTTCTATATGTTTAAAATATAAGTGAGAAGCTGGCAGATGGCATGGTGGTTAAGGCACTGGACTCCCACATGGCTGACCACAGTTTGAGTCTTGGACCTGGCGGCTTGCTTTCTCACTTTCCTCTCTCTCTCTGTCTGTCTCTGATCAAAATGAAAAATAATAATAAGTAAATAAAATTAAATAAATAATTCCTAAAAATGAAAATACAAATGATGTAATTAGACTAGTGAATAAAGTGGAAAAAATAGAACTAGGGAACCAGCAGCTAGCGTAATGGCTATGTCACTGGACTCCCACGTAGTCGACCGTGGTTCGCGTCCCGGACCTGGTGGCTTAAAACTCACGCTGGGCGCGTGTGCATGCGTGCCCAAGATCCCGAGAGGAGAATGGAAGAGAAGGGATTGCGGTGTGACTATCCCCCCTGGGGGGTGATTTCTCACTTTCTGTCTCTCTGTCTCTCTCTGTCTGTCTGGCGAGCGCACACGCCCTATAGTGAAAATCTCTCCAAAAAAAAAATAAATAGAACTAGACCGTTAAATAGAATATGCATGATCTTGAACTAAATTGTAATTATCTAGAAGACTAGAAGAGAGACAAAAGCTGCAGCACTTCGTAACACATTCAGGAGAAATTTTAACTAGAAGCAACTGGACAGAAAAATATTGAAAAAGCCTTTGGACAAAAATAGCCTGTGGATAAAAGCTATTTAATTTGCTATGAAATCACCTATTTCTTCAATGCTCTATATTGACATAAAAGATGCAAAATGGACTGAAATAATTTCTCGAAATTAAGATATAAAGACAGCACCATTCTCTTGGTCTATTAATCTATTAAGTTTATTTCATACAAAATAGGAAATGAAACAAATTTGACAGGACTTATTTTTCAAATAATCTCCTTTAAAAACACACACACACACAAATGATTTTATTTACAGTAATATCTCCAAGTCCAATATTCTGAGCACTCACAGGCCTTATTAGTAGAAATATCCATTTTTGGGACTAGATCTGTGTCTAGTGATTAAAGGAATTAGATCCCGTGGTTGACTATGGTTTGAATCCCGCCTGAGAGCTTGGGACACACACTGGGCGCATGTGCATGCATGCTTGAAGTCCCAACAGGATGGAGAAATGAAGGAGAAGAGATTGGGTGTGGCCACAGCCCACTGGGAGGTGCTTCCT
>NW_006203493.1:8281-12308 GCF_000334495.1 Tupaia belangeri chinensis
CCGCCCTGGCATGGAAAAGAAAGAAAGAAAAAGAAAGGAAGGAAGGAAGGAAGGAAGGAAGGAAGGAAGGAAGGAAGGAAGGAAGGAGGGGAGAGAGAGAAAGAAAGAAAAGCAATCTCGTCCTTTTCCAAATTCCTCCTGTGTAAACATCTTTCAGGTTCCTGGAGGGATCTCACACATAGTCAGGTGTTACCGGACCTCTGCATTTCTCTGTGTTGTCCTCTCCTCGCTCTTCTGCTACTTGTAGGTCAATTTCCATGCTGCTGCCGGGTCTCTTCTTTCAGATACCAGTGTCCTCGTCTACAGAGGGCAGAAAGCGCCAACTGCCCCCAGGAGAAAAGCACATTCAGAGGTTCCCAAACCAGAGACTCTAGGTCCTTAATATTTTAATTCTTTCTTTTCTGAGGGAACACAGATACTCTGAGGCTGGCCCTGGCTAGGTAAAGATATAGCATGTACTATACCCACACACTTCATTTTCTATGATATTTTTAATCTAATTAATTATTGCTATTTCTAAAAGACACATTTTTCAGAGAGAGAGAGAGAGACAGAAAAAGCACCCCTCTGAAAGAGCATGGTCAGGTCTCAATCTTTTTTTCCTCTATATTTCCATCCCATCAGGATTCTGAGCATATTTTTCAAGCCCCCAGACCAAGATTAGAACCGTGATCAGCCATGTGAGATCCAGCAACCAATGCAGACTTAACCACTGTGCTACAGGGCCTGCCTTCTCTAAGATATTTTTGACTAGTGTCCAGACTTACCCAAACTGTCGGCCTTGTTCATTCAGGTGATTTTGTTCTACAGCCATCTATGTATTTCATTCTACTTCAACCACCTTTATAAACTCAAAGTCCACCAGACTGTTCAACCCATGTCTGAATTCCAGGTGAGCCTTGCATTCAATTTCTCTCCCACAGGGCTCCTGGGCACCATGAAAATCAGGAGTATACTTGGGCATCTATGAGGTTGTGGGAAAAGTCATGACACATTTTTCTATGCAAAAATATTTTAAGGTCCCTGGGTAATTCATGATAGGCACCTTGCTTAACACTCTTTGACTAGGCCTAGAGCACACGACAGACTTACAGGGGCCAATGGAGCTAAGGCTGGATACCAAAAGGTCTCATTTCTGACCCAGCTCAGAAGTACATTACAGACGGCAAAGTTCTTGCTTATTCTAGCTGCCTTGTCTAATCCACAGAACACTTATCTAACTACCTCTAGGACATAGCTGGGCATTCACATTAAAATGGCTACCTCTCCAGTGCCGCCTCTATGTGTCCTCTATTTTAACCCATGAGGCCATTACGATTTCCCTGGACTATAACTTCTATACACACACACACACAAACACACACACATATATGTATACCTATATGTATATATACATATGATCAGTTATTTAATTAGGTTCTTGGCAAAAAATTGAGAACACCGATTTGTGAGGATCAACTCCATTTGTAAGGGCAAACACGGATTGCAGGTAGCCCTGGAGCTGAGGAACAGCTTTGATGTTTGGTAAAATTTGTGAGTCCACAACTTTCTGATCAACCTTGTGCTGCTCTGAAATCTTGTATTGTGCTGCTCTGAAATCTCGAATTTCTCCTGAGGATGATCAGATGGTCCCAGGAGTGACACTGGCTCGCAGCTCTCTCACGTGCTGACTGAAGGGGTTTTTGCTGTGGCTCAGCAGCTTTCGAGGCACATCCTCAGTGGGATAATACCCAGGCATTTTGCGCAGTTTAACCACCCGGGTACCAGCATTCTTGTCTCCAGCAAATGGTTTTGTGACAGTGGCAAGAACCTTCTCCTTTTTCATTTCGATCCTGGATTTAGTGGCTGACTATTTCCTCTTGTACGCGGTCTTCCTGGAATCCGTGGCAGATGGGAGTATCTGCCGATGCCCCGGACTAGGACAGGGTTTCGGCTGCAATGGGGCTTCCCCTTCTTGGGCTTTTTAGCCTTGGGGTCACCCTTTTTACCCTTGCCACTGGCATCAGCCTTCTTGGCTTCGGGTTTCTTCTCCTTAGTATCCTGCCTCGCAGCTTTTTCACCTGCCATCTTTATATAGTGGGAAAGGGCCCTGGCCTATAACTTTCTTGTCCAACCTTCCTCACTATGTCCCTCTCCTCAATCCACTTTACTCTCCTCTGAAAATAGTCCCAATCTTGTCATTTCCGTTTAAAAAGAAAATCTTCAGTGCCCTGACAATATTTATCTGTCTACATAGGAGTCACTAGGGAGCTAGATTTGTAGACCTCACCACCCACAGAATCTGAGTCTTGGGGCAATGATTCTGGGGAAATTTGTGCTTTAAAAAAGATCTCTACAAGAGTCTTGAGAATAGAGTTAGGTTGGAACCTGCTGGCCCAGAAGATCTGAACCTGAACACCTCAGGATGGTTTCCAGTGCTCGTCACTATCTGACAGTTTTTAACAGCTAAAGACAATGACGCTATGGGGCCAGGAGGTGGCTCAGTGGTAATGCAACTGGACTCACATGGATGTGGGTCTGGGTTTGCATCCCGAGGCCTCCCTGAGCACACTGGGGGTGTATGTGCTTGCCTGTGACCTAGGTGGGCTGAGACAGGGGTCGATCGTGGTATGCAGACCCTGTTGGAGGTGCCTATCTCTGCTTTGTCTCTGTCACTTTTTCATGGAAGAATAAAAAGTTTAAAGAAATGAAGAAGAAAAGAAAATCATGTAGCATATCTGTGTCTTACAAAGCTCTATTATTGGTTTGTTAAAGTCATGACATATTTTTTCTGTCTTTCTATACAAAAATGCGTCATGACTTTTCTGAGGTTCCAATAGCTTTTGCCAATGGTATCACTGTCCTTTGGATACTTCCAACTAATCACCTCAGCGCCTTTCTTAAACCCACGCCACACCCCTAATTCCTCCCCAACTTGTCCACCTCGCTCTTAGCAGGTGACCTTGCCTTCCACTTTCCCCAGCAAAAGAAAGGTCAAAGGTGTGACTGCTCACACCTCTCCCTCCCCTTACCTTCCTCCTTCCATTCTCTGTGACCAGAATCCTTGTTTTAGTCAAGGCTCTCCCTGCGCCCCTCAGTGCTATGCCCTCAGGCCTCCTCAGGTATCTGGACCTGCTCCCCTCCCTACAAGTTGATGGGAAGAAGCCAGGGCTCTTCTCGCTCATCCCTGCAAAGTCCCTGGACTCTGCACACGCCTCACCTCTCTTCTCTTTTCACTTAGACTTCTTGAAAGAATAGTATAATTCAGTGCAAAAACTCTGGACCAGCAGCGAGGAATCCAAGACAGAGAAAAGCCACCTCAGCCCAGGAGCTGTGCTCCACGCTCACCTCCATCCACCCCTCACTTCTCAGCCCAGGGGTCCAGGTCCTTGTTTTCTTTTTCTTTCTTTCTTTTCTTTCCTCCTCCGGCCCCCATACCTTTGCTATAGTGTGTGCACTATTTCTAGAGACAGAGATGGGGAGAGAGAGAAAAATCTCCCCTCGGGGGAGATGGCCAAGCCACAATCCCTTCTCCTCCACTCTTTTCTTGGGATTTTGGCACACATGTGCCTGGGTCAGAGACTTGAACCACGCAGTCGGCCACGTGGAATCCTGCGGCCTTAACCTCTGCACCACCTGCCGGTCCCAGTCTGGTTCCTTTTCCACCTGCAGTCACCTGCTCTTCCCAGCCTCTCTCTGGTTCCCAAACCACATTTTAATCCATGCTAACTCTGACTGCTGTGCTGCTCGGTCGCCCTCTGCCTCAGCTTCTCTATTACCTGCTCTTCATTTTCGGCCTCCTTCACAGGCTGTCCCCTAGGTGGCCCCATCTAGCTCAGACGCGTCACTGTACACGCCCGCTTGTCCAGGGGTGCCTCCAGCGCCCGAACCCAACCGTGTCCCTCCCGGTGTGTCTGCTCTGCGTCCCCCGCGGGGCTCCGAGGCAGCTCCAGTCCCCGCAGTGCTATTCTCTGGGCCGTCCTGGGCTTGTCCCCTCAGCCGACATCGGATGGGCCTGACCGTTTCCCCCGACCCCCCCGCGCCACCA
>NW_006203493.1:13061-15117 GCF_000334495.1 Tupaia belangeri chinensis
CTTCTCCTCCATTCTCCTCTCGGGATCTTGGGCACACACACACACACGCACACGCACACGCACACGCCCGGCGTGAGTTTTAAGCCACCGGGTCCAGGACGCGAACCTCAGTTGACTACGTGGGAGTCCAGCGACATAGCCATTATGCTAACTGCTGGTTCCCAGCTCAGGGAACTTTCTGAGGCCTGGTTTTCTCACCCTGAAATGGCATTTACTGTAGATTGTGGCCCACTGCTAAGGGGAGGGGGGCAGGGACCTTTAAGAGCGTGGGAGTGGGGAGGACAAGGTACTATTGACAGACTCTGCTGGCAGGGATGGAGGAGGTTTCCAGGTGGGTCCCAGGGAGAAGCAGAATTTCACCAGAGGAGAAGGTGCCTCCTGCAGAGAAGCAGCAGGGGTGCAGGATGGAGAGTGGTGCTCCTCTCTGTCCTCACTCCTTGCCTTGACATTGCCATTCTGGTGGCAGTCCTGGCTCAAATGCCACCTCCTCCATAAAGCCTTCCATTATTTCTCTCTCTTCCACAATTACTCTCTTTAATAAACCACTGTTTTTTGGAGAGGTTTTTGCTCGTCAGAAAGACAGAGAGATGAAAGCAAGAAATCACACCTCGGGGGCATGGCCATGCCACAATCTTTTCTCCTCCATTATCCTCTCAGGATCTTGGGTACACTTGCACACGCACCCAGCGTGAGTTTAAGCCACCAGGTCCAGGACTCGAACCATGGTCAACTATGTGAGAGTCCAACAACATAGCCATTACGCTGACTTCTGGTCCCATAGACCACTGTTATATCTTGAATATACCTCAGTTTTGTCTTGTGTTACATGGTAAGAACTTAGAAATAAATTTATGAAAGCTTGGAATAAGAAAGCCTTCCTGAAAGTTAATGTACCCCTTTACTTTTACATATGATTGTAGAAAGACTTCACATATATATTTTAAAAATGTACATTCCCTCCAGAGAGAGACAGGGAATCTGAGAAATCACCTTCCCCTCCAGGGATGGGCACAGTGCAATCCATTCCCCTCCATTCTCCTCTTGGGATTTTGGCCACACAGGGTGATATTCGAGCTGCTAGGTAGGGGACTCTGATGCAGTTGGCCATGTGGGAGTCCAGCATCTTAACTACCATGGCCTCAACCAGGGACACTTGAGTGTAGTCTTTGTTTACAGTTTCTAGAGAAACCTATGATATAATTTTTATGTAAAGAAAAAAGGCAGCTGGGACCAGCAGATGGCGAATGGTTACATTGCTGGGCTTCCACGTGGTTGACTGCAGTTCGAATCCCAGACCTGGTGGCTCAAAACTCATGCCGGGCGTGTGTGTGTGAATGCCCAGGATTCCAAGAGGAGTGTGGAGGAGAAGAGATTGCAAGGCGGCCATCTCCCTGGAGGGTGGATTTTTTGCTTTCTGTCTGTCTCTCTGGCAAGCACAAGCACCCTATAGTAAAAATTTCTCTCAAAAAAAAAAAAAATAAGATATAGCTTAAGATGTAGCTAACACATTTCTGTTTCTATCTGAGTCTCCTTGGGCTGGCTCTGTTCTTGGTCACCTTGGGGGAGTGAAAGTTTACAATATTTTTTTTTCTATTTATTTATTTGCATTCATTCACTGTACATCATTACAACATACAAAATGAGATTTTCCATCCAGAGTACACTGTATATTGTCTCAATCAAGCACATCAACAAACATGTTATTGTCAGCAGATGATCTTCCAAAAGATTGGCAAGAGAAAAGCATCAAGTTACCTACAAAGGACATCCCATCAGGCTAACAGCAGATCTCTCATCAGAAACAATGTGAGCGAGGAGAGAATGGGAAAATATATTCAAAGTGTTAAGAGAAAAGCAGTTTCAGCCAAGAATACTGTACCCGGTAAGATTATCTTTCAGGTGGGAAGAAAAGACAAGAACATTCTCAGATAAACAAAACCTGAAAGAATTTACCAGCACCAGACCAGATCTCCAAGAAGTTCTCAAGGGTGTGCTGTATCAGGAAAATTAAACACAGACACATGGAAATAAGAGTCCAAAAACTAAGAAAGTGGCC
>NW_006203493.1:15250-27633 GCF_000334495.1 Tupaia belangeri chinensis
AGCAAAGTTCCTTGGCATTTCTTTGATTTAAGTTAAAACTGGTTTTCTTAGTAGTAATGAGTGAAATCACCATTGAAAGTAGTTAGAGTATGTAGGAAATTGTGTGGTCAATGCAATGTGGGTGGGAAGGGAATGAAGGACAATTGTGGACACCGGAGGTGGTGTGAGAGGAGGGTGGGAAGGGACAGAGGGTCAGAAAGAGGGGTGGAAATATTTCTAGGAACTAGAAATGGAAAATTGTTTGTAATGTGCATGATTGAGTCACTATGCAGTGTGTACAATTGTTTTGTGACATCTGTTTGATCCTCTCCAACTTAACTTAAAACAAATACCTACCGTCTCTCTTTTTTAATCGGGCATTTAACACAATGCTAAGCAAGTTGTTCTGTATCAGTCAATGAATGAATCAATAACAAAAATGAGTGATGTGCCTGCAATGTAAGAAGAAACTTTTAAAGGTTTATAAAGTATGTGTTGGTTCAGACACAAACACAAGGCCTGAGGCAGGAACATGAGGCTGAGAATTCCATTCAAAGGCATCTCTGAGCCCGCCAAGTAGGTACCATGAGCAAAGCTCACCCTCGCGAATGGAAAAAACTTATGGACAAGAAGTTATCATTGAAATTAAATGGTGGCAAACATGTCCAAGGAATATTGAAGGGATTTGATCCATTTATGAATCGAAATGGAAAATTGTTTGTAATGTGCATGATTGAGTCACTATGCAGTGTGTACAATTGTTTTGTGACATCTGTTTGATCCTCTCCAACTTAACTTAAAACAAATACCTACCGTCTCTCTTTTTTAATCGGGCATTTAACACAATGCTAAGCAAGTTGTTCTGTATCAGTCAATGAATGAATCAATAACAAAAATGAGTGATGTGCCTGCAATGTAAGAAGAAACTTTTAAAGGTTTATAAAGTATGTATTGGTTCAGACACAAAACGCAGGGTCTGAGGCAGGAACGTGAGGAGGCTGAGAATTCCATTCAAAGGCATCTCTGAGCCCGCCAAGTAGGTACCATGAGCAAAGCTCACCCTCGCGAATGGAAAAAACTTATGGACAAGAAGTTATCATTGAAATTAAATGGTGGCAAACATGTCCAAGGAATATTGAAGGGATTTGATCCATTTATGAATCTCGTGGTAGATGATTGTGTGCAGATGATGACTAGTGGGTAACAGAACAATATTGGAATGGTGTGGATATGAGGAAATTGTATCAATTGTTAGAAGCCTTGGAATGAGTATAAATAATGGCTGTTCAGCAGAAAAACCCATGTCCCCTTATATAGCCTGTATTACTATATAAAAATCAGGTCATGTACATTTTCAGGGACTAGCAGTTAGCATAATGGCTATGTTGCTGGACTCCCACGTAGTCGACCGTGGTTCAAGTCCCGGACCTGGTGGCTTCAAACTCACGCCAGGCGCGTGTGCGTGCGTGCCCAAGATCCCGAGAGGAGAATGGAGGAGAAGGGATTGCGGCGTGACCATCCCCCCTGGGGGGTGATTTCCTGCTTTCTGTCTCTCTGTCTCTCTCTCTCTGTCTGGCGAGCGCACGTGCCCTATAGCAAAAACCTCTCCAAAATAAATAAATAAATAAACTTTTTGTTAAGTAAAATAAATAAATAAAGTGTGTGCATAAAATAGCAATCTCTATTACTTTTTTGTAAAGAACATTTAAATGCCTGATCCAGTCAATCACAATCACACAATTTCAGAGACTGCCTTTAATGTACAAGAGAATGGGGCTGCACGTGTGGTTTTAAATAGGATGGGCACTTGTTTTCACCAAGTCAGGGGGAGACTAAGAATAAGTGAGAAATGTTAAAGCCAGAAGTGAAAAGCCCAAGGCCTGAGATGAAACTGCACTGTTCTCTCTAGCTCCAAATATTGGGGGGATGCTTTCACAAGAGTAGAAGAAAATAGGCTTGGAATTTGCAGGAACAAGGAGGGGGTGGTTGTAGGTGTGGTCCGACTGCTACCTCTGTCTGTCACTGTAGTAATGGCAGAATAACTGTGGTTCATCTGGTGAGTTCTGTGGTATCTCATCCTCACCAGATACTGCACAGCTGGTAGCAGAGGATAGGCAGAGGGGTGAGAACAGCCTCAGGGGCAACATAAAAGCCTGTAGTCCACAGCGTCTGTGCTAAGGCAAAATTGCTCACCTTGGCTCAGATATTATGACTAGCCTCCTCTTCTGCCTTTGGTTCCAGCCCCTGAATTCTCTCCTTCTGTGAGTCACTTGCTTCTTCCTCTTCAGCTGCCCCACTCTGAATGTGTGTCCTATAATTTTAATATATTGCTCCTTGCATCTCCTTTACAGTTATCAATAAGGGAATATTTTCAATCTAGAAAAATAATTGAAAAATTTTTTTGCAACATTGAACTGTTTAAATGGAATTTTACCTGCAAAACAAATATACATAATGAATGGGTTTGTTGTCATTTTGAAATAATTATTTCTTATTTTTTGAGAGAGATTTTTGCTATAGGGCACGTGCACTTGCTAGAGAGACAGAGACAGAAAATGCGAAATTATCCCCTGGGGTGGGGGGATGCCATGCCACAATCCCTTCTCTTCCATTCTCCTCTTGGGACTTTTGTGCATGCATGGATACGCACCTTGCATGAGTTTCAAGCCGCAAGGCCTGAGACTCAAACTGCAGCCAGCCATGGGGCAGTCCATTGCCTTAACCACTATGATAAACTCCACTAGCCCTGGGCTTTTATAATTTTAAGCACAGTTTATAAACTACTGGACCAACTTCATAGCCTAGTGGCTAAGAGAGCCAAATCTCACATGGCTGACCATAGTTCATAGGACTGACCTTGCAGCTTAAGTTACGTGCCAGGGGGGCTGGCAGGTGGCGTGGTGGTTAAGGGCTCTGGATTCCCACATGGTTGATCATGGTTCAGGTCCTAGACCTGATAGCTTGTTTCCTCTCTCTCTCTCTCTCTCTCTCTCTCTCTCTGTCCCTCTCTGGTCAAATTAAAATAAATAAATAAAGTTATTTTTTTTAAAAATGTGTTGGGCAAGTATGTGCATTTGTGTGTCCCAAATCTTGATAAGACAGAAAAATAGAGGAGAAGGGATTGAGATGTGGCCAATCCCTATGAAGGGTGTTTTTTCCCTTTCTTTTTCTCTGGCGAACACATGTACCCTTTGACAAAAAAGAAAAGAAAAGAAAAATACTGACTTTGATAAAGTCATCTCTCATTCACAACAGAAGTATACTAGAAAAGCAACTTCATGAAGATATAATGATAATTCAATTCCCTTTCTTTTTTCTTTATCTCTTTCTTTTTTCATTATTTATTTATTTAGGCTTTTTGCCATTGGACATGTGTGTTCACTGGAAAGAGAGAAATAGTGAGATGAGAGGGAAAATGAGAACTCAGTCCAGCAGTGATGACCACGCTGCAGTTCCTTCTCCTCCATTCTCCTCTTGGGATTTTGGCATAAACACACATGTGCCCAGTGTGATTTTCAAGTCACTGGGTCCGGGACTCAATCTGTGGTCGGCCATGTGGGAGTCCAACACCTTAACTACTACACCACCTGCAGGGGTCCCTCTTTCTTTCTTTTCCTTTTTTTTTATGATTTTTTTCTTTGCCACAGGGCATATGTGCTTCTGGGGGAGAGAGAAAGAGAGAGAGAGAAAGAGAGAGAGAGAGAGAGAGAGAAAGAAAGTGAGAAATTACTCCTCCAGGGGGTATGATCATACCACAATCCCTTCTCCATTCTCTCCTTGGGATTTTGGGCATGCATGCACATACATTTTGTGTGTTTTTCAGGCTCCTGGGTCCAGGACTTGAACTGCAGAATTGGTCATAGGGATTAGTGCCTTAACTACTATGCCACTGGCTGGCCCATCCCTTTCCGTTTTCAGTGTGTGATCTGTTTTAGTACATGCAAAACTCATAGGAGGGAGGGACCAGTTCAGCCTGTGGATACTGGAAAATCTCAAGACTAGGTGTCATTCGGACTAGATCTTAATGATTGAAAAGTTTGTATTAACACTTTGCTTTCTATATCTTCCACCTCTCTTTTATCTTAGTGACTTGTTGGTGGGCTAAAATGACAGAAGTGTAAAAATGCACAGTTGTCTTTTGCAAATGCCCAGTTGGTGTGATGGGACTTGGGAGTGTGGTCCTAAAACCCTAGGGCAGATGGGAGGACCTCAGTTATAAAGCACTCAGTTTTAAAGTCTGTCAGAGCCAATAGGAAGTTACCTTTTGAGTCTGGGATCTTGGAGCTCCCTCTACTGTCTTACCTTATGCCCCCAGTGTTGTCTCAGCCAAGCTTTCCTTGTCCTGGGTCCCAGCTCTCTCATACCTGTTCTCTTCTGCCCTATTTGTGGTTGGAAAATCTGTATGGAGTTGGAAGATAATTGTAGAATCTGCTCTGTCTACTATCCCACATCCTCCATGACTCCAGTTCCTCTTCCAGCAGGTTTTTTTTTTAAGAGAGATTTTTGCTATAGGGCATGTGCATGTGCTCACCAGAGAGGGACGAAGAGAGAGAAAGCAAGAAACCACCCCCCGGGGGGGCTGGCCACACTGCAATATCTTCTCCTCTTGGGATTTTGGGCATGTACACACATGCATGAGTTCTAAGCTGCCGGGTCCAGAACTCAAACTGCAGTCGAATACATGGGAGTCCAGTGATGTAACCATTATGCCATCTGCTGGTCCCCCAGCTGGTTTTTATTAGACATTGTTCTGGGCAGTGTGCTCTGGTACCTACCTGTGGAGAGCGGCCATTCTGAACAAGCATGGTGACCTTCAGATACCACGCAGAACCGCGGTGCCATGAGCTTCACTTTCATAGCAATGAAAGCATTTGCATGTGAATATAGTAGCTACTGATACTGCAGAGCAGTATCTGTCTAAGGAAGCCACATGTGTTCTTCAGATTTTGCCCCAAAAGATCAGAGAAATCACATGACACCAGTAGTTCTCACAGCATGAACTAATAAATATGTGAAAACAACTGGCTTTGCATTCCCTTTCATCTCCCTGAATTTTCTGCCCTATAAAATAATAAACCTGAGGCTGGTTTGGAGTCATGGTTTTTTCCATCAGAAAAGTCAGGCCCACTAGATTCTAGCTTTTCTATACTTTTATATGTCTTGAGTTTATTTTTATGTTTATTTCTAATCCACGGCCTCCCCACTCAGAAAAATGCATTCTGCCGAGAGGGTCCCTCAATCCCTTTCACAAGTGTGCACTGCCTCATCTCATTTCTCCTACAAATCTCTTTCCACCATTTGCTGCTGTCCCACCTCCTGCTCCTACCATCACAAGCACCCCTCTGCTCTATGCTCACCAACTCTGGGTCTCCTCGATGACTCCCCCTACTGCCCATTATCCCACAGAATGGCTCTTCCTATGGGATGCTGGCACTGTTTGCCCTCACCTCCTGCTGGTAATTACTCAGTGTCACCTAACAGGCCTCCAGCCTCTTTTTTTCCCAGTTTTGTTTTGCTCCAATCCCCAGGACCTGAAGACACAGTCTCCACAGCTGAACAGTCCAGCTAGTTAGTTCTCAGCCTCCCCCTGTGACTAACAATTCAAGTTCTCTCTCCCATCTAAGCAAATAAACCTACTGTAATAGAAGAGGGACTCTGAGAGTTTGAGGTTCTATACTCAGGAGATTCAAATGCTTTCACCCCTGATAAAAGGAGTGAAATGATATAATAGATCTTAGGAAGGGTTAGAAGGGTCTATAAAAAGGTAGAATTTCTGAAAGGAAATGTAGCAGTTGGTATAAAAATAAGATACCTACTTTACACACTGTTGGGTGTATATTTGGGTTAGAAAGTTAGGAAGCATCCTGATAGAAAAACACTGGATCAGAGGCCATAATATTACTCTGGCCACAGGGAGGCAGCATGAGGAAGGTTTTTCTCTTAGCCATCCCTTTCTGTCTAATAACCTCTGTTCAACCCTTTCCCATACCTACACATGCTCATATCATTCTTCCTACAAATCTCAACTCATCCTAATACTCTAACAAGTTCTGAGATGGGTGAAGAATTGCCTCCAACAAGAATTCAACCAGAGGCTGTAATCATAGCCTGTCTCATTCCTTTCATCTCCTACTCCACCTGAGAATGGAAGGCATGTTCTTTGAATTGTAGGTCGCAGAGTGATCCCTGGATCCTGGTCCCCTCTGGCCAAGGGCCCTCTGCCTGAGTTTCCTCAAGGCAGAGACGCAGATAGGATACCCGGGAGGCTGAGCTGGCTGACATTTTCCCCAGGAAACCCTGCTCCTCCAATTATCCCAGATTGCTGGGCTCCACTTTCCACAACGAACAAGCATACTGAACCCCAGCACCTCAACCCTGCTCCTGTGCCTGTGACCCTGAGAGAGATAATAGGCCTGCTGGATAGCAGTAAGGAAGTGAGGCTGGGTTTCTAGCTGGGAAGGAAGAACACAGCTATGGCAGGAACCTCTGTAGCACATCTCAGTATTTAGCCCTTGAAGGGCAAGGCCCCTGGGAGCTGAGCCAGGCCCCCCAGGGACCAGCTACTCTCTTACCTGGAGTGGCCTTGACCTGGACCATGGAATTGAATAGCACCAACAGTGACATCATCAGAGCCTCTGTCCACAGGCACTCAGGGGCCTTCAGGATTATCATGAAGCTGGAAAAGGATGACAAGATGGAGAAAGAAGCAGACAGGGAAAGGGAGACTCACTAAATGGAGTTCCAGTCTGAGATATTAGAGACCATGAATCAGAATAGTCACCTATGTCCCTTGGGATTGGACAGACTCTGAGAGAGGAACCAATGAGCACTGAGCTTTGTATGAGTCATCATTCACCAGGCAGAGGCTTAGTGTGATAGGTCTGATCATTTAAAGTGCATGGTGCATTTAGGATGGTAGATGGAGGACGATACCTATTTCAAGCAAATGGGTAAGTCATGAGGCTTTGGGAGATTATGTATTTTCTTTTTTCTGGAGCAGAACTCAAATATGTTACTGGCCCATATATGAGGATTATAATTACCCCAATGCTGCCACAATTTATATATTCACAAGACACAGTCCGAGGTGAAACAAGTGTTGTTCAGTGTGTAAAATTTCACTCAGTGGCATGATTTTTAGAAAGACTAGAGTACCCATTAGAACTTAAAAATGAGTCATGGAATGTGTCTGGCCTCTGCTTGAGGAGGTGTTTAGAATTAGCGCTCATTCAAATGTTCTTTCTTCCAGAGGTGTATTAGCGCTAAGAGGTACAGGGGACCCAGTCCTTTATGTAGGATGGCCATTAGGGTCATGATGACTCAGTCTAATAAGTCTTACATCTGAAAGTATAGACACATCAGCTATACTTCCAAATAAGTATGCAAATTTAAGAATGAGAGATTATGTATTTTCCTGTCTCTGAAGAACTCAAATATTCTACTGGCCTATATATGGGGATTATAATTACCAAAAACCTGCCACAACTCACATATTCATAAGACACAGTCCGAGGCAGAGTAAGTACTGTTTAGTGTATAAAAGTTCACTCAGTGGCATGATCTCTAGAAAGAATAGGGTACCCATCCTAAAATTTAAATGAGTCCTGGGGTCTGTCTTGCCTCTGCTTGAGGAGGTGTTTAGAATCAGCACTCAACCAAACATTCTTTCTCCCAGAGATCTGTTAGTGCTAACAGGTACAGGGGACCCAAGTCCTTTTTGTAGGCTGGTCATTGAGGTCATAATAACTGAGTCTAATAACTTCACATCTGGAAGTATAGACATATCAGCTATACTTCCCAATAAGTATGCAAATTTAAAGACCCTGGCTTTTTTTTTTTTTTTTTTTTGAGAGGTTTTTGCTGTATGGCACGTGTGCTTGCTAGAAAGACGAAGAGAGACAGAGAGACAGAAAGCAAGAAATCCCCCCCCAGTGGGGATAGCCTTGCTGCAATCCCTTCTCCTCCATTCTCCTCTTGAGATCTTGGGCATGGGCATGCACACACACATGCCCGGCATGAATTTAATAAGCCACCAGGTCCAGGACTGGAACTGCAGTCGACTACATGGGAGTCCAGTGATATAGCCACTATGCTAACTGCTGGTCACGACACTGGCTTTTTTAGATTTTAATTCTTTTTCTTCAATGTGGGGATGTTATAACCTACCTTTATAGTAGTGCTCTGGGTTTTATGAGATAAAAATAAAATAGCTTTGAAAAAGAAATTTCTGACCATAAAGAATATAACTGGACCATCAATGAGGAAGAAAATGGGAAAAAAATTATCAAAGACTCTACCTCCCAAATGTATTTGACTCTATTATGTTAATGGTGAATATTTTTACAAACTTTAAAAGAAAATCACACCTTATTTTACAAACTTAGAAATGTGATCCTGTTGGACCACAAATTCTAATAAAGAAAATGTCAAACTGGCATTATTTCTTTGTGTAGATATTAAAATGTAAATAAAATGCTAGCATAGGGCCAGTGATGTAGTGCAGCAGTTTGGTGCTATGTACAGAAAACCAGATCCTGGGGACCAGGAGATGGCGAAATGGTTATGCCCCACATAGTCAACTGCAGTTTGAATCCCCAACCCAGCAGCTTAAAACTCACACCAGGAGCATGTATATGTATGCCCAAAATCCTGAGAGGAAAATGGAGAAGAGACTGTGGCATGACCATTCCATCTGGGGGGTGATTTCTTGTTTTCTGTCTCTGTCTCTCTGTCTCTCTGGCGAGAACATGCACCCTATAGAAAAATTTTCTAACAAGAACAACAAAAAAGAAAACCAGATCCTGGGCCAGCCTCTGGCATGGTTGATAGAGCAGCTGGATCCCCCATGTCTGACTGCACAGTTCAAGTCCCAGACCTCATGGCTTCAGAAACATACTGAGCACATGTGGGTGCATGTTCAAGCTCCTGACAGGATAGAAAAATAAAGGAAAAATGATTGCAGTGTGACCACACCCCACTGAGAGGTACTCTCTCTCTTTCACAAGTGTACATGTATTCTAACCAAAAAAAAAAAAAAGCATATAAAATTCAAGAGAAAAAAAATTGTATTTGTTAGGGACAAAGAGTTTATATAGAATTATGGGGGAAAAGCTACTTTTTTTTTTTCAGTAAAACTGCCTTGGTTTGACTCCTTTCCTGGTCATTTGCTTACTATAGACAATTAGACAAATACTTCTCATGTCTGAGGTAGTTTATTTTTAGAATAGACATTAATAATAGCTACCCCAGGTTTGATGTAAGGATTAAGTGAGATAATATAATTTTTTAGAGAGATTTTTGTTATAGGATACATGTGCTCACTAGACAGACAGCGATAGAGAGTGAGAAATCACCACCCCTCCCCCCAAGAGGGGTTGGCCACTGTGCAATCCCTTCTCCTCCATTTCCCTCTTGGAAACTTGGGCATACATTCACACATGCCCAGTGTGAGTTTGAAGCCTCTGGGTTGGGACTTGAACCACAGTTGACTATGTGGGAGTCCAGTGACGTAATTATTACACCATCTGCTGGTCCCTAAATAAGGTAATATTTGTCAAGCACTAAAAATAAAATTTGTCATGCAGTAATTTGTTAGTGTTTATTTATTATTCATGCAAGACCAACTACCACAAAACAAGAAAAATATTGATATAAGACACTTGGTTAGAACATTATATATTAAATATTTTGTGATTTTATCTATGAAATAATTTTCTAGCAAAGAAATACTTAAAAATAAAAAATAAGTGATTTCTTACATGTAATAAAAAATATTTTAAAAAAATGAACATTACATGTAATAGGGAAGCATTAGAGAAATTCACCTAAAGACAAGAGCAAAATAAAGATGCCCTGGACCTTGCTCGGTGGAGCAATACTAATACACTGCTCAAATAATGCTGGATCCATGAGGAAGATCCCGAGTTAACTTCCCTCACTGACCTGTAATGCAGGGCGTGTGCCCGTGATCCTGGCTGACAAGCAAGGCTCAAGGAGATCCAGGAAAAGACCATGATAAGGGTACTTGCCTTTTTCCTGCTCTGTTTCTGTCTCTTGCTCTCTTGAAAGGAATAATATAAACTTTAAAAAATGATGCACATTGTTAACATACATAATGCTATATTATAGAAAAAAAAAGAAAATGAATAGTAGTTTAAAAGGAAAAAGTATTATCTTCAGACAGCTTATGTACTAGGAAAACTCAAAAAGAAATGTGAAAAACACATACCGAACCCCACAGAGATGTGCAATGGTTATAATGTAAATCAGAAATTGGAATTTTAAATTTCTGGATAATATATGATAAGAATTATCTGAACATTTCACTAACAAAGGTAACCAGAATTTTTTTTTTAGAATTACTTCATTTAAGTTTATTTATTTATTTATTTTTAATTTGACCAGAGACGGGGAGAAGGAGGGAGGGAGAGAGAGAGAGAAAGTGAGAAAGCAAGCTGACAGGTCTGGGACTTGAACCACAGTTGTCCATGTGGGAGTCTAGCACCCTTAACCACCAGACTACCTGTGGGCCCTGGTAATCAGAACTGTTACAAATTAACTTCATTCAAATGAACTAAAACTTCAAATGGGACCTATAAAACTTCTACATAAAAATTAAATGAAGAGAAGACTCCTCCATTACGGCTGAGAACTAGTCATTCAGGGAAAAAAGAGAAATGAAGATTTTCTACTGATAAATCAGTCTCCAGCCCCAAAAATAGAGTGGAGAGGCAAGGGGCAGGCCTTCAGAATAAGACTCCTCCTTTATGGTTGAGAACTAGTCATTCAGGGAAAAAAGAGAAATGAAGATTTTCTACTGATAAATCAGCCTCCAGCCCCCAAACTCGAGTGGTAGGGAGCCCCTCTAGCCTTCTCTCTGTCTCTGTCTGTCTCTCTGCCTCTCTTTCTCTGTCTTCTCTTTTTTGGTAATTTTTCCTTTAAAAATTTTTAAGGTATTCTCTTGGCTTTCAGATCCTTCTTGCTAACAATCCCATCTCCCCCTCCCCTCTAGGAGAGGTAAGGGGCAGGCCTTCAGAAGAAGACTCCTCCATTACAGCTGAGATTTAGTCATTTTTTGTGGCATGCAGGCATGCAAGCATGGCACATGATTTTTTATTTTATTTTATTTTTAAATATTTTTGGTTGTTTTTTCCTTCTTTTTCTCTTTCTTTTTTTTTTCCTCTCTCTCAGTCTTCTTATTCTTTTTTTCTTTTTCTCATCACTTTTCTCCCCAATCTCCATTCACTGTGTTTCTACATGGATCTAAGGGCGCCATAGCCAAACATCCAAATATTATTAAGATTAACATATTCCTCAATACCCACTGAATCTGCTGAACAAAAAACGGAATGGCAAAGAGATTCCAGGTCATCTCCTTCTGCACGCTCCTGAAAGCTCAGATTGAAATTCAAGAATTAAGAAGAAACACGCCACCCATCAGATGACTACAAATCACTGCAGAGTCACAAGAAATATGGGAAAGCAAGAAAGTACCTCTCCTCCAAGGGAAAAGAATAACTCGTCTTCATCCACAGACAGTTCAATGGAAATCAGTCTGATAAAAAATTTAGAATATTCATGGTGATGAAGCTAACAGAGATAGAAGAGAAGAGAGACAATGAACTGCAGAAGAGGCAGGAAAAAGGAGCTGATAAGTTCCAGGAGGTGAAGAAATTCTTGCAAGATCTAAAAGAGGAAATACACACTGTAAAAAAAGAATAAAATGGACCTGTTAGAAATGAAGGCCATAATACAGGAAGTCAAAATCTCCCTTGAAAACATTCAAAGCAGACTAGATCATACAGAAAATCGAATCTCAGACTTAGAAGATAGACTTGCTGGCCTAGAAAACTTCACCACGAAGACTGAGAAAATTGCCAAAAAAAAAAAAAAAGAGAATAATGTATGAGAAATACTAGATACCATCCAAACATCCAGATAATTGGCATCCCAGAAGGTGAAGAGATTCATAAGGGCATTGATAATCTATTCCATGAAATACTGCAAGAAAGCTTTCCAAACCTAGAGAGGCACTCAAAGATCCAGTCCCAAGAAGTACAAAGGACCCCAAATAGAATCAACCCAAGAAGATCTTCTCCAAGACACATTATGCCCCAAACCACAGACAAAGACAAGATACTTAGATTGGCAAGAGAAAAATGGCAAGTTACCTACAAAGGATATCTCATCAGGCTAACAGTAGGCCTCTCATAAGAAACAATGTGAATATGGAAATAATGGGAAAATATATTCAAAGTGTTAAGGGAAAAGCAATTTCAATACTGTACCTGGCAAGATTATCCTTCATATGGGAAGAAAAGACAAGAACATTCTCAGATAAACAAAACCTGAAAGAATTTACCAACAGCAGACCAGATCTCCAAGAAGTTCTCAAGGGAGTGCTA
>NW_006203493.1:28474-31686 GCF_000334495.1 Tupaia belangeri chinensis
GACTAAAACATCGCTGATTTTCTTCTAGGCTTTGTTTTCTGGTTTTAAGGACTTTTGTCCAGTCTTGAGCTGACAATAGGTTCATGTACCTAATATTTGGACAGAATCCCAACCTGTTTCCTGTTTTAAGCAAAGTTCCTTAGCATTTCTTTGATTTATTAAAATTAAAACTACTTTTCTTGAAATTAAAAAATATATTTAAAAATACCTATTTAATGACCATAGTAAGCTATATAGCACCAGCTAGGTGCTACCTTATAGTATATTCATTCTACTCAGAGTTTCATGCCTAAAGTCAGACATGTATTCACAGATATGTACATATTAGCTGAATTTGCTATTGAAAGTAGTTAGATTATTTAAGAAATTTTGTGAATCAATGAAATGTGGGGGAAAAAGGAATGGAAACAACTGTAGACACCTGAGATAGTGTGGGAGGAGGGTGGGAAATGGCAGAGGGTCAGAAATAGGGGGAAACTAGAAATGGAAAATTATTGATGATAACATGTATGATTAAGCCACTGTGCAGTATATTCTGGATGGGAAATCACATTTTGTATGCTGTAATGATGTTCAGGGAATGAATGTAAATTAATTAATTTTTAAAAATGTTTCAGAAGATAGTTACGGTGTACTTGTAACTGGATTCTAGCTTTGTTCATATTTTTAGTTTAAGGTATTTTGTGAGTCAATAAAATGTGGAAAAAATGGAAAAAAATTAAATTAAATGAAGAGAAATTATCTCATACAATTGGGCCTGATAAAAGGGTTAATCAAATTTTTTGTTAGATGGGGCATTTATCCCTAAATATCATCAGAATTTTTTTTAATTTGATGAAATAATTGAAAAATTATTTAGGAAAAAATAGTGGACGAAAACACTGAAAGTTTGGGGTGTGGGGAATGAAGGAAGAAAAACTAATTCTATCACATAACAGAACATAATATATTAAAAGTACCTTCAGAGAAATATATGACTTATCCTTCAATTCATTTTCTCTAACTCTGGAAATTAACCATGAACTGAAATTTCTTTGGCCCTGAAGATTCTCTCATCTTTCCCCAGCCCCTTCCAATATTCTCTTTACCCAGCAACAAGGAGCATCAGCTCTATTGTTTCTCTGACTGGTTAAGCCTAGCCATGCTGCCTCCTCTCTCCTCTTTCTGGCCATTTTCAGGTGAGAGAAGCCCACATTTCCAGAGCTCTTGCCTGCCCTCACTGTTACCCAGTTCCTCATCGCTGTTCCTGTGCTCACAGTCGGTTATAGACCCCAGAACACATGCCCTGAAGAGAATGTTCCAGACCAAAGCTGTCATGCTGAGTGCCCTCTCCTTGGCTTACTTGCTGAGTCTTCAGGGAGCTGGGGCCATCCAGGGTGAGTGCCCAGGAGGAGCCAGCGAGCTGGGGGGGTGAGAAGTGGGGGACAGGCTACCACGAATTATTGCTTTAGGGATTAGTGGTTTGGGGGACTCACTGGTCTATTTCCTCTTCTTTCTCTCTTCACTCCTGTGTGTGAGTCTTATTTGTTTCCTCTCCTTCTAATATTAATAGTAATAGTAATAGTAGCCATTTACTAGACAAACATTTATATCTCACAAGAAACTTCAATGGAGATATTATTACTTCTATTTCAGAGATTAAAAATAAAAATAAAAAACCAAAGCTCCAAAAGAGTAATATGTTTTCAAAGGTTACATACCAATGTACAGAGCAAAACTTTAAGTCCAGACCCAATTCTGATGGTCATACTCTGCATTCCTCAGACTTATGAATATCTAATTAATTCTAAGAGGCTCCACACCCCTCATCTCTCCTGGATCCCCAGCCTCTGCTTTGTGTGGCTGCTTCGGGGGGACTCAATGGCATGGGCTGTGTTGGAATCGAGGACAGAAAGTGCCAAGAGTGTTCCTGTGTTCCTCCTCCTCTGAGGAGTCTAGGACACTGCCAGGATCTCTGTGGGTGGGTTGCAGCCTTCTTCTAAGACAGCCATGTTTCATGTTTTTATTGACCCTGTGAGTCAGGTCCTGAGTGACCAAGGGGACTATTGCACTGGGAGGTCTAGTGTGGAAAATCACAAGGACTCAGCCAGCAATTATAAATCACGATGAATGCTCAGTTCTCTGCTGCTGACCTCAAGGAGCAGCAAGCCTGAGCCTGGTACTGTCATTTAAAAATGAGTGCTATGAAAATTTGGAATTGATAACATAAAGGATGCATACTGGCCCCAGTTTTGCATAAGGTAAGGGTTGGTGGGCAGAAGTAAAGAGGTGGTAAGACCAGGGAGAAACAGAAGTACCTATTGCCCTGTTACTTGAGTTATTTCTAATGTTGTGTCATAATAAATACTATAGTGAACATACCTTTATTCAGGTGTGAATATGTTTTAGGGCTCTTGATAGGTGTCTCAGCTGTATTTGTAGTGCTTTCTTCCTCTTTCATTCTCTCTTGACATTCTCTCTCTACTGCTTACATATTCGTATGTAATATTTTGTCATGTTTTTCTGTACTTTATACAGTGGACCATGTGTCAACTTATTTGACATTTACACAAACACACAGACCCTCAGGGGAGTTTATGTTCCAGTTTGATGGGGATGAGATGTTCTACGTGGACCAGGACAAGAGGGAGACAATCTGGAGTCTGGAGGAGTTTGGCCGCGTCTATTCCTATGAGGTTCAAGGCGGGCTGCAGAACCTTGCTGTAGCAAAAGGAAACCTGAATACCCTGATGCAGTGTTCCAACCACACCCAGGCCTCCAATGGTACTGCCCATCTTTGCTTCTTCTCTTGTCCAGCTGGGAAGGGATGAGAGGGCCCTTCCCCTCTCCCAGAGTAGGAGAGTCAGATGCCCACTGTAGAGTCTCCTCTTCCCCTGAGAGCCCTCGGGCTTATTCCACGACAGCTGAGGGGTTGTATCATCCCTTCTTGCCCAAGAGGGAGGTTGAGCAGGGAGAGGTTGATCAGTATGAGTCTGAGCCCAAGGTAGATGGGGCCCCAAAGGTGGAGCTTCTGTGATTTGTCCCAGAACCGTGGACTCACCAGATCTTGTCTTCTCCCAGAGCCTCCTGAGGTGACTGTGTTTCCAAAGAAGTCCGTGGAGCTGGGCCAGCCCAACACCCTCATCTGCCACGTGGACAAGTTTTTCCCTCCGGTGCTCAATGTGACGTGGCTGCGCAATGGACAGCCGGTCACTGACGGTGTCACCGAGGGT
>NW_006203493.1:36961-41307 GCF_000334495.1 Tupaia belangeri chinensis
GTGATCTAGAATCTCTTTGCCGTTCTGTTGTGATCGCTGGTGCAGCAGATTCAGTAGATAGTGGGGAATATTTTAACCCTATTAGTATTTGGATGTTTAGCTACATTGCTCTTAGATCCATCTAAGAACACATTGAATGGATATTGGAGGGTGGACAGACAAGAAAAAGAAAAAGAAAAATGAAAAAGAGAGAAACAACAACCAAAAGAGAAAAAAAAGACAAAATATTTTACAAAATTGTAATTACTGTTCTTTTTTTTAAAAAAAATATTACAAAATAGAAAACTGTGTGGCACGCAAGTGCGCCGCGCGAAAAATCTAATTCGCTGGCACCATGTGGAACCTTCTGCTGAAGGCCCAGCTTCTTCTGCCTGGGAGGGAGGACCAGAGTGATAATTAACAAGAGGTGGAATCAAGAGCCAGAGAAAAACTGTGCCTTTTAAAAAAAGTGTAAAAAGGAAAAATTACCAAAAAAAGGGGGAGACAGAAGCAGGGAGAGACAGGAACTGAGACAGAAAGAGAGATAGAAGGCTGGGGGTGTGGGGTGGGGGGCTCCCTACTGCTAACTCATTTGTTGGAGGCTGTATTATCAGTAGAAAATCTTCATTCCCTGAAAAATCTAATTCGCTGGTGCCATGTGGCTCATTTTTCGAGTTTCATGTGCATAAAGCAGCATGATAATTTAATTTGACCTCCTTAATTGCTTATAACTGGGACTATTTTCTTTGTTTTTTAGCCACTAAGGAGTTCCTTTTCTACAGATTGTTGGCTCACATTCTTTACCTATTTTTGCACCTATCTTTTCTTACTGATTTGCAGGAAATCCTTGTATAGCCTTGTGAGCAGTCTCTTGTCGGTTTTAGGAATTAGAAATATTTTTTTCTTTTCTCTTTTTAAATTTTTTTTTTTCCTAATCTTACTTCTGGCAACTTCCTCCTTGGTTTCCTTTATTGAACAGAAATCCTTTATACTTTTAATCAAATCCAAATATTTTTATTTCATGGGTTTGATTCAGTGATTTTTTTTAAAAGAAGTCTTCCTCATGCTGAAGTCTCAAAGATATTCTTAAAAATATCTTGTGTCGATCTAAATTTCACATTTATGCCACAATCCCTTCTTCTCCATTCTCCTCTTGGGATTTTGGGCATACACACATACATGCCCGACGTGATTTTCAAGTCTCCAGGTCCAGGACTTGAACCACAGTCAGTCACATGGAAGCCCAGTGCCTTCTGCTGGTCCCCCAGCTGTTTCTTTAAAAGTTATAATTACATGTTGAGTTTGATCAATGTTCTTTTTGACATTTATTATAGTAAATCATATTTTTTCTTTATTTTGTTAATGAAGTTAATTGTATTATAAACAAAAACTATTATGCCATTCTTATATTCCTGTCATAAACTCACCTTATCATAAATTATTATATTTAAAATACGGTGTTAGCTTTGATTAGCTAATTATTTTATGTACAATTTCTGTTTTATGGTCATAATTGAATTAACTATGTAGGCTTTTAGTTATTAAGACAGTTATTTTTATCATTATCTTGTTATGAATCAAGGATATATTAGTGCATCATAAATCGAACTAGTCAGAATTTGGTCTTTTTCTATTTACTGGAATTATTTGGTTAAGATAGAAGTTATTGGGGCCAGCAGGTGGTATAGTGGTTAAGGCACTGGATTCCCACATGACCAACTGTGGTTTGAGTCCCAGATTTGGCAACTTGCTTTTTCACTTCCCCTCTCTCTGTCTCTTTCTAGTCAAATTAAAAAATAGCTATAATAAAAATAAAATTAAGTAAATAATTCTTTTAAAAAGATAGAAGTTATTTATTCTTTTAAAAAAATAATTATTTATTTAATTTTATTTATTCATTCGTTTATTTCAATTTGACCAGAGAGAGAAATTTGGAAAGCAAGCCACCAGTCTGGGACTTGAACCAACCATGGTTGGCCATGTGGGTGCCTTAAACACTATGCCACCAGCTGGTCCCCGTTATCTATTTTTTGAAAGTTAATAGAACCCACCTGAAGGATAATTAAAGACTAGTGTTTTTGTAATTGAGAATTATTTATTTTTTTTGAGAGAGATTTTTGCTATAGGACGTGTGCACTTGCTGGAAAGACAGAGAGACAAAAAGACAGAAAGTGAAAAATCACCTCCAAAGGGGTATGGCCACACTGCAATCCCTTCTCCTTCATTCTCCTCTTGGGATTTTGGGCACTCACACACATGCACCCAGTGTGAGTTTTAAGCTACTGGGTCTGGGACTTGAACCGTGGTTGACTACATGGGAGTGCAGCAACATAACCATTATGCCATCTGCTGGTCCAAGAATTTTTTAAAAAGAATTATTTATTTAATTAAAAAACCCCCCCCCAGGGGGGATGGTCACGCCGCAATCCCTTCTCCTCCATTCTCCTCTCGGGATCTTGGGCACGCACGCACACGCGCCCGTTATTATTATTATTTTAAAATTCGCTATAGAGCAATGTGTGCTCACCAGAGAGAGAGAAAGAGAGAGAAAGAAAGCAAGCTGCCAGGGCTGGGACTCAAACCACAGTCAGTCATGTGAGGGTCCAGTGCCCCAACCCTCATACCACTTGCAGATCCTGTAATTGAGCATTATTCAAAAGTCAGAAAAATTATTTTAGGGGGCAGCAGGTGACGTAGCAGTTAAGATGCTAGACTTCCACATGGTTGACCATGGTTGTAGTCCTAGACCTGGTGACTTGAAATTCACACCAGGCACATATGCGTGTGTACCCAAGATCCCGAGAGGAGAATGGAGGAGAAGGGATTGCAGCATGGCCATCCCCCCTGGGGGTGGTTTCTCGCTTTATGTCTCTGTCTCTCTGTCTCTCTGGTTACTGTACACACCTTGTAGCAAAAATCTCTCAATAAATTTTTCTTTCATGAGAGTGAATGACAGAGAGAGAGAGAGAGAGAGAGAGAGATGCCTTCTGTTGGAGTCTCATGCTGCAATCCCCCAGCTTTCCTAGCCAGCCGGGATCACAGGCACACTCACCCAGCGCTTACAGACGTTCCACATGGATCCAATGTCGCTTGAGCAGTGTATTAGGAAACTTTGACTGCCATGTCCATTGCTATAATGCATGCTGATTTATTCAAGTTTCCATTATTTCCTGTCACAGTTTTAGCATTCATTTTCTTTTAGCGCTTATATTCACTCATGATTTTCCAGATTTTTAGCATTTAGTTGATAATAGTAGTGATTTTTCAATTCTCTCTTGGGTCTGTATATATTCAGTAATTTGCTTATTTTTATGTTATCTCCAATTTTTTATTTATTTATTTTTATTATCATCATAATCTTCTTTATATTACATTGGATTACATATAACTTTACAGTGTATTACATTGTTTTTTCAAAAGGGAATGCCATGCATGTCAGTCAGTACAGAGACATTAATCTCCCCACTTCAACATTCCATATCTTTTCTATGTTTTCCCCAATCATTATTTTTATTGTTCTAATTATTTTTTTAAAACAGTCAATTGCTCTTTCTCATTTTGCTTGTAAAAATACTTTGCCCATCATGAAATACTTCTCAGACCAATCCAGTTGAGAATACTATACATGTCATCATCAACAGTTAATAAGTCCTATCTGTTTCTCACTAACATCCTGCCTCTCTATTGTTCACTTGCTATCTTTCTCTATCCTCTTCTCTTCACTTACCCCATTCCACACTGTCCTATTCTCATTAAGTACCTTCACTGTTTTTATGTCAATAATATTCCATTTCTACTTTCATACCATGTATACATACATATATGTTTTTTATCCTATCTTTGACCCTCTGCCCTTTCCCCCTCTCCCATTACACTATCTCTGCTATATACAGTCATCTTCCAGGGGAACCATTGAAAATATGATACCTGTAAGTAAAGGGAGAAGGGCCACAAGTTTAGTTTTCACCAATAGGGATCATAGATTCCATTTAATGTTGGATCAAGGGTGGGTCTCGTGCGGATCCGCCATTGTTGGAATGGTGCCGTGGGGCTCTAGAGCGTGAGCTATCCTCGGGTACCTGGCTTCCTCAAGAATGGTAGAATAGTTCCTGTTCTTCCCTGAGGCAATGTAGGGCTGGTAACCATCATCTTCTCACTGTCCATAGGCCGAAGAATTCTCCGGTATCTGGCTTCCTCAAGAATGGTAGAGTAGTTCCTGTTCTTCCCTGAGGCAATGCAGGGCTGGTAACCATCATCTTCTCAAGTTGCAAGTTCTCAAACCTTGTTTTCCGCTTCAGCTTGCTGTTCCAAAGGCCACACGCCGGCCCTGGAGAGGCAGCTGAACGCCGGGGCATGAGCCCCGAGCC
>NW_006203493.1:50640-58708 GCF_000334495.1 Tupaia belangeri chinensis
GGGACGTTGAGGGCGGCCGCGAGCACGGAAGATCCCAGAGCGCATACGCTCGGCGGCCAGCTACAGCTCGAGACTGAGGCGAAAGCTGTCCTATTAATCTTGAAAAGTACCTAAGTTTTAATTTTGTCCATCTTTTTTATAATTTTTGCTTCCTATTTCACCAATTTCTGCTGTTATTTTCTTTTTTTTTTCTGGGTATATTCTGTTTCAGCCCCCCACCCCCCAAAAATGAAATTCTTAGATCATTTGGTTAATTCTATGTATGTCTTAATATATATATGTGTGTGTGTGTGTGTGTGTGTGTGTGTATTTTTTAAAAAAATTTTTTAGAGAGATTTTCTCTCTAGGGTGCGTGTCCTTGCCAGAGAGACAGAAAGCTAAAAATCAACCTCCAGGGGAGATGGCCACACCACAATCCCCTCTCTGCTATTCTCCTCTTGGGATTTTGAGCATGCACGCACACATGCCCAGCATTAGTTTCAAGTCACTGGGGCTGGGACTCAGACTGCAGTCAACTATATGGGAGTCCAGTAACGTAACCATTATGCCATCTGCTGGTCCCTTTTAAGGTGCATATTTAAAGATAGGAATTTTTCTTAAAGTATCATTCTAGTACATCTATCTTTAATTTCAGAACTTCCTAACTGCCTATTTTTACATCTGTTTCATTGATCAGTTTTGAAAACATATTAAAATCACCAGCTTCAATAGCTGAATTATATATTTTATCCCACCTTCTATTAGTTCTTGTTCTAAATATTTTGAGACCTTGCATGTTGATAGTTATATATTCCTGTATTATTTTTCCTTCTTCCAGTATGTAATGCTTGCCTTTGTACCTTATGATAATGTTTACTCTGAATTATAATTTGAGTAACTCAGCTGGGCCAGGGACTCAAACGATGGTTGTTCTGCAGCTTCCAGCTCCACAGTACAATATGCTACTGACGCATCACAGAGGCTTGGCCACTTCTTTTAGATATGCACTACTAAGTGCATATATCCTCTTGATAAGGAAGTATGTCTTGCCTTATAGGAACTAGCAGATGGTGTAATGGTTATTTCACTGGACTCCCACATAATTGACTGTGGTTTGAGTCCTGGATTCGGTGGCTTAAAAATCATGCTGGGTGCATGTGTGTACATGCCCATAATCCTGAGAGGGGAATGGAGGGAAAGGGATTGGGGCATGGCCATCACTCCCGGGGGGGGGGGGGGCAGTGATTTCTCACTTTCTGTCTCTCTGTCTCTCTGGTGAGTGCACGTGCCCTATAGCAAAAATCTCTCTCTCTCTAAAAAAAAGAGGATATACATTTAAAAACATAATAAATTCTGTAAGATCACAGATGTAGTAACTGGTGGATTTGAGATGGAATTTGACAATGTGATAGGCCACATATTCTATAACTGGGGATCTTTGATTTTTTTTTTTGAGAGATTTTCGCTATAGGGCACGTGCGCTTGCCCGACAGACAGAGAGAGACAGAGAGACAGAAAGCGAGAAATCACCCCCCAGGGGGGATGGTCATGCCGCAATCCCTTCTCCTCCATTCTCCTCTCGGGATCTTGGGCACACACGCACATGCGCCCGGCGTGAGTTTTAAGCCACCGGGTTCGGGACACGAACCACGGTCGACTACGTGGGAGTCCAGCGACATAGCCATTACGCTAACTGCTGGTTCCCGAGATATTTGATTAAACATGATCAGATGCACATATTAAATGGAAATTCTGTTGGTAATGTAAGGGCTAGGACAGTTAAAATAATAAGCCAGATTACACAAATGACAGAGTACATATAAAGGAGAAGACAGACTTGGGAGTCAGAGACGTCAGAGTTGAATCTATAGAATTGTTCACTGAGTGGATGAAATCTGGTCATTGAGAGGCTGTGGTGCCGTTTACTGGAATAGTATCTATGAAAGCAGAGATGGGTTTAGAGGAACAATAAAGGGCTTAGGTCTGGCATGTTGGTCAGAGGCTTCTCTGAGACAGTGAAGTGGGGAGTCCACTTAGCAGCTGGAAATGGGTGTTTGAAGCTAAATGGAGGGAGCTTTGGCAGTAATCCATATATGTGTAGGTTATTGCTGAAGGGATGGGAGAGAATAAGAGAATAAGCGACTGTTTACAAGAAGAGCAGAATGAAGAGAAGAGAGAAAGCCAGATGTTAAAAGGAAGTATGGAAGGAAGGCCTGGGAGTAGAATGAAGTGAGGGATGCACTTGCCTTAAGTGCCAAATGTAGAAGGGCACCAAAACAAGTGACACAAAAACAAATCACATTTTGATAAATTCCTAAAAAAAAGTAAAATTAATGCAAAAATACACGATTAACAAAATATTAAAAGAAAAATCTCTAAAGAAAATGGGAAATAAGCAGAGAGGAAGAAGAGTTAGAGTATTTTATCACATAAACCAAGGGAATGAAGAGTTTCTGGAAGGGCCCAGGCTTGGTGGCACAGTCAGTGATGTGCTGAACTGCAGTGCTGGAAGCCATATGGCCAGCTGCAGGTCTGGATCCCAGAGTCAACAGAAGCATGCCAAGTGTACATACAAATCCTGTTGAGCTGGAGGGTTGTGGGAAGGGGATCACACATGTCAAGACTTGGTTGAAGGTGCCTGTCTCTTTTTCTCATATGCACACATATATGCTCTCCCTCATGAACAAAAAATAATTTTTTTTAGAAAGGAGGCAATACTGAGTAGTGTCAGATGTTCAGCTGAGGTCATACAAGAAAACATACATTGCTTTTGAAATCTTTTCAAAGAGCAGTTTTACAAAATGTGAGCAACTATCCCGCCTTCACTGTCATCATTTCAGAGCTGCTTCTCTGGCCTCAGTAATGTGGCCCTTCCCATTTTCAGAATTTTTTTTTTATACATTTTTTTCTTTATTTACATTCATTCACTGTACATCATTATAGCATACAAAATGAGATTTTTCCATTGAGAATACACTGTATATTGGCTCAATCAAGCACATCAACATATGTGTTATTGTCAACAAATCATTTTCCATTTCTTGTTTTCTGTATATTTTGCCTTTTTTCCCATCCTTGATTCCCTATCTCACCCTCTGCCATCTCCCACCCTCCTCCCACACTGTGTCTGGTATCTATTGTTGCTTTCTATGCCTCCCCCATTTTATTGTTTCACTAAATATCTTAATAAATCTAAATATTTTCAATAGCAAGCACAGCTGATATGTACATATCCATGAACACAAGACTGACTTTAGGCATAAACCTCAGTGAATAGAATGAACATACTGTAAAGTAGCACCTAACTAGGGCTATATAGCTTAACTGCAGTCATCAAATAGGTATTTCTAATGCCTTTTTTTTTCTCCCACACAGCAATCCCTTCTCCTCCATTCTCCTCTCAAGATTTTGGGCATGCACACACACGCGCCCAGCGTGAGTTTAAGCTGCCGGGTCCAGGATTCAAACCATGGTCGACTACATGGGAGTCCAGCTACATAGCCATTACGTCAACTGCTGGTGCCATGACTGAGTTAATTTTGGACCTTTTAACTTCTGTTCTTATTTGTGACCTTAAGACATTCAGCACTTGGTAAAGTTCCTGACAACTAGAAGGTAATAAATTAATGTTGGTATTTTGTAGCACTGGTACAGAGATGATCCCTTCACTGGACTGCTCATATTCTGGTCTCCTTTGAAGACCCCCAGCCCCGGCACTTCCCCCTTCCTGAGAATACTCTGATACCAATAAATTGTTCAGTATCTTAAAGCTGGGAGACTCTGAGTTTTTCTTGCTTGCAGTCTAGGACCAGGTCACATGTGGCTAATATTTTATGAAGGTGTGGTTTCAAGCTGGGTTGTAGGTTTAGTTACTGAAGGTTCTGACTCCGTCTGAATGAAGCTTCTGAGAAATACTGATCTGGTTCTGAGTTCTTCCTGAAGCCCAGGATAGGGTGGGGTTGGGAGAGGATATTGGGGAAATTTTACTTGGATGAAGCTTTGGTTGGATACAGTGTGAAGACTGCAGTGACTGAAGTCTCTGAGGGAAGAGTTTGTCTGGATCAAGATTTCAGACAAGGGACCAGCAGGTGGCATGGTGGTTAAGGTGCTGGACTCTTACATGGCTGACCACAGTTTGAGTCCCAGACCAGAGGCTTGAAAATCACACTGGGTTCCTGTGAGGCAGCCAGGAGGAGAACGGAGGAGATGGGATCGTGGCATGGCATCCCCCGCTCTGGGTGTGGTGGAGTGTTGATTTCTCACTTTCCCTCTCATTGTCTGTCTCTCTCTGGTGAGGCAAAAACCTAAATAAATTTTACAAAAATTTACGCTAATCTGGAACCCACCGCCATCTTTGTACCTGAGCTTCCTTTTCATGACTAGATCGTAATCATAGTGATTTCCCCTGGAATATGTGTTCAAGGGGAATCTGAGACTAAAAAAATGAAGCAGGTAATTCTATAAAGGATTTAACAAAAGTTTAATATCAGAGGGTAACTTACGAAACGGGAGAAGGAGCGGCAGAGATTGATCCTTGCACACAGACAGCTGTAGCCTCCTCCCCTTCCCGCAGCCAGCTGGACTTTTAAAAAAGTACCGTGGATGGGCTGCGCAGTAGGTGCCAATGTGGGGACAAGCAAGGCCACCTGGAGGAGGCGTGACTGCTCCGGGCGTGAGGCTGGGGGAGTAAGTCACCTGACGGGAGATGTGAATGCCCTGAGTTCAAATATTACAGACTTTTCTTTCTCAAAAGCCAGTGGGGGCAGAGAGATGCAGACTGGAGGTAGGAGCCGTTATTCCCGTTAAAAGATTGGTGTGACAGCCTCAGGTAAAAAATCATAACGAGTTTAAGGTAGGCAGAAATTCCTGGCCAGGGCCAGCAAAGGTTACTCTGGGGCTGAGAAGAAACAGAAGGTCCAAAGACAGCATTCATCCTACAAATAGAGTCAGTCTGGAACATTCACACAGTACATTTTCACATGATAAACTAAGAGCCAAAGAACAAAGTAAGATCTGACCTCATTCTTCCTCATTTGTTCCTGCTATAGTCACTTCATGTAGGCGATCTTAAGGGTTTGGGAACCATGCTGATCACAGTATCTTACTTGAGCAAGAATTTTTTGTTTCATTTGTTTTGCCATAGGGCACCTGCACTCACTGGAGAGACAGAGAGAGACAGTGGGAGGGAAAGTGAGAAATCATCCCCCAGGGGATAAGGTCACGCTGCAGTCACTTCTCCATTCTCCTCCTGGGATTCTGGACAAGAATGCACATGCATCTGGTGTGGGTTTCAAACAGCCCAGTCTGGGATTCCAACAATTGTTGGCCATGTGGGATCCCAGCACCTTAACCATCACACCATCTGTTGGCCCCAGTTTGTTGTTTCTTCATGAATGGTTTCTAAATGAAAAAAAGAAAGAAAGAAAGAAAGAAAGAAAGAAAGAAAGAAAGAAAGAAAGAAAGAAAGAGAAAGAAAGAAAGAAAGGAATGAAAGGTATATGGGGGCCAGGCCCATAATGTAGTAGTTAAGCCCTGTGCATGGGAAGCTGGATCCCACATGGTCTACGACAGTTCAAATCCTATATATGGGGGCCAGGCCCATAATGTAGTAGTTAAGTCTTGTGCATGGGAAACTGGATACCACATGGTCTACCACAGTTCAAATCCTAACCCTGATGGTTTCAAAATCATGCCAGGCATGCATGAGTGTGTGCCTAAGATTCTGATTGGATGGAGAAATGGAGGAAAAAATATCATGGCAGGACCATGCCCCATTGGGAGGTACATTCTCTTTCTCAGAAGTGCAAGTGCCGGGACCAGCAGTTAGCGTAATGGCTCCCGTATGGTTGACTACATGGGAGTCAACCCATGTAGCGTAATGATGTAATGACTACATGGGTTGATTCCCATGTAGCCAACCATGGTTCAAGTCCCAGACCCAGCATCTTAAACTCACACCAGGCGCGTGTGTGTGTGTGCCCAAGATCCCAAGAGGAGAATGGAGGAGAGGGGATTGTGGCATGGCTATACCCCTGGGAGGGTGATTTCTCGCTTTCTGTCTCTCTGTCTCAGTCTTTCTGGCGAGCGCACATGCCCTATAGCAAAAACCTCTCCAAAAAAAGAAAAAAAAAAAAAGAAGTGCAAGTGCCCTCTGGCAACAACATCATCAGTAACAACAGCAACAGAGAGAGAGAGACAGAAAGAGAGAAAGAGAAAAAGAACATAAAAGGGTAAAAATGCAGATAAATATAGGCACTTATATTTTTTATTTTTAAAAAGGTTTATTTTTCTTTATGATAGCATGTGGCTATGTACAAGACAGAGAGAAAGACAAAAAGAGAGAGAAAGAGAAAGAAGTTTTCAACAGGGTCTTGTCGTGCTGCAGTTCCCTTTTCCCCAGCCCTCCAGCTTGTAGGATTCTGGGCATGCAAGCATAAGCCTGACATGGTGTGTTTTCAGGCCTGCTAAGGGATCTGAACCTGCAGTCGACCATGTGGCTTCCAGCACTATAGTTAGTATACTACTTTATTCTACAATTTTAAAATAAAGATAATTGTTTAAAGTAAAATTATAATAGTGCCTTTTGAGGTTTATAACATATCTAGAAGTAAAATGTTTGATAGTAATAGCACAAAGAACGGAAGAAAGAAATAGAAACATATTGTTACAAGGGTCTTATATATGTGAAGTGGTATATTATTATTATTTATTTATTTGTTTAAAAAGAGTTTTCTTTCTTAAAAAGAGAGATTCTTGTTATAGGGCACGTGCTCTCACCAGAGAGACAGAGACAGACAGAGAGACAGCAAGTGAGAAATCAACCCCCCCCCCCAGGAGGTAGGGCCACACTGCAATCCCCTCTCTCCTCCATTCTCCTCTCAGGATTTTGGGCACACATGCACACACACCCAACATGAGTTTTAGACTACCCGGTCCAGGACTTGAACTACGGTAGACTAAGTGGGAGTTCAGTGAGGTAACATTACACCATCTGCTGGTCCCAAAGTGGTACATTATTGTTTGAAGGTAGAATGTATTAAATTCAGGATGGGCTGGAAAGGTCATGGCAATGCCTCTGGAGATCAACAACGCCCAGCTGCTGCTTCAAGGTGGGTGAAGCCGTGGCAGTCCTACAGGCTCATCATACCAAGAAGGAAGCTGCCCAGAAGGTGAGCGCCATTGCTGCTGCTACCTCTTAGACAAGGAAACCCTGATTTAAAAGCCAAATGTCCCCCTCAGGGAATCCAGCTCAAGGTTTGAAGACTTCTAAGCATGATCTATGGACTTTGACACTAAGAACCACAAATTACAAATTTAATAGGTCATTTTGTATCAAAAGGTCCATTATGCAGTAATCAGAATTTTCAAATTATACAAATATATTCCCTGGGCTCTGCTATGGCCCAGACAGTAATAACTTTCTTTTCCTGTTGTGGGTTTTGATTCCCTAAGAAATTAATTTTATTTGATGCACCCAAGTCTTAAGTCTCTCAATCAAGAAAAAAAAGTTATAAAAAATTAAAAATGAATATTTAAACACTATAGAAACTCTTGAAAATTAAGCATAACTAATAAGCCCCGCAGCCGACTACATGGGAGTCCAGTGACATAGCCATTACGCCAGCTGTTGGTCCCCAGTTCCCTCCATATTTGCCCACTCTTTAGCCTTCCTTCTCTTCATGCAGCAGACCACGTGTCAACATACGCAGAGTTTGTCCAAACACACAGACCTTCTGCAGAAAACATGTTTGAATTTGATGAGGACGAGCAGTTCTATGTGGACCTGGATAAGAAGGAGAATGGCCTCTCCCAGAGTTCATTCATGCCTTTGACTATGATGCTCAGAGAGGCATTGCTGACATTGTCGTGGCGAGGAGGAACTTGATCTCTATGATCCAACGGTCCGGACACACCCGGGCCATACATGGTACTGCCCACCCTTGCCTGTTCCTTTACAGCCCACCTAGAAGGATGGAGGGGCCCCTCTGCCCCAGAGAATGTGAGAGCCAGAGGCCCGCTCATGGCCAGTCCTTCCCTGGAGTGGATGATATTTGGTCCACAAAGCTGGGGGGTAGGGCATCAGAGAAGG
>NW_006203493.1:60569-61234 GCF_000334495.1 Tupaia belangeri chinensis
TCTTTCTCTCTTTCTCTCTTTCTTTCTTCTTTCTTTCTCTTTCTTTCTTTAAAACTTGCTGGAGGGCATGTGCAGTTCCCAAAGACAGAGAGAGAGAGAGGGAGAGGGAGAAGGAGAAAGCACCTCCCCATGGGGCATGATCCACAGCAATCCTTTCTCCATTTTTTCCATCCTGTCAGAACTTTGGGCATGCATGCACATATGCCAGGCCTGTTTTCAAAGCATGGGGTCATGATTTGAACTAGATGACTGGCTTCCCCAACCAGGACATGGAGCCAGACTCAGTGTAAGTTTTTCAGTGGGTCATTTCTCTTGTCATTTCTTCCATTGCTTTTTGTTCATTTTGCACTTGTTTTCTCTTCATGCTCCTAGTAACCCCCTCACACATCTACCTGTTTGCTGTATTCTGTTCAGTTCCCTCCCTATCTATCTATCTATCTATCTATCTATCTATCTATCTCTATTTTTTTTTGAGAGCTGATTCCCTAAGAAACTAATTTTATTTGATGCACCCAAGTCTTAAGTTTCTCAATCAAGAAAAAAAAACTATAAAAAATGAATATTTAAACACTATAGAAACTATTGATCCTGAATATTTACATAATCGAACCGCAGACGACTACATGGGAGTCCAGTGACATAGCCATTACGCCAGCTGGTGGTCC
>NW_006203493.1:61474-63052 GCF_000334495.1 Tupaia belangeri chinensis
GGGAACTTGATCTCTATGATCCAACGGTCTGGACACACCCGGGCCATCCATGGTATTGCCTACCTTTGCCTATTTCTTTACAGCCCACCTAGAAGGATGGAGGGGCCCCTCTGCCCCAGAGAATGTGAGAGCCAGAGGCCCGCTCATGGCCAGTCCTTCCCTGGAGTGGATGATATTTGGTCCACAAAGCTGGTGTGTAGGTCATCAGAGAAGGAGGCATTTTGCTCTCACTTAGGAGAAAGGTTGAGCTGAGGGGGCAGCTCAGGAGCAAGAGAATTGTCACCATTACCCAGAAGTCCTCGGGAAGCAGAAGGGTTGGCCTGAGACAGGTGGTCCCTGATCTAGAGAATGTAAGGCTCAGGGTGCAGGAACCTCTGAGATTCAGCCAAAGGCCATAGACTTACCAGGTCTGTCTCCTTTCAGACCCCCCCCGAGGTGACCGTGTTTCCCAAAGAGCCTGTGGAGCTGGGCCAGCCCAACATCCTCATCTGCCACGTGGACAAGTTCTTTCCACCCGTGCTCAATCTCAATATCACGTGGCTGCGCAATGGACAGCCAGTCACTGAGGGTGTCGCTGAGACCATCTTCCTGCCCAGCACTGAGTTCCTGTTCCATAAGTTCCACTACCTGCCCTTCCTCCCCATGGCCGAGGACGTCTACGACTGCAAGGTGGAGCACTGGGGCCTGGACCGGCCACTCCTGGAGCACTGGGGTATGGCGTCTCCTCCGCCATCACCTTGACACCACCTTTATTTCCAGGGTCCACGTCCCCTCCGCACCTGCTCTCCCAATTCCATCTTTATTGTTGCTTTACCTAACTCTCACCATCTCATGGTTTTAACGTCCAACATGCCTCACGCCCAAGGCCAACCCCTGCTCTCTGCACCTTCTAACGCCATCTTCCCTCTGTCCACAGAACCTTTATTTTCAGGGTCCACATCCCCTCCACACTTGCTCTCCCAACTCCATCTTTATTGTTGCTTTACCTAATTCTCACCATCTCATGGTTTTAACGCCCAACATGCCCCACGCCCAAGGCCAGCCCCTGCTCTCTGCACCTTCTAATGCCATCTTCCCTCTGTCCACAGAGGCTCAGGAGCCAACCCAGCTGCCTGAGACGATGGAGGCCGTGGTTTGTGCCCTGGGCTTGGCGGTGGGCTTGGTGGGAGTCATTGCTGTCAGCCTTGCCCTGCAGGCCAGGCCGTCTGACAGCATCCCTGGGCTCAGGGGCCCCCATGAGTCATCCCAGAGGGGTGAGTTTCAGGGTCACAGTGGGCCAGAGGAGGGTGCATGCTATGGGTTGAGTGTGGGAACGAGCAACATTTCAGCAAGGGCTCTGTGAGCACTGTGTGTGTTAGAATCACGGATGAAAATGTTAACCTATATGATGAAAAATAACGTCAGCTGGGTTATTTACTACATTACAGACACTGTTCTAAGTGCTTTGTACATGCTCACTTGTTTTTGTTTGGAGGTTATTTCCCCCATGTCACAGAGGGGGATCAGACAGGAGAGGTGAAGGAGTCTGACCAAGGTTACGGCTGAGGCGCAGGCTTGGATTTGGACCCAAGCACTGGT
>NW_006203493.1:63069-67536 GCF_000334495.1 Tupaia belangeri chinensis
GCGGCTCCAGCCTCACCCAGCGTGTCAGCCACACCCTCTGCAGTCGGTCTTTCTCTCTCTCAGTCTTCACAGCTGATCCTCTTCTGTCTGCAGAATCATGTGTACAACCTCCGATACGATGTCGAACATTTGCAACAGCAAAGGACATCCTACTTTTGCCACAATCTCCAAAGGAATGCATCTAACTTCTCCATAAATATATTTGCTATAGATTATTGGCGCATCATTTTATTACTCTTGTGGTAAAATTGATCAAGTTCTGTTTAAGTATTGAATTAAAGTCAGTTGAAATTAATTTTAATTTTCTTCTTTGTTCACTGATATCCTTTTTATTTCTGTGTTTATATCTTCCTTTCATGAACCTAAGAGAGAGAGAGAGAAGCTCCTTGACAGGGTCTCATCAAGAAACTGTGATCTTCCCTCAGCCCTCCAGGCAGTCAGGCTCCTGGGTGAGCCTGTGAGCTCATTATATGCCCAGTATGTTTCAAGTGAACTCAAGTTCTAAACCTGCAGTCAGCCACGTGGCTTCCAGCACTGCCGAGCACCATGCTACTGCCTGTGCCATGGCAGCTGGGCCCACTGATGTGTTAATCACATGACTGACTTTCCAATGTGAAATTATTACACTCCTAGAGTAAACCTCATCCGATCAAAGTGAATAGTTTAGGTAATGCATTGAGATTCAGTGACAGACATGAAATTAGCCCATCTTTTTTTTCCTCTTACGTCATCTTTAGCTGGCTCTGGAAATGAGGATGCACCAGCTTCATGAAATAATCTGGAAAGCTTTGTTCCTTTCTATATTCTAGAACCATACACATAAGAGAGGCCTGTGGTGTCCTTGAAATGTGGAAGGACTCATCCAACTCTAATGTTATCAGGACAGGGGCCCTTCAAAAAGTTGTTCATTTTTTAACCTTAAAATGTTTTTTTAATTGTCAGAGGGCACATGCACTCAACAGAGAGAGAGAGAGAGAGAGAGAGCACCCCAAATGGGATATGATCAAACCACAGTCCTTTTTCCCCATTTATTTCTCCCTCCTGCCAAGATTTTGGGCATCACACATGCCCCACGTGCTTCTCAAGTTACCAGAGCCAGGATTTACACTGTGGTCAGCCACGTGGTATCTGGCTCCCATTGCACAGAGCTCAACCACTGTGCTACAGGGCCAGTCCTGGAAAGTTCTTTTCATTTATTTGCTATTCATTACTTTATTTTAGTTTTCCATTATCTTCCTTTAGTTTTGATCATTATCTTTCTTGAAAGGTTTTTATCTTATCTATATTTTCAAATTTATAGTTAGAGTTGGACAAATCTTTTTCCATTGTTAAAAAAGAATTACTTTTTAATTTTGTTAATTATTATTATTATTATTTCTTAATTTGCTAGAGGACACACACACAAGAGATAAAGAAAAAATTAGAAGGCAAGTCATCAGGTCCAAGACTTGAACTGCTGTCAGTCATGTGGGAGTCCAGTGCCCTAACCACCATGCCAACTGATGGTCCACCTTTTAAATTTTAAAATGTCTGTATATTTATTCATTTCCCCTTTTTATTCTGAATTGCCCATATTGTCTTTCTTTTTTTTAAGAGAGATTTTTGCTATAGGTAATGTGCACTCACCAGAGACACAGAGAGAAACAGAGACAGAAAGTGATAAGTGACCCCCCTGAGGTGATGGCCACAGTGCAATCCCTTCTCCTCCTCCTCCATTCTCCTCTCAGGAGTTTGGGCATGAATGCACACATGCTCCACATGAGTTTCAAGCTCCTGGGTCCAGAGCTTGAACCGCAGTTGACTACGTGGGAGTCCAGTGACATAACCATCCCACTATCTGCTCGTCCCACTCATCCATATTTTCTTCAGCGTCTTGCCAGAAATCTATTGACCTCATTCAACTTTTCATGACTCAAAATTCGGCTTCATCTGCCCAGTCCTGCAGTGCAGTTAAGTGCTCTGTATAGGGAGCAAGACCCCCCCATGGCTGACTATGATTCAGATCCCAGCCCTGGCCACTTGGAAAACATGCATGTCTGCATACATGCTCAAAATCCTGGTGGGATGGGTAATGCGAGGGGAGGACTGTGACGCGACCACACTCCACTGGGGGATGCTTTCTCTCTCTCTGGAAAGTGCCCTGGCCCTCTAGCAGTGGAAACTTAGAAACTTTTTAGGAGGATGCTCCTCTTACCCACAGTGTCTGGCATAGTTCCTGAAACATGGTAGGTACTCTCTAAGTATCTCTTGTGTAGGTATTTTATTTACTTACCAGGTATTTGTTAAATACTTTCTGCCAAGGATTTCACCACTTGAAGTTAGATGCAGCCATGTGATTTACTCTGGATGATGAAATGTGAGAAGTGGCATGAGGGAGGCATCTTTGCAGGAGGGACCACTGAGAGTCAGTGATTGATTTATTAGGTTCTCTTCACTCTGCTGGGAAGATAAGGGAGCAGATGTGGAGGTGAAGGACTGTCAGCCTGGCTCTGAGCAACCAGGATGAGCAGTCCCCTCTGACTCCCCTTGGACACGTAGTGTGAGCAAAACTGGGTCAAGGAGTAGTTGTTACTTCAGCACAGCCTAGCCTACTCCTACTACACAACGACTAGAAGGAGAGATGCTCAGAGACCTCCAGGAAGCACAGAGGCAGGAGAGTTAGAAGGTTTCATCACTTAAGCTAAGAGAGCAAACGTTTCAGGAAGGACGAAGGAGGTAATAGTGCTGATGTTCCTGAGGGGTTAACTGAGAGAACATCCACTGGGCCTGAGATCAGATGGTGACCGGGGCCCCTTAAAGAGCAGCGTCACACACCATGCCTTGCTCTCACCTTCTTTCACTCTCCTCATTTCATGATTGGCCTTCATTGTTTCCAGAGGCTCAGAGTATATGGAGAGCTGAGAGGGTGAAATGCAGCTCCTCAGGACGTCCCTTGACTTCTCACTACCCTCAACAGGGGCAGCAATAACTACTGGGTAGACGCCTTCACTTTCAGGGCCTCTGAGGGAAGATGGAGGGAGCAGTGTGCAGGACAGGGACACGGTGCTAGTCGGGAGTCCTAACTCCACTGTGCGTGTCCTACTGCAGGTGACAGCCTTTCTGTGTCAGAAGAGGACATGGGGGAGTCTCCAGCCTCAGGTGTATTTAAAACTCCAGCCCCAGCTTTCCTTCAATCTCTGCTTCTCGAGGTCAACGACGATGCCCCCGGGGAGCTCTCCAGTTCCTGCTGTCTGTGCTCCTTCCACACCTGCATTTGACAACGGGCCTGACACATGCAAAGGTCTCAGTAAATGCTGACATTCGAGGTGTGGTAACAAGGCGACCCCACACTGTGGTCTCCAGGCCCCAGTCTCCTCTGGAACCTCTCCCTGTACTACATGGTCTCAGAGATACTCCAGAGACCAATAAATACCTGTGTATGTCACACCTGGGTGTGCCTAAGACCTTCTTTCTGTGACTCCATGTCCTTTTCCCCTCTCCTTAGTCCCTCAGTTCCCTGGGGTACATATCCTGGACCTGCAGTGTGGGTGGGGATACAGCATTCTCCGATCCAGCCAGGAGGTAGACCCAGAGACTGTGCACTCCTCCCTGGGTACTGCTCTCACCTAATGCATGGGGCAGAGGGACAAGAATGGCTAGAAAAGACTGTTTGGATATGGTTTGTAATTTTCAGTGCTCGAAGGTTCTGAGGTTGGGTATATATGTTTTAAAGACTTTGCAGAATTCTCGTGACTCTTTCTGTTTTGAAAGGCTGGGTTATAACCATTTACATTTTTTCTGCTGCATAGGTTTCTCACATGTGGGGAAACAGAAAGAAATAAAGTCTTCTCATTTATTTACTGCACTCTATCCTTGTCACCTCACTGGAATTATTACACCAAACAAGGTCCAGGCTTTTCTTTTCTTTCTTTCTTTCTTTTTTTTTTTTTTTTTAGAGGTTTTTGTTTTAGTGTTTTGCATGAGCCTGGTGTGAGTTTAAGCCACCAGATCTTGGACTCGAACTGCAGTCGACTACATGGGAGTCCGAAGACGTAGCAATTACACCATCTGCTGGTCCCCAGCTTTTTCATTTATAGATTTAGAGAAATCTAATAGTGAACAAGGATAAAATATTGCTGTTGTTTTAATTGCCAGGGGGCAAATCTAATAGTGAACTAGGATAAAATATTGCTGTTATTTTAATTGCCAGGGGGCCAGTGTGCTTCCTGGCAGGGGCATGGTGGGCAGGGTGGCTATGGGGTGTGGCCATGTCACAATCTCTTTTCCTCCATTTTTCCTTTTCATCAAAATTTTAGGCATGGGAACCAGCAGTTAGCGTAATGCCTATGTTGCTGGACTGCCACGTAGTCAACTGCGGTTCGCGTCCCGGACCCGGTGGCTTAAAACTCACGCCGGACACGTGTCCGCGTGTGCCCAAGATCCCGAGAGGAGAATGGAGGAGAAGGGATTGCGGCGTGGCCATCCCGC
>NW_006203493.1:67556-68223 GCF_000334495.1 Tupaia belangeri chinensis
GAGAGGAGAATGGAGGAGAAGGGATTGCGGCATGACCATCCCCCCTGGGGGGTGGTTTCTCTCTTTCTGTCTCTATGTCTCTCTCTGTCTGTCTGGCGAGTGTATGCGCCCTATAGTGAAAACCTCTCCCCCCCAAAAAAAAAAATTTAAGCATGCATGTACATGTGTTTTTCAAGCTACTAGGATTTGAACCTCAGTTGGCCACGTGGAATCCAGAGTTAAATTCATAGTACTTAATCACTGCACTACAGGCCTGGCTCCTAAAAGAGTATTTTAAATGGGCAAGGGTCATGTCTCTCTATAAATGATCTCAGGTTGAATAATGGAAAAGTGCATGGATTTTGGAAACAGACCTAAAATTAATTTGTGCTTCTTCCATGTGATAGCTGTGTGCCCTTACCAAGTTTTAGTTTCTTCTTTTTAAAAAGAAAACTATGTCTTGTTTTCTGGGTTAAGAGAGTTCAGTGAGGCACTTAGCATATAATGTGAGACATGGCTGATTGTCTTTGTGGCTTTTCTTTTTCTATTTATTTTATTTTACTTATTTATTTATTTATTTATTTATTTTATTTATATTATCATCATAATCTTCTTTATATTACATTGGATTACATATAACTTTACATTGACTTCCATTGCTTTTTCAAAAGGGAATGCCATGCATGTC
>NW_006203493.1:69612-80306 GCF_000334495.1 Tupaia belangeri chinensis
TGGGTGGGCGGCGCAGGGGCGTAAGCCCCCGGCTGCGGGGGGCCCCCGGAGGGGGGCCAGGTCGTTCCTGGCACAGCTGCGCAGGGCCGCGGGGGGGCCCCCTATTTTTTTTTTTTTGAGAGTGATTTTTGCCATAGGGCACGTTTGCTCTCCAGAGAAACAGAGAGACAGAGAGACAGAAAGTGAGAAATCACCCCCACAAGAGGGATGGCCACGCCGCAATCCCTTCTCCTCCATTCTCCTTTTGGGATTTTAGGCACACGCACACGTGTACCTGGCATAATTTTCGAGTCACCAGATCAGGGATGTGAACCATAGTTAGCCATATGAGAGTGTCCAGGGATGTAACCGCTACACCATCTGCTGGTCCCTGTGGCTTCTTTTCTTGACCCCTTCACTTAATCAGTCTGTCCTTTCTGCAGATTCCAGCTATGTTTACTTCTGTGTCAGAGATGTGCAGTCTGCACCTTTAGTTCTGATCTTTCTTGGAGATGAGGAAGTTGGTCCCCAGATGTAGGACATGATTGGGAGGGGACCTATGAGAGAGGAGCTCAGAGCATTGTGAGAAATGACCAAAGGCAGGTGCTCAGGGGCACAGGAGGCCAAGAAGCTGCTTGTAAGAGGCCAAGGAAAGGGGAGTCACCATCCTGGTGCACAGAGAGCCCCTGGGTACCCACTATGTGCCCCAGGAGGCAATACTCTACATGGAAAGGAAAGCTGGCACCAAACGTGTGCTCTGACCTGACTTAAAGACAATTTAATACGGGGCCGGCTGGTGGCACAGCGTAATGCATGCTCCAAGGCTGGATGCTCATGGGAAGGTCTTGGGTTTGCATCCTGAGGCCTCCCTGTATGTGCAATCAGCTTGTTCCCTGTCCTTCAATTCCCTGCTGTGATGGGAAAGTTCAGACTGAATCTTTCTCACCCTGCCACAGTCATCTGGGCTGGCTGAGGCTGGGGTGGATGGCAGTGTGAGGAGTCTGTCACAAATGCCTGTGTGTCTCTTACTCACTCATGGGATAAATAAATAAACTTATGGGGAAAAAGGGTGGGAGTTGGCCCTGTATTGCAGCAGTTAAATACTGTACATAGAAAGCAGAATCCCACATGGCTGACCATGGTTCGAGTCATGGCCATAGTGGTTTTGGAAGCACCATTTGCATATATGTGTGCAGGCCCAGAATCCTGATGGGATGGAGAAATGAAGAAAGATTACATCGTGATCATGCTCCCCTGTGGGGGTGCTCTCTCCCTCTCTGGTAAGTGCATGTGTACTATGGCAAAAATAAAATAAATAAATAAAAGAAAGAAAGAGAAAGAGAAAGAAAGAAAAGAAAGAGAAAGAAAGAAATTGGCCAGCTCCATGTGGAATTCAGCTCCTACTGTCCCACCAGCTCCTCCGTCTTCGTAATTCATTCAGTGGGAGATGTGTTCCCTTTATTGAAAGACCAAAGTGGGCCAGCAGGTAGCGTAATGGTTAAGATTGCTGGATAACACATGGCTGGCTGCAGAGATCAAGTCCCAGACTCCATGGATTGAAAAACACATCAGATACGTGTGCACAGTGGAAGCTGAATTCCACATGGCTGACTATGGTTCAAATTGGGGCAGGCCCTGGTGGCTTAAGAAACATGCCAGCTATGCCTGTGTGCATGCCTAAAATCCTGATGGGAAGGAGAAGTGGAGGAAAAAAGGACTGTGGGAAGAGCATGCCCCACTGGGGGTGTCCTCTGTCTCTCTTGTGAGTTCATGCACCCTCTGTAAGAAAAAAAAAATAAGGCTAGCAATAAGAAATTTTAAACCTATAATCATTTTGGATTAAAAACACACACACACACACACACAAAACAACACCTGGCCCAGCTGCGGTGGTGCAAGTGGTAAGGCACTACCATGAAAGCCTGAGGCTGCATGGGAGACCCAGGTTTTGTTCCTGGACGAACCTAAACAGGCCAGGTGCAGTGGTGTGTGCTTATAATCCTGCCTAGCTGGGGAGTGGAGCAGGGGATGACAACATAGTAAGATCATGTCGAAAAACAAAAACAGAAAGGAAAAAGAAATAAACCCTCCAAACCCTATACAAACTTGTCTATCTATATCTATCCCTGGTTTCTGTCATTTAAAAAAGAAAAGAAACTTGTGTTTAAAAAAGAGTGCTTCCTTGATTGCTGTTTCTCTCTCTCTCTTTTTTTTTTTTTTTAAAGGTTTTTATTATTGGGTGTATGTACTTGCCAGAGACAGAGAGAGAGACAGAGAGGGAAAGTGAGAAATTACCCAATACACACACCAAGGGGAGGGCCACGCTTGCAATCCCTTTTCCTCCCTTTTCCTCTTGGACCTTGCAATATGTGCCCTGCAAGTTCCTCAAGCCTTCACGTCAGGGACTTGGACCATGGAGTTGACCCTGTGGGATCCAGTGTCTTAACAACCATCTGCTGGTCCTCTTCCTGTTTTATTTTATTTTAAAAATATTTTTGCTATAGGGTGCATGTGCTCAGTGCAGAGAGAGAGAGAGAGAGAGAGAGAGACTCCCCTGGAGAAATTTTCACACTGTAGTTCCTTCTCCTTCATCTCCTCTCAGGATTTAGGGTACTCAAGCACATGTATCTGACTTGAACTGTGGAGTGGGCCATGTGGCATCCAGCCATCTTAACCATTACACCACCTGTTGAGCCACTTTGGTCTTTTTATAATGGGATACATTTCCCACTGTATGAATTATTAAGAACAGAGTTTAAGTTGGCTGATGAATACAGTGACAGAGGATAAGTCTATATCTCCTACTTGATGAATTCAAGAGGCTAAGCTGACTTTGGTTAAGGAATACTGTATTTATGATGGTATTTAAAGAAAATCTTTAAAGTTTATTAGAGTATATTTATAATATTAATTCTTCACTTACTCATTTAATTTCTTAGTGCTAATGGTAAAACTATGCTCTTAAGTTATATGTCGAATAGTGCTTTGTGAATAACTAAGAATAATGGCCCCAAGCCTAAGTGGATGAAGACACCAAAAATGACTATGGGGCAGCCTAAGGAAGTACAGTAAATTCAGAAGAGCCACATCCAATCTTCCACCTTATGCCATAGCTGGGATGTCCCCATTTTATGTTTTTCTTCTTGCCTCTGTGTAAATAATATATTTATTAACTTATTGTTTATCACAACCCTCAACAGAAGCAATAGCAGTGATTACTTGGTACATTCTCAAAAGAAAACAAACAATAAGGTTGGATTTTTATTGTTTATGGAGCAAGGAAAAGGGAACATGGTTGGGGCCTCATTGGAGAAACAATACATTGAATCAAAACACAGGCTTATAGAATCTGGTTTCAGAGCAATTACATGGCAGCAACGTCTTCTTGGGAAGCTGAGTCCAACCTGAACCAGCCCCTGGGACTGAGGAAACATGGAAAATATTTGTTCCAAGGCACACGCAGGCTTTCCAGTTAGATCAGAAACTGTGAAGGTAAAAGGAAAGTTATTGTAGGTACTGAAATGATGGTGAGAGACTATGTCTTAGCTTGATAAAAAAAACTTTCTTCATCAAAAGAATGAAAGGCCATCCCTTCTCCCACTCACACAAGGGCTGAGGTTGGAGAGAAGTGCAGGCCTGAGACTCTTCGCAATTGGTGCTAGAGTCATAATAAAAAGAAAACACTTACATCCTTCTGCTACCCATCCTCTCAAGAAAAACAATGCAAGAATGGTACCTGTTTATCGAGATCCTCGTTGAGCTGAAATGAAAGGAGGATAGGGAATTTATTCAGCCACAAAAACCAACTTTTTATTTAAGACAATTTTTTATTTCCTTTTAAGGTTTTTGTCATAGGGTGTGTGCACTTGCTAGAGAGAGAGACGTGAGAGGGAAAATGAGAAATCACCCCCCCCCGACCCCAAGAGGATGGCCACACTGAAGTCCCGTCTCTCCCATTCTCCTCTTGGGATTTTGGACATGCATGTTCACAAGCTGTCATAATTTTCAAGCCATCAGGTCTGGGACTCAAACCACATTTGTCCATGTGGGAGTTCAAAGCCTTAACCACCATGCCATGCCACCTGCTGGCCCAATAGAGAACCTTTCCCATCCCATCTTCTATTCTCCATCACCAAATGGAGCCCCCACATGCATCTGAGCACCTGGAGAGCTCATGCATCCGGCCGTGTTAAGGTCCCAGGATCCCCAGGCTGTGTTAAGGTCCCAGAATCTCCCTACAGGCCATCTTTGCTCCCCCGCAATCTGAGGTCAGTAGCCTCCAGAGTTCTTTCACATTGCTTTTCTTTTCTCTCTCTTTTTTTTTAAATTAAAAAGTAAAAATTGCCAGAGGCCATGTGAGCTTGCAAGACAGACAGAAAAGGAGAGAGAAAAAGGGAGAGAGCACTTCTCAATGGGACACAGTCACATTGCAATCCCTTCTCCATTTCTCCATCCTGTTGGTGTGGGCATGCATGCACATGCACCTGAGTGTTTTTCAAGCCACTAGGGCTAGGATTCAAACTGTGGTTTGTCATGTGGGAATCTGTCTCCCTTAACCAGCAGGCCACAGAGCTGGCCCTCTTTGGCATTGCTTTTCTGTTTCAGTAGCTGATCATGGAAGACGGGTGAGTCAGTCGGGGAAAGGCGGATCTGGGCACCTTGCAGGCTTTCTTACCTTTCCTGCTCCTCACGTGCATGAAGATGCCCACCCCAAACATGATGAGCCCCAGCATGAAGCCCCCGACTCCAGTCAGTGTCTTGCTCCGAGCAGAATCAAACTGTGCCTCTGGGAAGAACAGACCCCAGTCAGCCTCACCCCACCAGTGGTACCCCTGAGGTCCTGACTGAGATCCTGGACTCAATATAGATTACTGGCATGAGGAGAGGGAGGGGTCGCACCTTCACCGTGGATAAAAGGATGTTTAGAAAGACCCAATTCTGGAGATTAGGGTCTCCTTGGCAAGGGGACAAACACTGATTCTGGCAGCTGTCTCTTGGAATAACTCTAAACAGACGAAAAGTCTAAAAATACAGAGGACTTCCCATGTGTGAGGGAATTCAGGAGGGTGTCTGACTGCCCGGGTTCTCTGACAAGAGAAGGGAAATACAAACCTCAGGACCTCCCAGGCTAGGGACAGGCGAGTGTCCATCAACCCCAGCTCAGGTGACACTCAGGGTTTTGTACAAGAAAGAGATGGGGGTCGATGTGTCCCAGCATACAGACATATAGAAAAGATGAGTGGACCTCAGAGCCAGAGAGTCCCCTGTTCTTCAGAAAGCGGGGTCTAGCTGGGCCGTCAGGGGGTAACTCACTCCACTCCACGGTGACAGGCCTGTCCAGGCTGGGGTGCTCCACGTGGCAGGTGTAGACGTCTCCCTGCTGGGGGATCATTTCCAGCATCACCAGGATCTGGTAGGTCCAGTCTCCATTACGGATCAGGTTGGTGGACACGACCCCATCTGTTTCTTCCTTTCCATTCAGGAACCACCGGACTTGAATGTCACCCGGGTAGAAATCTGTCACGTGGCAGATGAGTGTGTTGTGGTGCTGCAGGGGCCCCTTCTTGGAGGGGGAGACGTTCACTTTTGGCTGAACTAGGAGCAGGGGGTAGGGGGAAAAATGGCATTTGAGATGATTATTTCTTAGATTTATTCATTATAGAATTGATTTCTATATGTTTAAAATACAAATGAGGGGCCGGCAGGTGGCATGATGGTTAAGGTACTGGGCTCCCACATGGCTGACTGCAGTTTGAGTCCTGGACCTGACAGCTTGCTTTCTCATTTTCCTTCCCTTTCTGTTTCTGTTTCTCTCTGGTCAAATTAAAAAAAATAATAATAAAATGTAAATAAATGATTCTTAAAAAACATACAAGTGATGTAATTAGGCTAGTGCACAGGCTGGAAAAAATAGAACTAGACCTTCAAATAGAATATGCATGATCTTGAATTATTGAGAAGAATAGAAGAGACAAAGGCAGCAGCACTTCATAAAACAGGAGAAATTTTAACTGTAAGTAATTTCACAAAACCCATTTAAAAACCTTTGGACAAAAATTATTTAATCAGCTGTGAAACTAAGGATTAAAATATACTGAAATAATTTCTTGAAATTAAGATATAAAGACAGCAGCATTCTCTTGGTCTATGAATATATTAACTTCATCTCATACAAAATATAAATGAAATGAAGCAAGTTTGACATGACTTATACTTCAAATTATCTGTATTTTTTATTTTTGGTCTTCCCTAAAACAAAAACAAAAAGCCTCCCAAATCATCCTAGTTACTGTAATACCCCAAACCCAATATATTGAGCCCCCATAGGCTTGATTAGTAGAAATACCACTCATTTTGGGGGGCTGGACTTGTAGTCTGGTGGCTAAGGGAGCCAGATCCCCTGGCTGACTGTGGTTTGAATCCCAGCCTAGTCACTTGAGACACACACTGGGCACATGTGCATCCATGCCTAACGTCCCAACAGGGTGGAGAAAGAAGAAGGGATTGTGGTGTGGCCATAGCTCATTGGGAGGTGCTTCCTCCCTCTCTGTTTGGAGAGTGCATATGCTCCCTGGCATTGAAAGAGAGAAAGAAAAGAAATCTTGTCTTTTCCCAAGTTCCTCCTGTGCAAACAACTTTCAGATCCTTAGAGAGATCTTACAAATAGTCAGATGTTACCTGGACCTCTGCATTTCTCTATGTGTCGTGCCCTCCTGCTACTCACAGGTCAATTTCTCTGCTACTGCCCGGGACTTCTTCTTTCACATACCAGTGCCCTTCTCTTCAGAGGGCAGAAAGACCCAACTGCCCCCGAGAGAATAGCACATTCTGAGGGATCTCAGAGTGTCTAGGTCCTTAGTACTTTAGTTCTTTCTTTTCTTATTCCTAGGAAACACAAGTACCCTGATGTAAGAGTGGGTGAGGTAAAAGTATCGCTTGTACTATATTCACATGCTTCACTGGCTATAACATCTTAAATTTAATTAATTAATTTTATTACCAAAAGACATGTGCATTCTTCGGAGACACACACACACAGATAGAGCATCATTTCAAAACGGGTATGGTCACACTTCAATCTTTTTTCCCCCATTTTTCCATCCCATCAGGAATCTGGACACACACCTGTACATACCTAGCATATCTTTCAGGATTAGAACCGTGATCAACCATGTGAGATCCAGCCATCAAATGCAGACTGTGCTACAGGGCCTGCCCTCCCTATGATATTTCTGACTAGTGTCCAGACTTATCCAAATTGTTGGTTTTTTTCATTCAAGGTGATTTTGTTCTACAGGCATCTGGTGTATTTCATTCTGCTTCAACCACCTTTATAAACTCAAAGTCCACCAGACTGTTCAGCCCACGTCTGAATTCCATTTGTGGATTGCATTATTTCCCACAGGGCTCCTGGGCACCATGAAAATCTGGGGTATACTTGGGCGTCTATTACTTCTTTGGAAAAGCCATGACACATTTTTTTCTATGCAAAAATATGTCATGACTTTTCTGATGACCCAGTATTTTAAGGTCCCAGAACATTTCATGATAAGCACTTTGCTCAATATTCTTCGACTAGAGGCTGGTGGTCTGGCATACACAACAGACTTATGGGGGCACTGGAGCTAAGGCTAGATACTGAAAGGTCTCATTTCTGACCCAGCTCAGACGTACATTACACGAAGGCAAAGTTCTTGCTTATTCTAGCTGCCTCGTCTAATCCACAGAACATTTATCTAACTCTAGATGTAGTTGGGCATCCACGTTAAAATCACTATGACTCCTTTCCTTACACACGTGCTCCTCTCCAGGGCTTCCTCTGTGTGTCCTTCTCTATTTTAATTCATACTGTCATTCCTATTTTCCTAGACAATAACAGTTTCGTACCCAATCTTCCTAACTACTGTCCCTTCTCTCCCTAGCCCACTTCACACTCTTTTGAAAACACAGCCCCAATCTGGTCATTTCCATTGAAAAACAATCTTCAGTCCCTGGCAGTACTTACCTGGCTACATAGGGATCTACACCTCACCACCCAAAGAATCTGAATCCTTCGGCAGTGATTCTGAGGAAATTTGTGTTTTAAAAAAGATCTTCATGAGAGTCTTTTTTTTTTTTTTTGAGAGGTTTTCGCTATAGAGCGTGTGTGCTTGCCAGACAGACAGACAGACATAGAGACAGAAAGCGAGAAATCACCCCCCAGGGGGGATGGTCACGCCGCAATCCCTTCTCCTCCATTCTCCTCTCGGGATCTTGGGCACGCACTCACACGCGCCCGGCGTGAGTTTTAAGCCACCGGGTCTGGGACGCGAACCGCGGTCGACTACGTGGGAGTCCAGCGACATAGCCATTAAGGTAACCGCTGGTCCCCTCCACGAGTCTTGTGAATGGAGTTAGATTGGAACCTGCTGGCCTAGAGATAAACCTCAATACCTCAGGCTGGTATCCAGGGGTTCTTCAGAATCTGGCAGCTGTTAATAATGAAAATAATGCTATGGGGTCAGGAAGTGGCTCAGTGGTAATGCAATCAGGCTCACATGGATATGGGTCTGGGTTTGCATCCCAGGGCTTCCATGAACATACTGGGGGTATATGTGCTTACCCTTGACCAGGGCTGGCTGAGACTACAGGGCTATCATGGTATGCAGACCCTGTTGGAGGAGACTATCTCTGCTCTCTGTCTGTCACCTTTATGCAGAAGAATATAAAAATTAAGAAAAAAATTAAGGAGAAAAGAATGCCACGTAGAATATCTGTGTCTTTACAAAGCCCTACTAACTATTGAGTCATAAGAAAAGTCATGATGTGATTATAAGGTATAAAATGTGTCATGACTTTTCTGACAACCCAATTTCTGTGAATTGTATTGCTTTCCTTTGAATATTTCTAATTACTGCAGCACCTTTTTTAAACCCATGCCACATCCCCAATTCCTCCCTGATTTCTCTACCATCTGGTTCTTTTTTCCTTCTTCTTCTTTTGGAGAGGTTTTTTTGCTGTAGGGCACATGCGCTTACCAGAAAGAGAGAGACTGAGAGACAGAAAGTGAGAAATCACCCCCCAGGGGAGATGACCACGCTGCAATCCCTTCTCCTCCATTCTCCTCTCGGGATCTTGGGCATGCACGCACACGCGCCCTGTGTGAGTTTAAGCCACTGGGTCTGGGACTCGAACCGCAGTCGGCTACATGGGAGTCCAGTGATATAGCCATTACGCTAACTGTTGGTCCCTCTACCATCTTGTTCTTAGCAGATGATCTTGCCTTCCACTTTCCCCAGTCAAAGAAGGATCAAAGGTGTGACCTTTCACAGCCTCTCCCTTCCCATTCCCTTCATCCTTTCCTTCTCTGTGATCACGTTCTTCGCTTTTATTGAAAACTTGTCCCTCCATCCTTCGCGGGATCCCCTCTGGCCTCCTCAGGTTGATGCACCCACTCCCCTCTCTACAAGTCGATAGGAAGAAGCCAGGGCTCTTCTCTCCCATCCCTGCAAAGTCCTCAAGACTCTGCACACACCTCGCCTCTCTTCTCTTTTCACTTAGACTTTTTGGGAGAATAGGAGAGTTCAGTGTAAAAACTCTGTACTAGCAATGAGGAATGCAAGACAGACAACATGCCATCTCAGCCCCAGGAGCTTGTGCTCCACACTCACCTCCATCCACCCCTCACAGCTCAGCTCAGGGGTCCAGTTCGGGTTTTTTTGTTTGTTTTGTTTTGTTTTTGTTTTTTAGTTGGCTATAGTAAGTGCACTGTTGCCAGACACACACACACACACACACACAGAAATATTCCCTCATGGGGGATGGCCACGCCACAATCCCTTCTGCTCCATTCTCCTCTTGGGATTTTGGGCACGCATGTGCCAGGTGTGATTTTCAAGCTGTGGTTCAGGGATTTGAACCATGCCTTCTGCTGTGTGGAACCCAGCTACCTTAAGTTTTGCACCACCTACTGGCCTGGGTTCAGTTCCTTTTCTCACCCACAGTCACCTGCTTTTCTCAGCATTTCTCTGGTTCGCAGACCACATTTTTTTGTGAGGGAGTGGAGAGGTTTTTGCTATAGGGCGTGTTTGCTCACCATAAAGAGACAGAGGGACAGAGAGACAGAAAGTAAGAAATCACCCCTCAGGGGGGATGGCCACGCAGCAATCCCTTCTCCTCCATTCTCCTCTGGTGATCTTGGGTACGGACCACCACCACCCCACCCCCCGCCGGGGGTGAGTTTAAGCCACCAGGTCTGGGACTCGAACTCCAGTCGACTACATGGGAGTCCAGCGACATAGCCACTATACCAACTGCTGGTCCCCCAAACCACATTTTAATCTGTATTTACTCATCTTCCCAAGTCCTGGGTTACCCTGGCTACTGTGTTGTCCAGGTTACCCTTTCTGCCTCAGCTCCCGGAACACTCCCCTGCCTGGCTTCCCTCGACCCCTGCTCTTTATGTTTGGCGTCCTTCACAGACTTTTTCCTAAATGGTCTTGTTTGGCCCTTGTCTGTACCACGGGGTACAGACCCGTCACTGTACCCGCCACCAGGGCGTCCATGGTGCTCTAGAGCATCTGATCCCACTGTCTCCCTCCCGGTGTGTCTGCTCTGCGTCCCCCGCGGGGCGAGGCGGCTCCAGTTCCCTCAGTGCTATTCTCTCGGCCACCCTGGGTTCCTCGCCCTCCGCTGACATCGGTCAGAGGCCGCCCGAGAAAGACCCGACTGTGTCC
>NW_006203493.1:80593-91463 GCF_000334495.1 Tupaia belangeri chinensis
GACCTCACGGCGTCCTGGTCCCCGCTCGCCCTTTTTCCCTCTAGTCGGCGCCGTCGCGGGACCCCAGGCCCGGGCGTCCCCGGGCACAGCACCTAAAGCCGGCAGAGCCTGCTCGGTACTCGGGGTCTCCCTCTCTCTCATGGCCACCAGCCACACTTCCCTCATCTTCCCGCCTCATCTTACAACGCGACGTTTCCCCGAGTTCTGGGAAGCTCAAACAAGAACTTTCTGAGGCCTCCGTTTTCTCACCCGTGATATGACGGGATTTACTGCGCAGACTGTGACGCCCTGCTAAGGCGGGCAGCGCCCTTTAAGAGGGTGGGCGTTCGGAGGACAGGTGCGGTTGACAGAGCTGTGGGAGGAGGTGGTATTCCAAGGGGGCCCCAGGGAGGAGAAGTTCACAGGAGGAGAAGGTGCCTCCCGCAGACAAACAGCAGGGCGGAGGCGCACGGGCAAACAGAGGCTGTCCCTCCTCTCAGCCCTCACTGGTGGCAGTCTTGGCTCAAAAGTCACCTCCTCTATGAAGCCTTCCCTTATTTTTCCCCGCGTTCCACAGTTACTCTTTTATAAATCACGGTTACATATTGAATATACCTCAGTTTTGCTCTTGTGTTGCACGCTAGGAATTTAAAAATAAATTTATTGAAGTTTGGTATAAGAAAGCCTTCCTGAAAGTTAATGTACCCCTTTACTTTTACACATGGCTGTAGAAGGACTTGCTATATATATATATATGATGTACAGAATGTACATTGACCAATGAAAATAACTTCAACAACCAGACACCCTTTTTTTTTTAAGGTTTTGTTTTTCTTTGTTTTGGTCACAGGGTGGTGTGCTAGCCAGAGAGACAATGAAAGGGAAAGTGAGAAGAAAACTGAGAAATCATCCCCCAGGGGAAAATAGCCACACCATAATCTCTTCATTCTCCTCCTGGGATTTGGGATATCCAGAGTGATTTTCAAGCTGCCAAGCTAAGGACTTGGACCATGGTTGGCCATGTGGGAGTCCAGCACCTTAACCACCATACCATCTGCTGGAGACATTTGAGGTACAGATGTTGTTTCAGTTTCCAGAGAAACTGATGATATAATTTTTATGTAAAGAAACAAGCAGTCTTTCCCAGATACTGATCTTCCTAGAAGTGAAGCCCCAGCGACTGGCACGTGCGTGTCCACACAGAGGTAACAAAGATGTAGCTAACACTTTTCTGTTTGCTCCTGGCTGAGACTCCCTGGGCGGCTCTGTTCTTGGCTACACTGGGGGAGTGATGGTCTATGACTGCTTTGTCTGTTTCATCCTCTCCAACAGAACTTCTCAAGGCAAATACCCACTGTCTTCTTTTTTATCTAGCATTCAGCATAATGTGAAGTAAATGTTCTGTTTCAGTCAATGAATGAATCGATAACTAAAATGAGTGATGTTCCTGCAATGTAAGAATAAACTTTTAAAGGTTTATTCAGTGTGTTTAAAATAGCAATCTCTATTCCTTTATTGAAAAGAACATTTAAATGTCTGACCCAGTCAGCCACACAATTTCAGAGACTGCATTTACTATCTAAGTGTGGTGAGACTGCACATGTGGTTTTAAATAGGATGGGCACTTGTTTTCACCAAGTCAGGGGGAGACTAAGAGGAACTGGGAAATGCTAAAGCCAGAGATGAAAAGCCCAAGGCCCTGGATGAAACTGCACTGTGTGAGAACAGCCTCAGGGGCAACATGAAAGCTCCAATCTAAACAAAATCCCAGGTCTTGGCTCAGACATGAGCAGCCTCCTCTCCTGCCTTTGGTCCCAGCCCTGAACTCTCTCCTGCCAGCCACCTGCTCCTCCCTATTCAACTATTCCACTCTGAATGTGTGCCCTGTGATTTTAATATGTCGATCCTTGCTTCTCTTTTCCAGTTATCAATATGGAAACTTTTTTCAATCTAGAAAACTAATTTTGAAACTTTTTTTTGCAACATTTAACTTTCTAAATGCAATTTACCTACAAAGCAGACATAAGCGATGAATGGGTGTGTTGTAATTTTTTTTTATCATTATTATTTTTTTTAGAGAGAGATACTTTCTATTGGGCATGTGCACTTTCCAGAGAGACAAAGACAGAGAGAGAGAAATCACCCCCCAGGGGGGATGCTATGCCACAATCCCTTCTCCTCCATTCTCCTCTCAAGATTTTGGGCACTCATAGACACACACCTGGTGTGTTTTAAGCCACCAGGTCTGGAATCCAACCATGGCCAGCAATGGGGGAGTCCAGTGCCTTAACCACTATGCCACCTGCTGGCCCTGGGTTTTGTCATTTTAAGCACAGTTTGAAAACTACTGGGTCAGCCTCATAGCCTAATGGCTAAGGGAGTCAGATCCCACATGACTGATCATAGTTCATAGAGTTGACTTTGGTGGCTTAAGATACATGCCAGGCACATGTGTGCAGATGTGTGTGCCCCAAATCCTGAGAAAAATAGAGGAGAAGGGATTGTGGTGTGGCCATGCCCTATGAAGGGTATTTTCTCCCTCTATCTGGTGAGCACAGGTACCCTTTGACCATTAAAAAAAGAGAAGAAAACTACTGACTTTGACGAAGTTATCTCTCATTCACAACAGAATATATTAGGAATGGGTCCCAGATGCCTATGCTGACCCCACCCACCCCACTGGAGTGTTGAGTGGTCTGGGCAGGCCTTTGGAGTGATTCCACTTTGGGCCTGGGAGCCACCTCAAAACATTTGGACCCCATTGTCCACCATCTGAGTGGCATGTGCTCACCCTGCCTGCCCGCTGGGAGTCTTGAGCCCACTCTGGGCAGGCCTTTAGGGGAATCCGTGCTCAGGACCTTGGGAGACACCTTGGAACTTTCGGTACACCAACATGCATGCTGCGCAAGCACAGAGCACAACTGGATCACCTTCACCAAGTTATATCTCAGTTTGCTCCCACCTCATCAAGAACTGAACATATGGCAGAGGAGCCAAGCACCTAAAGTTACCCATAGGTGCTCTGACCTGGGAGACACAACCCACTTATAGGAACACACCTGGGAACTAAGAGTGAGATTCCCTCCATCAGAATCTATACCAATAAACAGAAAAAAGTGAATACTGTATCACATACTAGAAACCAGCACAGATCGTGAAGATACATGAGAAAACAAGCTGGTAGCTCTTCACCAGGTGAGGGTAGTTGCCTCTCACCAACAGTGGACAGCACTGAGAAATAAAAAGAAATGTCAGAAAAAGAATTCCGAATATTCTTTTTTCTTTTTTTTTTTTGAGAGGTTTTTTCGCGATAGGGCTCGTGCGCTCGCCAGACAAACAGAGAGAGACATAGAGACAGAAAGTGAGAAATCACCCCCCAGGAGGGATGGTCACGCCGCAATCCCTTCTCCTCCATTCTCCTCTTGGGATCTTGGGCACGCACACACACGCACCCGGCATGATTTCTAAGCCACCGGGTCCGGGACGCGAACCACGGTCGACTACGTGGGAGTTCAACGACATAGCCATTACACTAACTCCTGGTTCCCCCGAATATTCTTATTGACAAAACTCAGTGAGATGCAAGAGATAACGGACAGTCTAGAAGGGATTGTGGTGTGGCCATGCCCTATGAAGGGTATTTTCTCCCTCTATCTGGTGAGCACAGGTACCCTTTGACCATTAAAAAAAGAGAAGAAAACTACTGACTTTGACGAAGTTATCTCTCATTCACAACAGAATATATTAGGAATGGGTCCCAGATGCCTATGCTGACCCCACCCACCCCACTGGAGTGTTGAGTGGTCTGGGCAGGCCTTTGGAGTGATTCCACTTTGGGCCTGGGAGCCACCTCAAAACATTTGGACCCCATTGTCCACCATCTGAGTGGCATGTGCTCACCCTGCCTGCCCGCTGGGAGTCTTGAGCCCACTCTGGGCAGGCCTTTAGGGGAATCCGTGCTCAGGACCTTGGGAGACACCTTGGAACTTTCGGTACACCAACATGCATGCTGCGCAAGCACAGAGCACAACTGGATCACCTTCACCAAGTTATATCTCAGTTTGCTCCCACCTCATCAAGAACTGAACATATGGCAGAGGAGCCAAGCACCTAAAGTTACCCATAGGTGCTCTGACCTGGGAGACACAACCCACTTATAGGAACACACCTGGGAACTAAGAGTGAGATTCCCTCCATCAGAATCTATACCAATAAACAGAAAAAAGTGAATACTGTATCACATACTAGAAACCAGCACAGATCGTGAAGATACATGAGAAAACAAGCTGGTAGCTCTTCACCAGGTGAGGGTAGTTGCCTCTCACCAACAGTGGACAGCACTGAGAAATAAAAAGAAATGTCAGAAAAAGAATTCCGAATATTCTTTTTTCTTTTTTTTTTTTTGAGAGGTTTTCGCTATAGGACGTGTGTGCTCGCCAGACAGAGAGAGACATAGAGACAGAAAGTGAGAAATCACCCCCCAGGAGGGATGGTCACGCCGCAATCCCTTCTCCTCCATTCTCCTCTTGGGATCTTGGGCACGCACACACACGCACCCGGCATGATTTCCAAGCCACCGGGTCCGGGACGCGAACCACGGTCGACTACGTGGGAGTTCAACGACATAGCCATTACACTAACTCCTGGTTCCCCCGAATATTCTAATTGACAAAACTCAGTGAGATGCAAGAGATAACGGACAGTCTTTTCCAGGAAATGAGGAAATCATTTCAGGATATGAAAGAAGAATTTCATAAAGAGATAGACACACTGAAAAAGAGTCAAACAGGGGACCAGCAGTTAGCGTAATGGCTATGTCACTGGACTCCCACGTAGTTGACCGCAGTTAGCGTCCCGGACCCGGTGGCTTAAACTCACGCCGGGAGTGTGTGTGTGCGTGCCCAAGATCCCAAGAGGAGAATGGAGGAGAAGGGATTGCGGCATGGCCATCCCCCCTAGGGGGTGTTTTCTCGCTTTCTGTCTCTCTGTCTCTTTCTTTCTGTCTGGCTAGCACACATGCCCTATAGCAAAAACCTCTAAAAAAAGAATAAATAGAGAAGAATCAAACAGAACTGGGAGTGATGAATACAACACAGGAAATTAAAATCTCCCTCAAAAGCATTAACAACAGATGAGACTCTGCAGAAGAAAGATTGTCTGACCTTGATGGCAAAGTCTCCAACATAGATCAAATAACTAAAAAGAAGGGAAAAAAATTTTTTTAAAAGTGAGGACAATATACAGGAAATTCTAGATACCATAAAATGCTTAAATATCCATATAATGGGTATTCCAGAAGGTGAAGAATCTGCTAAAAACATGGAAAACCTCTTTCATGAAACATCATCTGACGGGCCAGCAAGTAGCCTGGTGGTTAAGGACTCTAAACTTCCCCATGGCTGACTGTGGTTAGAGTCCCGGACCTAGTGACCTACTTTCTCACCTTCCCTCTCTCTCTCACTTTCTCTCACTCTGTCCCTCTCTGGTCAAATTAAAATAAACAAATACATAAAGTTAAATAAAATAATTCTTTTTAAAAAAGAAATACTCTCTGAAATTTTCCCAAATGTAGAGAAACATGAAGAAATTCAGACCCAAGAAATTAAAAGGGTCCCAAATAGAATCAACACAAAAAGATCTTCCCCCTGGCACATCATAGCCAGATTAGTAAACATTAAAGACAAAGACAATATTCTAAAAGTGGCAAGGGTAAAATGTCAATTACTTATAAAAGCTATCTCATTAGGCTAACTTCAGACCTCTCAACTGAAACAATGCAGGCAAGAAAGAAATAGGAAGATGTGTTCAAAGCATTAAAAGAAATACAATTTCAACCAACAATACTGTATCCAGCAAGATTGTCCTTCAAATGAGAAGAGCAAATAAAAATATTCTCAGATAAACAAAAACTGAAAGAATTCATCAACAATAGGCCAGCTATACGGGAAGCACTGACAGAAGTGTTGTGCCAGGATAACTAAAAAGAGACAAACAGAAAAGTGAGAATAGGAAACAATTGAGAAAATGACCAACAAAATGACAGAAATAAATCCATAAATATCAATAATAACATTGAATGTTAAGGTATTAAATTCTTCCATCAAAAGACACAGACTGGCTGAATGGATACAAAAACAGAAGCCATCTATATGTTGCTTACAAGAAACACACCTCACTGATAACGACATACATAGATTGAAAGTGAAGGACTGGAAGAAGATATCCCTGCAAATGGAAACCATAAAAAGGCTGGAATAGTGATATTGACATCAGATAAAATAGACTTTAAGACGAAAGATGTAAGAAAAGACAAAGAAGGACATTGTATAGTACTAAGAGGACTTGTTCACCAAGAAGATATAACACTTGTAAATATCTATGCACCCAATACTGAAGTACCTAAATACATCAAAGAGAGACTATTAGATCTCAAGGGAGAGATAGACTGCAACACAATAATTGTAAAAGATCTCAGTATCTCCCTGACTCTTCTAGACTGATCATCTAAGAAAATAATAATAAACAGAGATACAAGATCTAAATGATAACCATACATGAAATGAACTTGACAGACATCTATCGAATATTTCACCCAACTACCACAAAATATACATTTATCTCACCCCCACATGGAACATTTTCGAAGACTGAGCACATGATAGGGCACAAAACAAACTTTTACAAATTCAAAGTTATAGAAATTATACCTAGCATATTGTTTGACCATGATGGAATCAAACTTGAAATCAACAACAGAAAGAGCCTTCAAAAATTCACAAACACAGGGTAGTCGACCACGGTTTGCGTCCCGGACCCGGTGGCTTAAAACTCACGCCGGGCGCGTGTGCGTGCGTGCCCAAGATCCCGAGAGGAGAATGGAGGAGAAGGGATTGTGGTGTGACCATCCCTCCTGGGGGGTGATTTCTCGCTTTCTGTCTCTATGTCTCTTGCCGTCTGTCTGGCGAGCGCACGTGCCCTATAGCGAAAAACTCTCCAAAAAAAGAAAAAAAAATTCACAAACACATGGAGAGTAAACAACCTACTCCTAAATGACTTTATGATTATAGATGAAATTAAGACTGAAATAAAAATGTTCATAGAAACTAATGATAATGAACAAACAAGTGTTCACAACCTATGAGACACAGCAAAAGCAGTTGTAAGAGGGAAGTTCATAGCAATTAGTGCCCACAAGAAGAAAGCAGAAAGATGACAAATAAACAACAACATAACTCAGGGAACTGGAAACACACCACCAAAAATTCCAAAAAATTCCAGGAGAAAAGAAATAATAAAGATTCGAGCAGAAATAAATGAAATAGAGAATAAAATAGCTACACAGAAAATAAATGAAATAAAAAACTGGTTCTTTGAGAAGATAAATAAAATTGACACACCATTAGCTAGATTAATTAAGAAGAACAGAGAAAGGAACTAGCTAAATCAGCAAGAAAACATGTGTTATTACAACTGATATAAAAAAATACAAAATGTCATTGGAGAATACTATGAATGACTATATGCCAACAAACAAAAAATCTAGATGATATGGGCAAATATCTGGACACATATAACTTACCAAGATTGAAACAGGAAGAAATAGAAAGTTTGAATAGACCCATAACAACCAATGAGATTGAATCAGTGATAATTTCCCAAGAAGGCAGAGCCCAGTTACTGATGGCTTTACTTATGAATTCTACAAAACTTTTAAGGAAGATCTAACCTCAATTCTCCTTAAACTAGTTCTAAAAATTCAAAAGGGAGGGAACTCTCTCAAATTCATTCTATGAAGCTTCCATCATCTTAATTCCAAATTTAGACAGGGACATGACAAAAAAAGAAAACTTCACGTCCATATCCCTGATGAATACTGATGTAAAAATTCTCAACACTGTACTAACAAATTGTATTCAACAACATATTAAAAAGATTATACACCATAACCAAGTAGGATTTATTCCAGGAATGTAAGGATGGTTCAACATACACAAAGCAATGAATGTAATACCTCACATTAACAAAAGGAAAGATAAAAACGGTACGATCATATCAATTGATACAGAAAAAGCATTAGATAAAATACAACATTAAGACTCTCAGCAAATTCGACATAGAAGGGACATTCCTTAACACAATAAAAGCCATCTATGAAAAACCTAGAGTCAACATCATGCTGAATAGAGAGAAACTGAAAGCCTTTCCACCAAAAACTGGAACAAGAAAAGGCTGCCCACTTTCTCCACTCCTTTTTAACACAGTTCTGGAAGTTCTAGTCAATGCAGTTAGACAAGAGAATGAAATAAGAGGCATTCAAATAGGAAAAGAAGAAGTGAAATTATCTCTGTTTGCAGGTGATATGATGCTATACATATAAAATCCAAAAGAATCCACAGAAAAAACTCCTGAAAGTGATAAATGAATATAGTAAAGTGGCAAGATACAAAATCAACATACAAAAATCTATAGTATTTTTATACACCAACAATGGACAAACTGAGACAGAATTGAATAAAGAAATCCCATTTACAACAACCACAAAACCAATAAGATATTAAGGAATAAACCTTACAAAAGACATCAAAGATCTTTATAGAGAAAATTATGAAACACTTGAAAAAGAAAGTAAAAATGATACAAAAATGTGGAAAAACATCCCATGTTCCTGGACTGCAAGAATTAATATAATCAAGATGACAATCCTACCTAAATTAATCTACAAATTCAATGCAATCCCAATAAAATTATCAGATATAATCTTCACAGAAATAGAAAACACAATCATAAAATTGGTCTGGAAGCATAAAAGACCCCGTATTGCTAAGGCAATACTGTGCAAGAGGAATAAAGTAGGAGGCATCTCACTGCCTGATCTCAAGACATATTACAAAGCCATGATAATTAAAACAACATGGTATTAGCACAAAAATAGACAGGTAGACCAATGGAACAGAATTGAGAACCCCCAAATAAACCCTAAAACATACAGCCAACTGATCCTTGACATAGGGCACAAGACAATCCAGTAGGAAAAAGAAAAATCTCTTCAGCAAATAGTGCTGAAAGAACTGCAGAAGAACGAACAATCTTTATGTCTCACCACTAGCAAGGGACCAGCAGTGGCATGGTGGTTAAGGTGCTGGATTCTCACGTGGCCAACTGAGGTTCAAGTCTCAGGCCCCTCAATTCAAAAATTATGGACCGTCAGCGTAATGGCTATGTCGCTAGACTCCCATGTAGTCGACTGTGGTTTGAGTCCCCGAGTCGGTGGCTTAAACTCACACATGTGCGTGCATGCCTAAGATCCTGAGAGGAGAGTGGAGGAGAAGGGATTGCAGCATGGCCATCTCCCAGGGGGGTGATTTCTCGCTTTCTGTCTCTGTCTCTCTGGCAAGTGCAGCTGCCCTATAGCAAAGCCCCACCCCCCCAAAAAAAAAAAAACTCAAAATGGATTGAGGATCTAAACATCAAACCTCAAACTATAAAAATACTGGTGGAAAACACGGGAAAAACTCCTGGAGACCTTGGAGTAGGTAAAGACTTCTTAAAGAAGACCTCCAAAGCACAAGCAATAGTCCCAAAAATAGTCAAATGGGTCTATATTAGGTTGAGAAGCTTCTGCACAGCCAAAGAAGCAATAAGAGTGAGAAGACAACCCTCAGAGTGGGAGAATATATTTGCAAATTATACCTCAGATAAGGGACTGAGAACCAGAACATGCAGGCAACTCAAGCAGCTTACCCACAAAAAAATAATCAATCCAATTAAAAGATGGGAAAATGAGCTGAACAGGCAGTTGTCTAAAGAAGACATACAAACAGCCCAAAAGCATATAAAAACATGTTCAACATCTCTTATCACAAGGGAAATGCAAATGAAAAGCACGATGAGATACCACTTAACCCCTGTCAGAATGGCTATAATTAAGAAAATAAATAATGATAAGTGCTGGTGAGGCTGTGGTGAAAAGGGAAATGTAAATTAGTATGAACACTTTGGAGAACGATATGGAGATTCCCTAGACACCTACAAATAAAACTACCATACGACCTAGTAATTCCACTTTTTGGTATTTACCCAAAGAATAGAAAAACCCTCAGTTGGAAAAACACTTGCACATCCATGTTTATTCCAGCATTGTTTACAACCACTAGGACATGGCATCAACCCAAATGTCCAAAAACAGATGATTACGTTGAAAAATTGTAGTATATGTACTCTGTGGAATACTACTCAGCCTTAAAAAAATAATGAGACTCTGACATTTGATACAAAGTGGACCAACATGGAAGACTTAATGCTAAGTGAAGCAGGTCAGACTATGAAAGACTTTGTATGTCCCCACTCTATATATACTGACCATCTGTGCTCTATGGCAGAAACTGAGTTTGGAGGGTACAGTAGAAGAGGGGGAAATGGTAGATACTAGTGATAGTAAGGATAGGGGTAATATGGGGGTGGGTAAAGGAGGGAAGGAAGGACGGGGACAGAGGAAGAGAAAAAAAGTACGTTTAAGTGACAAAAAAATGAAAAGTTATTTGCTGATGATGAAGTGTATAGTAATATGTTTGTCTTGACTGATATGCATGGTAATCATGCTGGAAAAAAAGAAATGGTATACACTATAAAGATATATGTGATTAAATCTAATTTTTTTTTAAAAACACCATATACTAGGGTACCGGCAGATGGCGTAATGATTACACCACTGGACTCCCAAATAGTCTACCACGGTTTGAGTCCCGGACTAGGTAGCTTAAACTCACACTGGGCACGTGTACCTGCTTACCCAGGATCCCGAGAGCAGAATGGAGGAGAAGGGATTGCGGCGTGACCATCCCCCATGAGAGGGTGATTTCTTGCTTTCTGTCTGTCTCTTTCTGGCGAGTGC
>NW_006203493.1:91545-95566 GCF_000334495.1 Tupaia belangeri chinensis
GCCCAAGATCCCAAGAGGAGAATGGAGGAGAAGGGATTGTGGCATGGCCGTTCCCCCTGGGGGGGGGGGGGTGGTGATTTCTTGCTTTCTGTCTCTGTCTAGTGAACACACATGCTCTATAGCAAAAAACTCTCAAAAAAAGAAAAAAACTCTAAGGACTTTTTTAGTTTTGCCATAAGATGCATGCCACTTGCCAGAGAGGGAAAGTGAGATCCCCCTCAGAAAGAGATGGCCATGCTGCAGTCCCTTCTCCTCCATTCTCCAATTGGGATTTGGAGCACGCACGCACATACACCCAGCGTAATTTTCAAGCCACTTAGTCTAGGACTTAGTCTATGGTCAGCTATGTGGGAGTCCAGCACCTTAACCATTATACCACTCGCTGGCCTCTCTTTCTTTTTAGGTTTTTGGTTTTTTTGAGAGAGAGAGAGTGAGAGAGGGAGAAATTGCTCACCCAGGAGTATGGTCATGCTACAATTCCTTCTTCCCCATTTTCCTTTTAAGATTTGGGGCATGCATGCACACACACTCAGTGTGTTTTTTAGGCTTGGACCATGGAACTGGTCATAAGGGATCTAATGCCTTAACTACTATATTGCCTGCTGGCCCATCCTGTTCCATTTTTAGCTTGTGATCTGTTTTAGTACATGGAAAATTCATAGAAGGTAGGGATCCATTCAGCCTGTGGGTACTGAAAAATCTCGAGAACAGATGCCATTTGGACTAGACCTTAATGGTTGAAAGGTTTGTGTTAACTCTCCTTTCTGTATCTTCCACCTCTCTTTTATCTTAGTGATTTTAGTTGGTGAAATAAAATGTTAGAAATGTAAAAATGCACAGCGGTCTTTTGCAAGTGCCCAGCTGGTGTGATGGGACTTGGGAGTGTGGTCCTAAAGCCCTAGGCCAGTGGCTATGGAGGAACTTTGGCCATGAAAACTCATTTGTAGTCTGTCAGAGCCAAAAGGAAGTTACCTCTTCGGTCTGGTATTATGGAACTCCCTCTGCTGTCTCACCTCACACTCCCCAGGGCTGGGTAGTCTCAACCAAGCTTTCCTTGTCCTGGGTCCCAGCTCTCTCATGCCTGTTCTCTTCTGCCCTGTTTGTGGTTGGGAAATCTGTATGGAGTTGGAAGAGAATTGTAGACTCTGCCCTGCCCTGCCTACTCTCGCACATCATCCATGACTCCAGTTCCTCTTCTGGTAGGTTTTCATCAAACATCTGTTTTGGGCAGTGTGCTCCAGTAACCTACTTTCGATCTCTTTCACAAACCTGCACTGCCTCCCCTCATTCATCTTACAAATCTCTGTTGACCATTTGCCCCTGTCCTACCTCCTGCTTCCACCATCACAAGCACCCCTCTGCTCTTTGCTCACCAACTCGGTCTCCCTGATGACTGCCACCACTACCTGTTATCCCACAGAACAGCTGTTCCTATGGGATGCTGACACTCTTCCTCTCACCTCCTGCTGGTCATTGTTCAGTATCACCTAATACACTTCCATTCTCCTCTTTTCCCAGCATATTTCTCTCCAATCCCTAGGATTTAAAGACATAGTCTCCACAGCTGAACAGTCTAGCTAGTTTCAGCATCCCTCTGTAACTAGCAATTGCCAATGTATACAAATGAACTTGCTCTAATAGAAGAGGAGCTTTGAGGGTTTGAGGGTCTATAGGTAGGAGATTCAAATGTTCTTACCCATGGAAAATGAGGAGTGAACTTAATACAATATGTCCCAAGAAGGGCTGGAGGGGTCTAAAAAAGGTAGAATTTCTGAAAGGAAATGTAGCAGTCAGTGGAAAAATAAGATACCTACTTTACATGTTGTTAGGTATAAATTTGGACTACAAAGTTAGGAACCATTCTGAGAAACACTGGATCACAGAGGTCATAATACTACTCTGACCACAGGGAGGCAGTATAAGGAAGGTCTTCCCCTCAGTCATGCCTTCTCTGGCTGTCTGATAACCTACGTTGAACCCTTTCCCATACCTACATATGTTCACATCATTCTTCCTACAAATCTCAACTCATCCTAATTCTCTAATCAAGTTCTGGGGAGGATGGAGAATTGCCTCTAACAAGAATTCATCCAGAGGTTGGAACCATAGCCTGTTTCATTCCCTTCATCCACACTAGATAGGGAAGGCACTCTGTCTAAACTCTGGATCTGAGTGATCCTTGGAGCCTGGACCTCTGGCCAACGGCCCTCTGTCTGAGTTTCCTCAAGGCTGTGACACAGATGTGAGGATACCTAGGAGGTTGACCTTGCTATCTTTTCCCTGGAAAACCTTGCTCTTCCAAAGTTATCCCAGATTGCTTGACAGCATTTTCCACAACAGACAAGCATCTTGACCCTTGTACCTCACCCCGCTCCTGTGCCTGGGTCCCTGGGAGAGATAACAGGTCTGCAGGATGGCAGTAAGGAGGTGAGGCTGGTTTTCTAGCTGGGAGGGAAGGACACAGCTATGGTAGGAACCTTCACAGCCCGTCTCAGTGTTGAGCCCTTGAAGGGCAAGGCTCCTGGGAACTGCTTCGTGAGCCAGGCCCCCAGGGACCTGTTGATTTCTTACCTGGAGTGGCCTGGACCTGGACCATGGGATTGAACAGCATCAACAGTGACATCACCAGAGCTGCTGTCCATGCCTCAGGGACCTGCAGAACCATCATGAAGCTGGAAAAGGATGACAAGATGGAGAAAGAAGCAGACAGGGAAAGGGAGACTCACTAAATGGAGTTCCAGTCTGAGATATTAGAGACCATGAATCAGAATAGTCACCTATGTCCCTTGGGATTGGACAGACTCTGAGAGAGGAACCAATGAGCACTGAGCTTTGTATGAGTCATCATTCACCAGGCAGAGGCTTAGTGTGATAGGTCTGATCATTTAAAGTGCATGGTGCATTTAGGATGGTAGATGGAGGACGATACCTATTTCAAGCAAATGGGTAAGTCATGAGGCTTTGGGAGATTATGTATTTTCTTTTTTCTGGAGCAGAACTCAAATATGTTACTGGCCCATATATGAGGATTATAATTACCCCAATGCTGCCACAATTTATATATTCACAAGACACAGTCCGAGGTGAAACAAGTGTTGTTCAGTGTGTAAAATTTCACTCAGTGGCATGATTTTTAGAAAGACTAGAGTACCCATTAGAACTTAAAAATGAGTCATGGAATGTGTCTGGCCTCTGCTTGAGGAGGTGTTTAGAATTAGCGCTCATTCAAATGTTCTTTCTTCCAGAGGTGTATTAGCGCTAAGAGGTACAGGGGACCCAGTCCTTTATGTAGGATGGCCATTAGGGTCATGATGACTCAGTCTAATAAGTCTTACATCTGAAAGTATAGACACATCAGCTATACTTCCAAATAAGTATGCAAATTTAAGAATACTGCCTTTTTAAAATTTCAGCTGTTTGTCTTCAATGTGGGGATGATACAACCCCCTTTACAGCAATGCTCTAAAGCCAAATGAGATAAATCTAAAATAGCTTTGAAAAGAAATTTATGACCATAGAGAATGTAAATAGACCAGCCAATGAGGAAAAAAATGAAAAAAAACAAAGACTCTACCTTCCCAAAAGTATCTGATTTTATTGTGTTCATGGTGAATATTTTTACAAACTTTCAAAGACTATTATACTTTATTTTACAAACTTACAAATGTGATCCTGTTGGATCACACATTGTAATAAAGAAAATGTCAAATTGGCATTATTTATTTATGTAAATATTAAAATGTAAATAAAATGCTAGCAGCGATTCAGTAGTATGTACAGAAAACCAGATCCTAGTTCAGCCTGTGGCATGGTGGTTAGGATAGCTGGATCTCACCTGGCTGACTGCACAATTCGAGGCCCAGACCTGGTGGTTTCAGAAACACACTGAGCATGTGTAGGTGCATTCGTAAGATCCCGACAGGATGGAAAAATTATTGCAGTGTGACCACACCCCATTGAGGGGTACACTCTCTTTCATAAGTGCATGTCTTTTGACAAAAAAAAAAAAAAATATATATAT
>NW_006203493.1:95641-96553 GCF_000334495.1 Tupaia belangeri chinensis
ACTGTAGACAATTAGACAAATGCTTCTCATGTCTCAGGTAGTTTATTTTTAGAATAGACATTAATAATACACAGATTTGATGTGAGTATTAAATAAGATAACATTTGTAAAGCACTAAAAATAGCATCTGTCATGTAGAAGTCTGTTAATATTTAATTATTATTTATGCAAGACCAAGACACCAAAAAACAAGAAAAAATAATGATATACTTGATTATAACATTGAATATTAAGTGTTTTGTGGTGTTATCTATGACTATTAAAGAAATAAAAAATTTAAAAAGTAATTCCTTATATATAATAAAAAATATAAAATAAAAAGTGACCATTATATGTAATAGGGAAGCATTGGAGAAACTCCTCTTAAAGACAAGATCACACTAAAGGTGCCCTGGACCTGGCTTGGTGCCATACTAATGTACTGCTCAAGTAATACTGGATCTATGTGAGATCCTGAGTTCTGTAACATGGGACGCACACCCATGATCCTGGCTGGCTAGGAAGGCTCAAGGAGATCCAGAAAAGACTATGTTGAGGGTACTCGCCTTCCTCCTGCTCTATCTCTGTCTCTTGCTCTCATGAAAGGAATAATCTAAACTTCAAAAAAATTGGTGCTCATTGTTACCATACATATAAAAATAAAATAAAATGAACAGCAATTTAAAGAGAAAAGTATTATTTTCAGGGAACCAGCAGTTGGCGTAATGGCTATGTCACTGGACTCCCATGTAGTCGACCATGGTTTGAGTCCCAGACTAGGTGGCTTAAACTCACGCCGGACGCGTGTGTGTGCATGCCCAAGATCCCGAGAGGAGAATGGAGGAGAAGGAATTGCGGCATGGCCATCCCCCCTCGGGGGTGATTTCTTGTCTTCTGTCTCTCTGTCTTTCTGGTGAGCACATGCACCCTATA
>NW_006203493.1:97057-102180 GCF_000334495.1 Tupaia belangeri chinensis
AAGCGCACGCGCCCTATAGCGAAAACCTCTCCAAAAAAAAAAAAAACAAATTAAGAGAAATTATCTCAGACAGGTGGACCTGACAAAAGGATTAATTATATTTTTGTTAGATAGTGAATTTATCTTTAAATATCATTAGAATATTTTTTTAAATATTATTTACTTACTTTTGTTATTACTGCTTGCTATAGCACACATGCAGAGAGAGTGAGAGAGAGAAGGAAAATGAGAAAGCAAGCTACCAGGTCTGGGACTTGAACCGTGGTCGGCCATATGGGAGTCCAGCACCTTAACCACCATGCCGACCCCTATCAGAATATTTTTTATAAACTTGATAAAATAACTTTAAAATTATTGAGGAAAATAGTTGAGAAAACATTAAGGAATAATCTGAAAGTTTGGGGTGTGAAGAATGAAGGAAGGAAGACTAATCCTATCATATAACAGAACATAATATTAAAATTTTACCATCGGAAGAATATATAATTTATCCTTAAAGTCATTTTTCCTAACTCTGAAAATGAACTATGAATTAATATACCCTTGGCCATGATGGTTCCTGAAGATTCTCCCATCTCTTCCCCAGCCCTTCCAGTATTCTCTTTACCCGGCAACAGAGAGCGTCAGCTTTATTATTTCTCTGATTGGTTAAACCTAGCTGTGCTGTTTCCTCTCCCCGCTTTTTGGCCATTTTCAGGTGATAGAAGCCCACATTTTCAGAGCTCTTGTCTGCCTCCACCATTCCTCAGTTCCTGTACTCACAGTGGGTTATAAACCCCAGAACGCAGACCCTGAAGAGAATGTTCCAGACCAAAGCTGTCATGCTGAGTGCCCTCTCCTTGGCTTATTTGTTGAGTCTTCAGGGAGCTGGGGCCATCCAGGGTGAGTGCCCAGGAGGAGCCAGCGAGCTGGGGGTGAGAAGTGGGGGACAGGCTTCTACAAATTGGTGATTTAGGGATTAGTGGTTTGGGGGAGTTACTGGTCTATTTCCTCTTTCTCTCTTCACTCTCTTGTGTGAAAGTCTCGTTTATTCCCTCTCCTATTAATAATAACAGCAATAGCAGCAATAGCAATAGACAGATACCTATTTCTACCTCACAAGAAACTTCAACGGTGTTATTATTACCTCCATGGCAAAGATTTCAAAAAAAATGCTCAAAAAGATTAACACTTTCTCCAAGGTTACACACCAAGCTGCAGAACAAAAGTTTAAGTGCAGACCTAATTCTGATGATCATACTCACATTCCTCAGGCTCCTGCACACAGCGAATTTCAAATTAAACCCTACAGGGGCTCCATCTCTCCTGGATCCCTCATCTCTCCTGGGTCCCCAGCCTCTGCTTTGTGTGGCTGCTTTGGGGGAACTCAATGGCATGGGCTGTGTTGAAATCTAGGACAGAAAGTGCCAAGAGTGTTCCTATGTTCCTCTTCCTCTGAGGAGTCTAGGACACTGCCAGGATCTCTGTGGGTGGGTTGCAGCCTTCTTCTTCTAAGACAGCCATGTTTCATGTTTTTACTGACCCTGTGAGTCAGGTCCTGAGTGACCAGGGGGACTATTGCTGTACGGAGAAGTCTAGTCTATGGATAATCACGAGGACTCAGTGATCGTAAATGGCGATGAATACTCAGTTCTCTGCTGCTGACCTCAGGGAGCAGCAAGCCTGAGCCTGGTACTGTCACCCGAAAATGCAGTGCTGTGAAAATTTGGAATTGATAACATAAAGGATGCACACTGGCCCCAGTTTTATTTAAGGTTGGAGTTGGTGAGTAGAAGTAAAGAGGCGGTAAGACCAGGGAGAAACAGAAGTACCTATTGCCTGGTTGATGGTTACTTGTGTTATTTCCAATGTTGTGTCATAAATACCATAGTGAACATATTTTTACATGGGTATGAATTCTTTTAGGGTCCTTGATAGGTAGGACTAGTTATCTCAGCTGTATCTACAGTGCTTTCTTCCCCTTTGGTTTCTTCTCTCTTGACATTCTCTGGCCTCTACTTTTTACATATTCATACTTAACCTTTTGCCATGTGTTCCTGTACTTTATACAGCGGACCATGTGTCAATTTATTTGATGTTTGCCCAAACGCAAAGGCCATCAGGGGAGTATATGTTCCAGATTGATGGAGATGAGCAGTTCTACGTGGACCAGGACAAAAAGGAGACTATCTGGAGTCTGGAGGAGTTTGGCCGCGCCTTTTCCTTTGAGGCTCAAGGCGGGCTGCAGAACATTGCCATAGTAAAGGGAAACCTGAATATCATGATGCAGCGTTCCAACCACACCCCAGCGTCCAATGGTATTGCCCATCTTTGCTTCTTCTGTAGCCCAGCTGGGAGGGAGGGTGGGCCTTTCCCCTCTCCCAGAGTAGGAGAGTCAGATGCCCACTGCAGAGTCTCCTCTTCCCCTGAGAGCCCTTGGGCTTATTCCAGGACAGCTGAGGGGTTGCATCACCCCTTTGCACCTAAGAGGGAGGTTGAGCCGAAAAGTTGATCAGTGGAATGTCTGAGCCCGAGGTAGATAGGGCCCCAAAGGTGGAGCTTCTGTGAGTTGTCCCAGAACAGGGAACTCACCAGATCCTGTCTTCTCCCAGAGCCTCCTGAGGTGACTGTGTTTCCAAAGGAGTCTGTGGAGCTGGGCAAGCCCAACGTCCTCATCTGCCACGTGGACAAGTTTTCCCCTCCGGTGCTCAATGTGACATGGCTGCGCAATGGACAGCCGGTCACTGACGGTGTCACCGAGAGTCTTTTCCTGCCAAGCACAGAATTCAGATTCCACAAGTTCCTGTACCTGACCTTCGTGCCCTCAGCCGAGGACGTCTATGACTGCAGGGTGGAGCACTGGGGCCTGGAAGAGCCACTCCTCATGCATTGGGGTATGAAGCTCTTTTGCTCCCCCAAATCTCCCTGGCACCATTTACTCTCAGGACCTGGTATTTTCTACACCAGTTTCTCCCACTCACTGGGGCTCCATCTTCTCCTTATTCTAACTTGTCACCAAATGGTCCATAACCTCCAACCATCACACATATCCCAGGCCCCGCCCCTCCCTGCACCTTCTGACCCCCATCTCTTCTTTTTCCCCCCAGAGGCCCAGGAGCCAGTCCTGGTGCCTGAGACGACGGAGACTATGATCTGTGCCCTGGGCCTGGTGCTGGGTCTGGTGGGCATCATCGTTGGCACCATCCTCATCATAAAGGCTCTGCGTTCCAGTCGTGACCCCCGGGCCCAGGGGCCCCTGTGAGTTATTGCAGAGGTGAGGATATTGGGATATGCTCAGTGGACTAGAGGAGGCAGCCTAGGATCTGTAGTGTATAAGAAAAGGAGGAAAAATTCGATTCAATAATTGTCCATAGATCCCTTAATGGATTCAAAGTATTGAGCCACACAACATTAGCAATAACTTACTGAGTAGTTAATATGCTTAGGCAGTATTGTGAACATTTACATTTATTGACTTGTTTTATCATCACAAATAGTGTCCATGAGGTAGGTACTCTTATTGTTATTTTACACACCAGATACACTTAAATTTTTTATATGCACAGAGACATTAAATGACTTGATGAAGGTCACACAGCTAAGTGATGGGACAAGTGTTCAAAGTCAGGAAGTCTGGATCCAAAGTTGTGTGTTCAACCATTCATTGTCCTATACTCCCTATTTATTTATTTATTTATTTTTGTTATAGGGCACATGAGCTCACTGGAGAGAGAGAGAGAGAGAGAAAGAGGGAAAGTAAAAAATCACCTCCTGGAGTGGATAGCCAGTCCATAATTCCTTCTGCTCTGTTCTCTTGGGACTTGGGGCAGACACACACACTCTTGTGGTGTTTTTAAGCTGCTGGGTCCAGAACACTCATAGTCTATAGTGAAACCAGATCCATAATTCTGCACATAATTCTACACAGTGTGGTCGGTGTCTGACTCACTGTTAACTATCTCTACCTGGACTCACTGAATGGCAGAGCTCTCAGGAAAAATGCCCCTCTGGGATTCCACAGTTTCCTATTTGCCATAGCAGTTACCACACATAATGTGTCTATGTTCTTGTTGTTCTCTTCCCAGTAGACAGTGATCTTTCCATGACCATGAACACGTCTGACTTACTATTGTTACTCATGTTGGACCTCAGGTGCAAAGGGTTAAGTCAGTTATATACTCACTGTATGCACGCTATCGTCACTGGGACCTCCAAGTTTTCCCTCTTGGTTTATTTACTCCCTTCTATCCCCAGTCCTTACTCCCATAGTTAACCCCTTACCTCCAGGTAAACAATCTAATGGGTTTAATGAGTCTCCTTTTATTTGTATGTATCTTGTATACATATAATGCTATTCAGTGCACATATATTTTTAATTAACCAAAATGGTATTATATTATAGATCTAATTTTCTAGATCTAACTTCCAATTGTTCTATAGTATGCTATTCTATAAAACCATTTATCTAGGGGCCAGTAGGTTGCACAGCAGTTAAGGTGCTAGACCCCTACATGGCCGACAGCGATTTGAGTCCTGGACGTGGCAGCTTGCTTTCTCACTTTCTCTCTCTCTTTCTCTCTCTCTCACTATCTCTGTCTGGTGAGCACATGGGCTCTGTAAAAAATTTTTAAAATGATAATAATAAAATTAAATACATAATTACTTTTTTTTATTTTTGGTATTATTTATTTAATTTTATTTATTACTGCTATTATTTTTTTTAATTTTATTTTATTATCATCATCATAATCTTCCCTCTACCACACTAGACTACATACAACCCTACATTGACCTCCATTGCCCTTTCAAAAGGGAATGCCATGCATGCCAGTCAACACAGAGACATCAATCTCCCCACTTCATCACCCAACACCCTTTCCATGCTTTTCCCAATAATCATCACTATAATTTTTTTTAAACAATCAGTCACTACCTCTCATCCCGCTTATCAAAGACTTCACCCATCATGAAATACCTCCCGGACCGGTTCAGTTGAGAATACTATACATGCCACCATCAATAGGCAATAAACCACATCCACCTCCCATCAACATCCTGCCTCTCCATTGTTCACTGCCGTCCTCATCCTCTTCTCTCTCCTTTTTTTTTAATTTTTTTATATTTATTTTTATTTTTTTTTATTT
>NW_006203493.1:108213-110929 GCF_000334495.1 Tupaia belangeri chinensis
GTTTTTTTTTTTTTTTTTCATGAGAGTGAGTGACAGAGGGAGAGAGGGAGAGCTGCCTTCTACAAGGCCTCACATTGCAAGCCTCCCAGCTTTCCTAGCTAGCAGCATCATGAGTCCACTCACCCAGCATTTACAGGTGTTCCATGTGGATCCAGCATTGCTTGAGCAGTGTATTAGGAAAATTTGATTACCATATCAACTGCTATAATGCATATAAGTTTATTAAACTTTCTATTATTTCCTGTCACAATTTTAGCTTAATTTTCTTTCAGCACTTATATTCACTTATAATTTTCAAGATTTTTAGGAGTTAGTTAATAATAATAGTGCTTTTTCTCTCTTGGATCTGTAGTTATCACTCACTTATTCAGTAATTTGCTTATTTTTATGTTTTCTTCATTTAAAAAAAATCAGTTTTATCAGAAATTTGTCTGTCCTGCTAATTTTTACAAAACGCCTAAGTTCTTATTTTGTCTGTCTTCTTTTGTAACTTTTGCTTGCTATTTCACCAATTTCTGCTGTTTATTATTTACTTTTTTCCCTGAGTATGTTCAGTTCCTCCCCCCCCCATTTAGAAATTAAATTCTTAAACCATTTGGTAAGTTCTACTTGTTTCTTAATATGTATATTTAAAGACATGGAATTTTCTTGAAGTATATTCTAGCACATCTATCTTTAATTTCAGAACTTCCTAACTGCTTATTTTTAATGTCTGTTTGATCAGTTTTGAAGATATATTAAAATCACCAACTTCAGTAGCTGAAGTACATATTTCATTCCACCTTCTGTAGCTGTTTTTCGAAGTATTTTGAGACTTTGTTAGATATATGTATGTTGGTGGTTTTATCTTCTTATTTTTTTCTTGGAGAGGTTTTTGCTTTAGGGCACATGCCTTCGCCAGAAAGTCAGAGAGAAACAGAGAGACAGAAAGCAATAAATTATCCCCCAGAAGGATGGCCATGCTGCAGTCCCTTCCTCTCCATTCTCCTCTCGGGATCTTGGACACGCACGCACATGCACCTGGCGTGAGTTTAAGCCACCGGGTCCGGGAATCGAACCATGGTCGACTACATGAGAGTCCAGAGACATAGCCATTATGCTAACCGCTGGTCCCAGTTTTATCTTCTTGTGTTATTTTTTCTTGTGCCAGTATGTAATACTTGTCTTTGTACCTTATGATAATGTTTACTGTGAATTATAATTTGAGTAGCCCAATTGGGCTGGGGCCTCAAACCATGGTTTTCATGTGTCTTCCAGCTTTGCAGTCTGGTATATTACTGATCCACCACAGAAGCTCGGGCAACAGTTCTTTTAGATATGCACTATTTTTATTCCTGCCTTATAAAGAGGATATGCATTTCAAAATGTAATAATTTCTATAAGATCACAAGTGTAGAAATCAGTGGATTTGGGAATGGAGTTAGCCAATGTGACAGACCACCTATTCTGTAATTGTGAATATTTGACTAGACACGATCAGATGCACATATTAAATGGCACTTTGTTGGTAATGTAAAGGCTAGGGTGGTTAAAAAATAGTAAGCCAGGTTACACTAATAACAATGTGTATGTAAAGGAGAAGACAGACTTGGGAGTCAGAGACATCAGAGTTGAATCTGTAGAAGTGTTCACTGAGTGGATGAAATCTGGCCATTGAGAGGCTGTGGTGCCATTTACTGAAATAGTAACTAGGAAAGCAGGGATGGGTTTAGAGGAACAATAAAGGGCTTAGGTCTGGATGTTGGTCAGAGGTTTCTGTGAGACAGTGCAGTAGGGAGTCCACTTAGCAGCCGGAAATGGGTATTTGAAGTTAAATGGAGGTAACTTTGGCAGTAATCCATATATTCGTAGGTTATTGCTGAAGGGATGGGAGAGAATGAGATTGTCCTGAGAGACTGTTTACAAGAAGAGCAGAGTGAAGAGAAGAGAGAAAGCCAGATGGAAAAGGAAATACGGAAGGAAGGCCTGGGGGTAGAGTGGAGTGAGGGACGCACTTGCCTTAGGTGCAAAATGTAGAAGGGCACCAAAACAAGTGCAATTAAAATAAACCACAGCAATCAAAATAAATCACATTTTGATAAATTTCTAGAAAAAAATGCAAATATACATGATTAACATAACAAAACACCAAAAGAAAAATATTGAAAGAGAATGGGAAAAAAGCAGGGAAGCAGAAGAGTTATGAGAATATGTTGTCACATAAACCAAGGGAATGAAGAATTTCTAGAAGGGTCCAGGCTTGGTGGCACAGTCAGTGATGTACTGAACTGTAGTGCTGGAAGCCATATGGCCAGCTACAGGGTATGGATCCCCAAGGGGAGACTGGAGGAGAAAGGATTACTGCGTGGCCATGACTCCTGGAAGGTGATTTCTTGCTTTCTGTCTCTCCGCCAAGCACATGCACCTTACAGCAAAAAATCTCTAAAAAAAATTTTTTTTGAGGAGGGAAGAAACACTGAGTAGTGTCAGATGTTCCGATGAGGTCATACATTGCTTTTGGAATCTTTGCAAAGAGCAGTTTTACACAATGTGAGCAACTGCCTTCAGTACTATCATTGCAGAATTGGGCTGCTTCTCTGGCCTCAGTAATGTGGCCCTTCCCATTCTCAGAATGTTTTTGAAACTTGAAGTCTGTGGCATGCCCCCAAAGTCACCTGGGATTTGGGATGAAGTTCAGTCACTTTAGGGTACTTGTTTACTCTTAAGTGCTGCTTAT
>NW_006203493.1:111669-113716 GCF_000334495.1 Tupaia belangeri chinensis
TCTGAGTTCTTTCCGAAATACAGGATAGGGTAGGGTGGGTGGGGGGAGGATATCAGGGGAAATTTTACTTGGATGAAGCTTTGGTTGTGCACAGTGCAAAGGCTGCAGTGATTGGAGTCTCTGAAAGAAGAGTTAGTCTGTATGGATCAAGATTTCAGGCAAGGAACCAGCAAGTGGCGTGGTGGTTAATGTGCTGGACTTTCACCTGGCCGACCACAGTTTGAGTCCCAGATTGGAGGTTTGAAAATCACACTGGGTTTACGTGTGTACCCAAAACCCCAGAGGAGAATGGAGGAGAGGAGATAGCGGCATGGCATCCACCCCGCCCCCTTCGGGTGGGGGAAGACGGGAGATAGGTGATTTCTCACTTTCTCCCTCATTGTCTGTCTCTCTCTGGTGAGCCAAAATCCTAAAAAACAAAAGGTTTCAGGCAAATCTGAAGCCCACCCCCATCTTTTGACCTGAGTTTCTTTGTAAAACTAGATTATAACTTAGGGATTTCCATTGGAATATGTGTTCAAAGGGAATATGAAACTAAAAAATGAAGCAGGTAAGTCCATACAGAATTTAACAAGAGTTTAATATCCTAGGGTAACTTAGAAAACAGGAGAAGGATCAGCAGAGATGGATACTCACATACACGCAATTGTAACCTCCCCCCTACCCCAGTAAACTGGAATTTTAAAAAGATACAGCCATAGGTGCAAATTTGGGGGGAAGCTAGGTATCTGGGGAGGTGTGACTGCTCCATACTTGAGGTTGGAGGAGTAAGTCACCTGATGGGAGATGTAAATGCCCGAGTTCACAAGTTATTAGACTTTCCTTTCTTCAAAGGCCAGTGGTGCCAGTGAGATGCAGACCAGTGGTAGGAGCTGTTATTCTAGTTAAAAGATTGGTGTGACAGGCTCAGGGAAAAAATTATAATGAGTTTAACGTGAACAGAAATTCCTAGTCAGGGTCAGCAAAAGCTACTCTGGGCCTAAGAAAAAATGAAAGGTCCAAAGATACCATTTGTTCCTACAAGATGGAGTCCCCATGAGGGATGCTATTACCCTATAACCCTCTTTTTGTCTCTCTCTGGTGAATGCTTGTGCCTTTTTTTTTTTTTTTTTTTTGGAAAGAGAGAGTTTTTTGCTATAGAGTGCTTATGCTCACCAAAGAGACAGGGGAGATGACCATGCCACAATTCCTTCTCCTCCTCCATTCTCCTCTTGGGATTTTGGACACACATACACACATGGCAGGTGTGAGTTTTAAGGCACCAGGTCCAGGACTCGAACCATGGTCTACTATGTGGGAGTCCAGTGACATAACCATTATGCCATCTGCTGATCCCTGTTTGTGTCTTTAACAATATTTTTTTCTAGTTTCTTTTATTTATTTACATTCATTCACTATACATTACAGCAAACAAAATAAGATTTCCCATCCAGAATACACTGATGTGCTCAAACAAGCACATCAACATACGTGTTATCGTCAACAAATAATTTTTCATTTGTTTCCTTTATATTTTGTTATTTTTGCCATCCTTGATTCCCTATCTCTCTTCCTCTGCCGTGTCTCACCCTCCTCCCACACTATCTCTGGTATCTATGGTTGCTTTCTATGCCTTTCCCTCCCCCATTTTATTTATTTGCTAATAAACTTAATTACTCTAAATACTTCCAATAGCAAGCACAGCTGATATATACATATCCATGAACATAAGTCTGATGTTAGGCATAAACCTCAGTGAGTAGAATGAACATACTATAAAGTAGCACCTAGCTGGGGCTATATAGCTTACTGCAGTCATCAAATATGTGGGTTTTTTTATTTCAATAAAAATAGTTTTCATGTGTTTTTTTTTTCTCCTGAAACTTTTTAAAAATTAATTTACATTCATCCCCTAATCATCGTCACAGCATACAAAAAGTGAGTTCCCATCCAGAATACACTGCATAGTGACTTAATCATGTATGTTATCATCAAGAATTTTCCATTTCTAGTTTCACATATATATATATATATAATATTTATTTATTTATTTATATTTACCCCTATG
>NW_006203493.1:114128-121792 GCF_000334495.1 Tupaia belangeri chinensis
TTCTTTCAGGTTTTGTTTATCTGAGAATGTTCTTGTCTTCTCTTCCCATATGAAGGATAGATAATCTTGCTGGGTATAGTATTCTTGGTTGAAATTGTTTTTCACTTAACATTTTGAATATATTTTTCCATTCTTTCCTTGCTTGCATTGTTTATGATGAGAGGTCTGCTGTTAGCCTGATTATTTGTTTCAATTTGTTATTATTATTTTTAAATTTGACCAGAGAGACAGAGAGATAAAGGGAAAGTGAGAAAGCAAGCCACGAGGTCCAGGATTTGAACTGTGGTTAGCTATGTGGGAATCCAGTGCCTTTAACCACTATGCCACCTATCAGCCCCACATTATCTTTAAATGTACATAGAGGGGCCAGCAGGTAGTTAGGGTGCTGGATACCACAACAGAAAGAAATTAGAAGCCAATATCAGAAGAATATCTGGACAATCTTATATATATGGATATTGAAAAGTATACTTCTAAATAGCACCTGGGCTAAAGAAGAGTCAGAAGCTAAAATTAGAAAATATTTTGAACTGAATGAATATGATAATGCATTGTATCAAAATTTGTTTGATATAATAGAGAATAATTTATAATTTTACACAATGAAAGAGAAAAATTCTAAAATTAATTATTTAAGTTTTAATCTTAAAAAAAAGAAGAGCAAATGAAGCTCAAGATTAGTCATAAGAGTAGAAATAAATGCAAGTTTTTTAAGAGTGATTTTTGCTGTAAGGCACATGTACTCGCTAGAGAGACAGAGAGACAGAAAGTGAAAAATCACCCCCCAGAGGGGAATGGCAACCCCACAATCCCTTTTCCTTCATTCTCCTCCCAGAATCTTGGGCACACACTCACAATGCACCCAGCATGAGTTTTAACCCACCAGGTCCAGTTCTTGAACCACGGTCGACTACCTGGAAGTCCAGGGACATAACCGTTATGCCATCTTCTGGTCCCTTGAAATAAATGTAATTTAAAAGTCGATAAACAGATAAATTCAATAAAATCAAGTACTAGTTCTTTAAAAAGCTCAATGCATTGATAAACCTCTAGCTAGATGCATCAAGAAAAAGAAAAAAAACTTAAATCACCAATATCAGGAATGAAAGTGAAATTTAATATCTGTATGACAGATCATACAGATATTAAAAAACTCACATGGGAATGCCATAAAAACATGAATAAATAAAAATGCCAATAAATTTGATAGTCTCTATTAAATTATGTTAAATTGGCCTAAAACTGTCTCTATATCTTGAGTCCTACATAGCAAACTGCAACTTCACTTAGTATGTAAACAATCTGCAATCTAACTTCAGCATATATTCTTGTAACAAATAGCTGAGTTTCAATTAATCATAGTATCCAAGCTTAGCCAATCACAGGTCACCAGCTGCTCAGATCCTGTCCATGTAAGCACTGTCTCATCACATATACCTAAGATGAACATTGAGCTGCAACGAATCAAGCTGTTTCTGTATGTAACTTCTTGTTTTCATCTATTATTACTGCCTGCCCACATTGCTGGGTGGAGCTCTTCTGAGGTTTACCTGATTCGTGAATTGTTTTTTGCTCAAATAAACTATGCTATATTTAATTTGTCTAAAGATTCATTTTAGTGGTATGAACTAGAAACTTTTCCTGTAAGACTGAAATTACCAAAACTGCCTCAAGAAGAAAACTGAATCAATTAGAGAAATTGAGTTTGTAATTTAAAAAACTAAAATCTGTCTGACAGAGAATATGCTAGGCTAGATGGTTTCACTGACTAATTCTATCATTTATTTAGAAAAAAAAATACCAATTTGATAAAAGAGAACACATTCCCCAAATGCCCAAGCCCAGTATACTAAAACCAAATGATGACATTGCAAGAAAACTATAGGTCAATATTCCTTACATAGACATAAAAATATTTAACAAAATATCATAAAATTTTGAGTCCAACAATATATAAAGAAGGACCATATAGCATGACTATGAAGGATTATGCCAGAAATGGAAGGCTTACTTAACTGTTGAAAATTAATGTAATTCCCCATCTTAAAGGAGAAAATAATATGATTATCTTGAAAAGATGAGGAAAAGAATATTTGCTAAAAAAGAAAAGAATATATGCTGATTCAGAATAAAAAAGTTTTTAGAAAATTAGAAATGAAATAAAATCCCTTTTCTTTCTAATATTCTAAAAAAATGTTTATTTCTCCTGATAAGGAGTCTGTAGACTAGCGAGTTTTCTTTAGCTTGTGATTGATGACTTGAGCATGACCGAGATCTGTAAGACAGCAAGGGTAGAGAACAGAGGGCTGAAGATTAGGCCTTCAGTTTGTCTCTGATTAAAGATGCATAAAGGAGAAGCAAGCCACAAAGGAGAACACGGTTTTCTGGTATTTAGGAGTAAGGAGAGTAAGAGCTAGAGGGCTGTGGGAGGGAATCACTTCTCTTCCTCTCAGTTGTAACTATCTGGCTGGCCATCGATTTGATAAGAGCCAAAAGTTTGAAGTGCCTGGCAAGGAACTTACTATGGCATTAGGCCACATTAATATAGGCAATAGTTCTGTAATAAGGGAGGCGATGGATCTCCTCCCATGCCTCATTTGGATCTCAGCTAAAGCCTTGGACATTTAGAAACAGATTACCACCAGGACAGTGGGATAAAGAAAAATCGAAAACAAGAGTGAAATAGTTTAAAAGCTTGTGATTTGGGAGCCATTAAAGATTCTGGACAAGTTTGGTCTGAAGAGGAAAAGGCAGAAGCAGGGTTGATTTCAGGACCTCTGACTCCAAATAATGGTACTTCACATATGGCAGTGCTAGGCGGTCAGGCAGGGCTATTTTGTTTTATTAATAATAAAAGTACATTTATGTATTTTAAAATACATGCGATATGTCACTGATTAAACCTTTTCATCTTTAATAGTGTTATCTGCTCCTGGTAAGGTACAGGTGGGGCTCATATAACCCCAAGCACTCATGTGTGAAATGAACAGAAGGTTCTTTCTTTCTTTTTTTTTTTTTTTTTTTTGCTATAGGACATGTGCGATTGTCAGGAAGACAGAAAGACAGGAAGTGAGAAATCACTCCCAGTGGGGATGGCCACACTGCAATCCCTTCTCCTCCATTCTCCTTTCGGGATCTTGGGCACACACGCGCACGTGCTTGGCGTGAGTTTAAACCACCGAGTCAGGACTAGAACCGCAGTCAGCTACATGGGAGTCCAGCGACATAGCCATTACAACAACTGCTGGTCCTCAGAAGGTTCTTTCTTAGGGTAAGAGAATGTTTAACAAGATTATTCAGCCTTTTCTCCCATTTGCCCTCTCTCTGTTTTCAGTTCTCATATACAAAGCTTTTTTGGCATTTAAGCTTAATCACTCTTATTGTGGGATCAACTGGAGTAACATATGAGCCCCATGAAAATTATCTCCTTGCTTCTTTCCTCTGTTGCCTTTGCGTTGCTGCCATTCCCCTTACTGCTCTTCCTGTTTCCTGCCCTGTCTTAGCCAGCAGCTGCGCTGTTCAGGGTGAGCACACACAGTAAACTGGAAAATCTGTCCCAAAGGGGCTGCTGAACACCCAGCTATCTGCGTAACTGCTGAAACTAGGCTCTAAGAGTGAGAGGGAAATGCTGCTGGGACAGGAGTGGGGAAGGCTGTGATTGTCAGATTATAAATTTCTGCTTAGTTACTTTCCCTCTAGCCAATGGGAGGTGAATGTGAAGCCTTGTCACTGGTATCTGGCTAACAGAGATTATCCTGAGCTGAGTTAAGGAGACGGAAGAGGGTTATCCTAGAGATACTGTGTCCTTGAATTCTGAAAAGAGAAGTAGTATAGTATAAAGAGAACAGTTCTGTTTGATAATGAGAACTACCCTTCCTGGATCCTTTCAGCATTTCATGATTGACAAACAGATCTGGACAGACAGAGAGAGACAGAGAGACAGAAAGCAAGAAATCACCCCCCAGGGGGAATGGCCACACCGCAATCCCTTCTCCTCCATTCTCTTCTCGGGATCTTGGGCATGCACGCACACGTGCCCAGCATGAGTTTTAAGCCACCGGGTCCGGAACTTGAACCGTGGTCAACTACGTGGGAGTTCAGCGACACAGCCATTATGCTAACTGCTGGTCCCAAGAATAAAACAATTTCGAAGTACAAAGCCTGTGAACTCCCATGTAGTCGACCGCCGTTCAGGTTCTAGACCGGTGACTTAAACTCACGCTGGGCGCATGTGCGTGAGTGCCCAAGATCCCGAGAGGAGAATGGAGAAGGGATTGCGGCGTGGCCATCCTCCCTGGGAGTGATTTCTTGCTTTCTGTCCCTCTGTCTCTGTCTTTCTGGTGATCACATGTGCCCTATAGCAAAAACCTCTCAAAAAAAAAAAAAAAAAAAGAGAGAGAAAGAGAAGTACAAAGCCTGATGATGTTCTATCATTCCAAAGCAGCTATACCTCTATCTTTCCACATAATTTACTTCATAGGGCATTCCTCCTTAACATACCCAACATGTGGGGCTAGCAGGTGGTGTTGTGGTTAAAGTGTTGGATTCCCACATGGCTGACCACAGTTTGAGTCCCAGACCTGGTGACTTGAAAACCACATTGAGTGCATGTGAGTGATGTGCCCAAAACTCTACCTCTCCAGAGGGGACAATGAAGAAGAAGAGATTGTGGGGTAGCCGTCCCCCCGGGGGATGATTTTTCGCTTTTCCTCTTCCTGTCTCTCTCTTTCTCTCTCCAGAGAGTGCATGTACTCTGTGGCAAAAACAAACAAACAAACAGAAAACAAAAAAAACCAAAAAGGTACAGATGGGCCTGAGATAAGCCCAGGAACTCATGTATGACAGAAGAACAGAGGATAAAAAATAAAAAAAAATTTAAAAAAAAAGGAAAAAACCCAAACCCTACAGTTCTTATGTTCCAGGTAGAAAAGGTAACAATTACATTAGCATAAATTTTTCTTTGTTCTTTAACTGTGGTCCATATATTTTTCTTTGTAAAACGTTCAGAATATCATTATATTCTCATAGTCTCTTAAAACTGTCTTCTTAAACCATATGAGAATATGTACCCAACCCAACCTTGGTCAGTCTGGGTGGTTTTACAGTGTGGTAGCTAGCTTTTTAGATGGTACTCAGTACTCCCCACCTCTGATATTCATACCCTTCTCTAATCCCTCCCTCATTGTACCAGTCTGTGTGCCCAACAGAATACATCAGAAATGTGGCATGCCAGTTGTTAGATCCAATTATAGGCGACACTGAGTCTTCTCTCTTGGTTGCTCCATCTTTCTCTGATCTCTTACTCTGTGGAGATGAGCCACTTTGTTCTGAGTAGCCCTGTGAAGGACCCTGTGGTGAGGAAATCAAGCTTCCAGCCAATAGCCAGGTAGGATTCAAGAATTACAAACAGCCTCAGGAGTGAACTTGGAAACTGGCTCTCCAGCCCCAGTCAAGCCTTCAGATGAATGCAGCCTTGATTGGAAACTCAACTGTCAGTCATTAGCCTCAATTACCCAACTAAGCTGCTCATAGATTTCTGAGAAGGTCATTTTTTTCTCACAAATTATTGTGTCAGTCTGACAGAATAACTTTCTAGGAAGGTTGGCTTTTAGGAAGTCCTATTGGCAGTAGATGATAAAATCTTGTAATTCAGTTTTATTTTGGAGAAACAAATAATGAAATATTCACTTATATACATTTCAAAGCCTTAGGACTTAAACAGTTTTATTAGGTGAATAAGTCAATTCACTAAAATGTTAAATACTATCCTCCATTTCTTAAATACAACCAGTTGGTCAATAAGAAAAAAAAAAAAAAGGTACATGAAAAGAATGACAAAAAAATAAAAATAAGCAAGAGTAAAAGGCAGGGGACCAGCAGTTGGCGTAATGGCTATGTTGCTGAACTCCCATGTAGTCGACCGCGGTTCAAGTTCCAGACCTGGGGGCTTAAACTCACGCCAGGTGCGTGTGCGTGCGTGCCCAAGATCCCGAGAGGAGAATAGAGGAGAAGGGATTGCAAAGTAAAAGGCAGAGGAAAAAAAGAAAAGAAAAAAAGGAGAGCGTATAGGAATGAAATGGTTCTCACGTGGAGGACGATTTTCCAATAACCTAAAGAAACTTAAAACGTAGGGCCTCTACTTGTAGGGGCCTTTTTACATAATTACATATTTTTTTAAAAGTTTCAGAAAGTGAATGTAACAGCAAATGGTTAGGGCTGCTGTCTCTCTCCACTCCGACTTCCCTTCTGCCATACTTTCTTCCCCTTGCTTGATGGTGACAGAATGACCACATGTACTTGGGAGATTCAGACAAAGAAAGTTAAGTTGGGAACACATTTAAAACAGATACATATATTTATGGTTTTATATCATTTAATTCCACTAATAGTTAAGTTATTTCTAGAAATATTTCACAGGCTTACTCAGCGGTACAGATAGCTTTTAACTATAGTTTGCCTTATTCTGACGCTAACGGTCTTAGAACTCTCTACATAGTCTTTATGTGCGTACTGATCATCCACAGACCTTGGTTGTTCAACTTAAAACCAAAATGTTGGTTAGCTGCCAATATTCGGTGTTATTTGCTACCTCCCTACCTAACTTCGAATCGTTTTTCTAGTCACTCGCTCTCGGCCACTCTCTTGAACATTATGCTCTGTTTTGGACTCCTTACCTTTACTAGAAAGTGATAGTGCTGGGAAGCCAACATTCTGCAGTTATTTCATTCCTAAAGGAATTATATCAATTTTAGGGTACTTCAAAAGACTACTAATTCTAGCAGACCATATTATGGCCATGAGAGACAAAGAATGAAGTTTGAAGCTGCCAGGGCAGCCGGGATGTGAGGAGTCAAGGTGCTGAGGAGACATCACTTTTGCCTTTTTTTTAGGTTTTTGCCTTAGGGTGTGCGTGATCGCTATAGAGAGACAGAGACAGTGAGAAGGAAAGTGAGCAATCTCTGCCACCACATCACAATCTCCCTTCTTCCATTCTCCTCCTGGGATTTTGGGTACACATATACATGTGCCTGGCATGATTCTCAAGCTGCTGGGTCCAGGACTCGAACCTCAGTTGGCCATGTGAGAATCCAGCACCTTAACCACCATGCCACCTACTGGCCCTGGCTGTACTAATTTACATCCCCACTAACAGTATAAAAGAATACCCCCTTTTCCACATCTATGCTAGCATTTGTTGTTGTTGTTGTTCTTTTTGATAAGGGCCATTCGTAACTGGGGAGAAACAATTACTACACTGTGGTTTTGATTTAAATTTCCCTAATGATCAGTGATGTTCAGCATTTTTTCATATTTTTCTTGGCCATTTGTGTTTTCTTCTTCTCTTTAAATTTTCTATAGGGTATGTGTGGGCTTGCGGGAGACAGAGAGAGAAGAAAAAAGAGAAAGTGGGAAAGCACCCTCTGAGGGGAATGGCTACTCTGAAATCCCTTCTCCTTCATTCTCCTGTTGGGATTTGGGGCATGCGTGCACATACACCTGGTGTGGTTTTGAAGTTGCTAGGTCAAGGACTTGAACCACACAGTCAGCCATGTGGGATCCAGCTGCCTTAACCACTATGCCACTTGGTTGGCCCAGTCTTGTTTTATTTTATGTTATTTTTTATATTACATTTAATCACATATATCTTTTTTTTTTTTTTGTGG
>NW_006203493.1:121861-123727 GCF_000334495.1 Tupaia belangeri chinensis
CCAATCAGACAGAGAGAGACATAGAGACACGCCTCAATCCCTTCTCCTCCATTCTCCTCTCGGGTTCTTGGGCATGCACGCACACGTGCCCGGCGTGAGTTCTAAGCCACCGGGTCCGGTACGCGAACCGCGGTCGACTACATGGGAGTCCAGTGACATAGCCATTACGCTAACTGCTGGTTCCCTCACATATATCTTTAGAGTGTACAACATTTCTTTTTCCAGCACGATTATCATGCATATCAGTCAGGACAAAGACCCCACTATCCACATCATCATCATCAAATAGCTTTTCTTTTTTATCAGAGTATTATTATTTTTATTCTCATTATTCTTTAAAACATTCAATAAATATATATCATTTGGCCTGTAAAGAGAATTTACTTAACATGAAATACTTCTCAGACCAGTCCAGTTGGGAATACCATACATGTTATCATCAACAGGTAACAGAACATTTCTGTGTCCCATGAATGTCATGCCTCTCTATTTGTTCTCATGCCCAGTCTTCTTTTGAGAACTGGTTATTTAGGTCACTTGTCCTTTTTCAATCAGGTTATAGACAAAGAAAATGTGGTGTATACACTTATGCAATGGAATATTATTTGACCATTAAAAGGGATGGAATCCTGTAATTTGACACTAGATGGGTAAACTTGGAGAATATCATGTTGAGTGAAATAAGCAGACATAGAAAAAGGAATACATGTTATGCCTTATACGTGGAAATAAAAAGAAAAGACTTTATAGTGGTAGAGATGAAGAATGACTACTACAGGCTGGGAAAGATGGGGACAGGGATAGAAGGATGGTGATGAATGGAGACAAAATTGCAGATAGATAGGAGGAACAACTTCTCGTGTTATAAAGCACACCAGGTGGGGCCAGGAGGTGGTATAGTGGTTAAGACGCTGGATCCCACATGGCCAACTCTGTGGTTCAAGTCCCAGACTCGGTGGTTTGAAAAACACTACAGGTACATGTGTGTACATACCCAAAATTCTGAAAGGAAAATGGAGGAGAAGGGACTGTGCTGTGGCCATCTCCCCTGGGGGAGATATCTCACAATCCTTTTCTCTCTGTCTCTCTTTGGTGAGTGCACATGCCCTGTGGAAAAACCTAAAAATAAAATAAATAAAATAAAATACAGTGGGGAGGAAACAGATGGCAACAACTTGCTGTCTATCTCAAAGTAACTAAAAGGGAGGATTTTGAATGTTCCCAACATAAGTAATGGCAGATGACTGAGATGACAAGTATGCTAATTACCCTGATTCAGTCATTATCCTTATACTGAATAATCACATCATACCCCCCACAAATACGTACACTTATTACATTAATTTTAAAATACTTTTATAAAATAAAGAAAAAGTGATGGGGCAGCTCAGTTCTTTCTCCCTCCTTCCCTCCCTCACCCCCTCACTCTCTTTGAGCAGACATAGCATCACAGGAGAACCTTGGGTTGAATTTACATTTCAGCAAACTTAAAGGAGGGTGAAGCCATGATGTCTCATGAAGAAACCTGTATAAATTTGTTTGCACAAGGAAGATATTTCTTTGATTTCAAAATGTTCTTTAATAGAAAATATGACCCAAAGTAATTACTGTTTCTCATGAGAAAGAATCTTAAATATAAATGTCAAGGTGGGTATGAGTCTTGCATTTCAGGATGTCAGGCAAAACTCTAAAAATGATAGAAAAATAATTTTTAAATTCCTATATGCAATTTAAATTTTATGTATAAAATAAATTATAATCCCTGAAGACCAGAGAACAGGAAGAGTGAAATTTAAGAAGAAAATTACCTCCCAGGCCAATACTACCAAGTTACCAAGTTTCATTTTTTTTTTTTTTTTGGAGAGT
>NW_006203493.1:124493-136825 GCF_000334495.1 Tupaia belangeri chinensis
CCAATCAGACAGAGAGAGACATAGAGACACGCCTCAATCCCTTCTCCTCCATTCTCCTCTCGGGTTCTTGGGCATGCACGCACACGTGCCCGGCGTGAGTTCTAAGCCACCGGGTCCGGTACGCGAACCGCGGTCGACTACATGGGAGTCCAGTGACATAGCCATTACGCTAACTGCTGGTTCCCTCACATATATCTTTAGAGTGTACAACATTTCTTTTTCCAGCACGATTATCATGCATATCAGTCAGGACAAAGACACCACTATCCACATCATCATCATCAAATAGCTTTTCTTTTTTATCAGAGTATTATTATTTTTATTCTCATTATTTTTTAAAACATTCAATAAATATATATCATTTGGCCTGTAAAGAGAATTTACTTAACATGAAATACTTCTCAGACCAGTCCAGTTGGGAATACCATACATGTTATCATCAACAGGTAACAGAACATTTCTGTGTCCCATGAATGTCATGCCTCTCTATTTGTTCTCATGCCCAGTCTTCTTTTGAGAACTGGTTATTTAGGTCACTTGTCCTTTTTCAATCAGGTTATAGACAAAGAAAATGTGGTGTATACACTTATGCAATGGAATATTATTTGACCATTAAAAGGGATGGAATCCTGTAATTTGACACTAGATGGGTAAACTTGGAGAATATCATGTTGAGTGAAATAAGCAGACATAGAAAAAGGAATACATGTTATGATTTATACGTGGAAATAAAAAGAAAAGACTTTATAGTGGTAGAGATGAAGAATGACTACTACAGGCTGGGAAAGATGGGGACAGGGATAGAAGGATGGTGATGAATGGAGACAAAATTGCAGATAGATAGGAGGAACAACTTCTCGTGTTATAAAGCACACCAGGTGGGGCCAGGAGGTGGTATAGTGGTTAAGACGCTGGATCCCACATGGCCAACTCTGTGGTTCAAGTCCCAGACTCGGTGGTTTGAAAAACACTACAGGTACATGTGTGTACATACCCAAAATTCTGAAAGGAAAATGGAGGAGAAGGGACTGTGCTGTGGCCATCTCCCCTGGGGGAGATATCTCACAATCCTTTTCTCTCTGTCTCTCTTTGGTGAGTGCACATGCCCTGTGGAAAAACCTAAAAATAAAATAAATAAAATAAAATACAGTGGGGAGGAAACAGATGGCAACAACTTGCTGTCTATCTCAAAGTAACTAAAAGGGAGGATTTTGAATGTTCCCAACATAAGTAATGGCAGATGACTGAGATGACAAGTATGCTAATTACCCTGATTCAGTCATTATCCTTATACTGAATAATCACATCATACCCCCCACAAATACGTACACTTATTACATTAATTTTAAAATACTTTTATAAAATAAAGAAAAAGTGATGGGGCAGCTCAGTTCTTTCTCCCTCCTTCCCTCCCTCACCCCCTCACTCTCTTTGAGCAGACATAGCATCACAGGAGAACCTTGGGTTGAATTTACATTTCAGCAAACTTAAAGGAGGGTGAAGCCATGATGTCTCATGAAGAAACCTGTATAAATTTGTTTGCACAAGGAAGATATTTCTTTGATTTCAAAATGTTCTTTAATAGAAAATATGACCCAAAGTAATTACTGTTTCTCATGAGAAAGAATCTTAAATATAAATGTCAAGGTGGGTATGAGTCTTGCATTTCAGGATGTCAGGCAAAACTCTAAAAATGATAGAAAAATAATTTTTAAATTCCTATATGCAATTTAAATTTTATGTATAAAATAAATTATAATCCCTAAAGAACAGAGAACAGGAAGAGTGAAATTTAAGAAGAAAATTACCTCCCAGGCCAATACTACCAAGTTACCAAGTTTCATTTTTTTTTTTTTTTTGGAGAGATATTTTTTTGGCTATAGGGCGTGTGTGCTCGCCAGGAAGACAGAGAGAGACAGAGACAGAGACAGAAAGCGAGAAATCACCCCCAAGGGGGGATGGCCACGTCGCAATCCCTTCTCCTCCATTCTCCTCTCGAGATCTTGGGTACGCATGCACACACACCCGGCGTGAGTTTAAGGCACCAGGTCCAGGACTCTAACTGCGGTTGACTACATGGGAGTCCAGCAACATAGCCATTACACTAACTGCTGGTCCCACTACCAAGTTTTATTGCAGAAAATTAAAGCACAAACTGAGCACTCAAAGCTTGAAGTGATTTATGCTGAGAGTACTGGGGACCTTGAAATGGAAAGACAAAGTGCTTTATTGAGGCTGTGAATTGGAGTAACCAGATGCACCAATTCTGGCTCTTCTCTGTTCTCTTTTCCCAAAGTCTGGGCAGCAACTACTGGGAAGCCTGTTTCCAGCCTATGGCAATGAATGTGACTATCACCAACCAGGAAAAAAGGTACACCCAGCAACAAAAGACAGTCAAAGTATTTGTCAGAGTGGCCATCCTGTTCTCCACTGTCCCTGAAAACAGGCTGAAGTGTGATTGACCACCAACCTTCCTACCCTGCCCCTGAATGAGCTGTGTGAACAGATATAGCAGATATTCTTACAGGGGATTCCAGATAAACAGATATGTCTCAATCAAGAATCACCAGCAATTAAAAAAAAATAGACCTCATAAGAAACAGCAAAGTGTTGTCCCTTTTGCTTTCCAGTGGTTAAAGGAGCTGGGTCCTACATGGCCGAATGTAATTCAAATCCTGGCCTGACAGCTTGAAAAATGCACCAGGTTCACATCCGTATATACCCCAAATCCCAACAGGATGGAGAAATGGAGGAGAAGGGGTTGCAGTGTCACCACATCCCATTGAAGGCTGCCTCCTCCCTCCCTGTCTCTCTGCAGCAAGACACTGTCTCTCTGCAGCAAAACATGCCCTCTGACAATTAAAACAGCAACAAATTTGATAAACAACAAAAGGTCCTTTGTCTGATTATTCCCAGGCCACCCTCAGGGTCCACTTACCCATTAGGCACATTAAGGCTCATGATGTTTCTAGAGGCCCACGAAAATGTTTAAGCTCCTTTTAAAATTGGGGGAAAAAGAGAATATAATCCAACCTGGATTTATACCAATACAATTATTTTTTATTTTTACAGAAAAAGAAGCCCATGAAGGTAAAATTGTCCATGGCCCACAACACTCATAATGTGGCCCAGGTCATCCCTTTAATTCTCATAAGGGAACAACTGAACACTCACTTATTGGAAACTCTGCAGTATTCTTTAGATAACTACCCCAATAACTATACTCCAACTGAGGGGCTTAAACATAAATGTTTTATATTTTCACCTCCCTGGTCAAAACATCCAGAACTTTTGAAAGAAGAAAATCTGCCACATTCATTATATTTGCAGACTTTGAAGTTATGTGTTGACAGTCCAATTAGTAGTAGTAGTAGTAGTGGTTTGCCATAAGGCACATGCACTTACTGGAGAGAGACAGAGCCAGAGAGAGTGAGGAAAAGTGAGAAATCATCCCCAAGGGGAGAGGGGATGGTCACACTGCAATTCCTTCTCCTCCATTTTCCTCTCAGGATTTTTGAGCCTGCATGTGCATGTGCCTGACATCTTCTTCAAGCCACTAGATCTGTCTGGGACTCAAATTGTGAAGTTGGCCAGGTGGGATCCAGCTGCCTTAACCTCCATGCCACCTGTTAGCCCCCTACCATGCAATTTTAAAAGCACAAGATATGCTAGAGCATACTAGAAAGTTCTATATAAACTACTAGAAAAACATAGAGAGATGCACCAACTGACTATAAGAATGAGCTTCAGAGAACAGGCAAAATCGAAATAATCCTTGAGGTTAAGAAGGAACTTGTAATATGCAGTCCACTGAATGCATGTATATGTGGAGGAACACCTACTTACCAAATCAACTGATCTAGTGAGTTAGGTTTGTATTTTCTTGCTCAGGAATTCATGCAGTGGTGGTTATTTTAGAGGCATTTTCTATGCAGTTAATGTAACTGAAGGTAGTGGAAGGTAAAAGAGAATGGGGAAGAAAACATATAGTACTTAAGGTAGATAAGAGAAAGACTAGCTAAATCAACATCCATCTGGGGAAGAGAGATTCTTGAGTGAAGGCTGGTTTAGTGGCTCAGCAGTTGCCTGCTGCTCAAGGGATGCTGGACCCAGTGGGAAACTGCAGATTCAGTTCCCTGGTCAACCTGTACACACTGGATGTGCACGCCCCCGGTCCTGGCTGGCTGCGAAGGCTGGGGGTCACAGCATGAGACTCTGTTAAGAGCACTCCTTTCAGGGGGATGGCTGGTGGCTTGGTGGTTAAGGACGCTGGACTCCCACATGGCTGACTGTGGTTCAAGTCCCAGACTTGGTGGTTTTCTCACTTTCTCTCTCTCTCTCTGTCCTTCCCTGGTCAAATTCAAATAAATAAATAAATAAATAAAGTAAAATTAAAAATAATTAAAAACAAATAAGAACACTCCTTTCTTTTCCTATGTCTCTTACTCTCATGAAATAAATAAGGAGACTTTTAAAAAAGGGGGAAAAGAAAAAGAAAAAGAGGGCCAGCCAGTTGTGGTGTAGTTAAGACAGCTGGTTCTCACATTGCCAACTTCATGGTTTAAGTACTGGACCCGGTGGCTTGAAAATCATGCCAGATGCCAGACATGTGTATGTGTGTGTATACATGCCCAAAATCTTGAGAGAATAATGGAGGGGAAGAGATTGGGGTGGCCATCTCCCCTGGGGAGTGATTTCTCATTCTCCTCTCTCTGTGTCTCTCTCTGGTGAGCTCACACACTTTACAGGAGACTAAAATAAAAATAAAAAATAAAAATAAAAAGACTCATCAGTGAAATAATTTAAAAAAATATATCGGAGCGTGGTGAATGTTCCTGTCTGCTAATTGCAGATGAGACCAGGAGGAAGTGCTGGAGCCTGCGGCTTTGCAGTTCACTGGTGTGCACGTGAGGAAGCTGGTCTCCAGAGCAGTGAGCGCTGGGAAGAGCAGGGGGCCGACAACTTAGCATTAAGTGTATATATAGTCTTAGGGCATGAAGAGAAGGGTACACCACAGAAGGGAGAGACTCATTCTTGCTGTGGTGCTTGGGGTAGAAGGTCAGGTGTGAAGGCCTGCGGAAGTTAAACATTCTCCTTTCCCCGCAGCTCCCACAGCCTTTTTATAGACCCCCTCCCTCCCATTCATGATAGATTACAGTCATGCACACATGCATTTGCATATGTGAGACAAAGAGAGAGAAAGAGAACGAGAGGGAGAGGGAGAGGAATACCCTCTATAGGGTTTGGTCACACAGCAATCCTCTTCCTTCAGTTCTCCAGCTCATAGGATCCTGAGCACTTGCATGTGCCCGGTGTATTTCAAGCTCATTAGGCTGAGGATTGAACCAAAGTCACCAGGTGTGATCCGGCTCCTCTGGAGCAGTGCATTACTGCTATGCCGTGTAGTTGGCCTTTCATAGACTCTTTCTTTGGTCATTTTCACTTCAGATTGTCCCCTGGCTTGGGACTGATAAGGAAGCTCATCATGACGTACTTCTCTGATGAAGCTTCTGAACAAGGCTGTGACTGGGTGAGGAGGGAAATACCAGAGGAAAGGATGTATTTCAGTGCATGTAGGAGCTTTGAGGAAGCTCTGTTCCTGGGAAATTCTGGTAGACGTTTCTCTCTACCCAATAAAAAGTGAATGAAATGCAGCATCACTAGTATCTAGCAGACTAAGCTTCTGGGAAGGTCCTGTTGCAAGAATATGTGTAAACGAAACTGTCGAGAGAGTGTTTGGGATATACACAGGAGTAGTGAGGGCAAGAGGAACAAGAGAGTTTCAGAGGCTGTGGAGTCAAGTGCAGAGGCGGTGGATGGGGAAATCCATCCTTGGGAAGTCCCTGGCTGGCTCTAAAGGGTAGAATGTAGCTGGATTCTCGAGTCTGTTGTCAGAATAATAGGGACCGGTAAGGAAGTTCATATTCAGACTTATCACTTATGAGGTAATGGAGGGTTAAGGAAGCCACACTAAGAGGAAGAGATTCTAAGGCTAACCTGATCCTCATTTAAATTTCCAGGTGAGAGAGAGGGGAGTTTTATATATCTTCTTATTCATTCTTTCCTGATTGTGATGGAGAGGAGGGGAGAAATACAGAGAGGGAGAAAGAGAGAGAGAGAGGGAGAATATGAATTAATTAATCTGTGGAGTTCTGGGTGGCCAGTTTTTGTATTATTTCAGAGTGGACTTCAAGAGTTAAAGACACTTGCATAAACACTAAAGACTGCTAGACTGGTCCTTGCTGGCTGACCTATTACTGCTCTTCCTTCCCTGTCAGTCCCCACTGCACTGAAGTGGAAGACCGTAAAACCCTTGAGAAAAAAGAAGAAAGCTCCGGAACCAGCAGTTAGCGTAATGGCTATGTCGCTGGACTCCCACGTGGTCGACCGCGGTTCGCGTCCCGGACCCGGTGGCTTAAAACTCACGCCGGGCGCGTGTGCGTGTGTGCCCAAGATCCCGAGAGGAGAATGGAGGAGAAGGGATTGCAGCGTGACCATCCCCCCTGGTGATTTCTCGCTTTCTGTCTCTATGTCTCTCTCTGTCTGTCTGGCGAGCGCACGCGCCCTACAGTGAAAATCTCTCCAAAAAAAAAAAGAAGAAGAAGAAAGCTCACCAACACATAAACAATTCCTCATTATTCCCATTCCCCACTCACTTATGCTACCTGACTTTCTCCCATATCCCTCTGAATCAGTTATATCTATGTCTTGATCATTCTTTTTTAAAAATGTATTTAATTTTATTAATTATTATTATTTTAATTTTCTATAGGCATGTGTGTTCACCAGAGAGAGACAGAAAGAGAGAGAGAGGGAAAGTGAGAAAGCAAGTTGCCAGGTCTGGGATGTAAGCTTAGGTCAGCCATGCTGGAGACACCCACACTTAGAGGGATCACATTTGTTAGAACTAATAGAAGAGATAAAATATCCCAGAAAGTCTTAGAGAAAAAGAGTTATCATAGAATTTGCAGTCATTGGGAAGTCCCTGGGTTGTTTTGTTTTGTTTTGTTTTGTTTTGTTTTTTAGCCATTCTCATACTATAGCTATGTCTGAAATTTATCCATTAAAAAGTCACTGCTTTGTGTGAATAAAGTTTTTTATTTCTATATCCTAATAAAATCTAATATCCTTAGTCTATATTAAACACAAATGTATCTGAGGGGTGATTTCTATTTCTCTGTCTCTCTCTGTCTCTCTGGCAAGCTCACATGCCCTATAGCAAAAATCTCTAAGAAAGAAGAGAAAAAAGAAAGAAAGGAAAACTGGGCAGAATTGGGAGGATTTAAGTAGAGTCCCACAATGGGATACCTACTTCTAATTCTGGCACTTATTGCTCAATGAAATTTTGTTAAATAAATGAATAAATGAAGAGATGAATGCATGGATAAGTGTGGATTTTGTTTTGAAGAATAGAAAGAACTGATAAATGCATAGGTCATGAAGTATGAGAAAAGCTTTTTTTTCTTTTTTTTTTTTTTTTTGAGAGTTTGTTTTTGCTATAGAGTGCGTGTGCTAGCCAGAAAGACAGAGAGAGACAGAAAGCGAGAAATCACCCCCTGGGGGGATGGCCACGCCACAACCCCTTCTCCTCCCGGGAGAGAGACAGAGAGACAGAAAGCGAGAAATCATCCCCTGGGGGGATGGCCACACCGCAATCCCTTCTCCTCCCGGGATCTTGGGCATGCACACACACGCACATGAGCCCGGTGTGAGTTTAAGCCACCGGGTCCAGGACTCCAACTGCGACTACATGGGAGTCCAGTGGCATAGCCATTATGCTAACTTCTGGTCTCATGAGAAAAGTTTTTTCTAAGAATAGGCCCTCAAACACTCTGAGACCCTTGATACTTTTCTGAAAAGCCCAATGTCAACTGTCTATTCTACTTATGCAATGAATGTTAATTGAAAGGAATTATCCCATGCATTTAAATAGGTACCAGATAAGTAAAGTTGGAAGAATTAGACTTTCACCTCTCTCTTCCTTCCATTCCATTTATTGCATATATCTTGTTTAGGTATCTTTCTCCTAAATCCCTGTTGGATTGAGTTAAGCTTACAGTTTACATGTTTCTCCTTTTCTGTTCTCATTTTTAAGCAAAAACACATTTTTATAAGCTTTTTCAAGACTATGCCTCATGACTCCAGGTAAAGAGAGAGAAGATTTATCTAAAGAAAATGTACACACTTTAGAAATGGAAAAAAAAAATCCTAAAAATTCAGATGGAATCTCAAGGGACCATGAGTAGTCAGAAAATTATTACAAAGGAAACACAAAGTTGGAGGGCTTACACATTTATACATTAAAATTGTAAAACATTGATGAAGGAAGCTGAAGAAGGCACAAATAAATGGAAATATATCCCATGGTAATGGACTGGAATACTTAATATTGTTAAAATGTCAATGCTACTTAAAGCAAGCTACAGATTCAATTCAATACCTATCAAAATTCCACTGACATTTCTTAGAGAAAAAAAAAATTCTAAAATTCATATGGACTCACAAAGATCCTGAACAGTCAAAGCAATCTTGAGCCAAAAGAAAGCTGAAAGAATCATAGTATTTGACTTCAATATAGACTACAAACCTATAATAATCAAAATGGCATGGTATTGCCATAAAAACAGACACACCAGGGGCTGGCAGGTGGCATGGTGGCTGAGGTGCTGGACTCTCACATGGTTGACTATAGTTTGAATCCTGGACCTGTCAGCTTGCTTGTTCACTTTTTCTCTCTCAATAAAATAATAATAATAATAATAATAACAAATAAAATTAAATAAATAAGTAATTTAAAAACAAAAACAGACACATCAACCAATGGAACAGAATATGGAATGCCCAAAAACAAACCATATGTGTTAATCCATGTATTTATAGTTGATTAGTTTTCAACAAAGGTGCCGAGAAAAAACAATATAGAAAGAACAGTTTCTTCAATAAATTGTGTTGTAACAACTGGATATCTACATTCAGAACAATTAAATTAGACCCAAAAACAAAAACAGACACATCAACCAATGGAACAGAATATGGAATGCCCAAAAACAAACCATATGTGTTAATCCATGTATTTATAGTTGATTAGTTTTCAACAAAGGTGCCGAGAAAAAACAATATAGAAAGAACAGTTTCTTCAATAAATTGTGTTGTAACAACTGGATATCTACATTCAGAACAATTAAATTAGACCCTCATCACATACCATGTACAATAATCAACTCAAAATGGATTAAAGATCCAACATAAAATCTGAAATTGTAAAACTGCCAGAGGAAAACTTAGGGGGAAACTCCATGATGTTGTTTTGAGCAATGATTTTTTTTTTTATAAAACCCCAACAGCTCAGGCAACAAAAGCAAAAATAGACAAATGGGATTACATCAAACTTAAAGTTTCTGCTCAGCCAAGGAGATGATCAACAGAGTGAAGAGCAACCTATGCAATGGTAGAAAATATTTGTAAGCCATCCAGTAAAGGGTTAATATTCAAAATATATAAGGAAGTCAAATAACTCTATAGCAAGAAAACAATAACCTAGGGGCCAGCAGGGTAGTGGTTAAGGTGCTGGACTCCCACATAGTCAAGCATGGTTTGAGTTCTAGACTTGAAAATCACACTGGGGCACATGTTCATGCATGCTCAAAATCCCAAGAAGAGAATGGAGGAGACGGGATTACAACACGGACATCCCCCCAGGGAGTGATTTCTCACTTCTCCTCTCTCTGTCTCTCTGGTGAGTGCACACACCCTATGGCAAAGACAAAAGCAAAAAAGAAAACAATAACCTGATTTTAAAATAGGCAAAGGATCTGAGTAGACTTGCTCTAAAGAAGACATATAAAGAGTCAACAGGTATATACAAAATGATCAACATCATTAACCATCAGTGGGATGCAAATCAAAATCATAGTGAGGTTTCGGCAGGTGGCGTGGTGGTTAAGGGCACTGGACTCCCACATGGCCTACCATGCTTCGAGTCCTGGACCTGGCTGCTTGCTTTCTCTCTCTCTCACTCTGTCCTTCTCTAGTCAAATAAATAAATAAAGTTGAATAAAATACTTATTTTTAAAAAAACAACCATAGTGAAATATCACCTCACACCTGTTAGGATGGTTATTATTAAAAAATAAGAAACAACAAGTGTTGTCAAGAGTGTGGAGAAAAGGGAACCCTGTACACACTATTGATGGGAATATAAATCAGTACAGGCATTATAAAAAACAGTATAGAGGCTCCTCAAAAAATTAAAATTTAAACTATATGATTCATTAATCCCATTGCTGGGTATATACCCAAGGAAAGTGAAATCAGAACCTCACAGAGATATTTATGTCCCATGATCATAGCATCACTATTCACAATATCCAAGATGTAAAAAACAACTTAAGCGTCCATCAGTTGATAAATGGATAATGAAAATTAGAAAAACACACACACACACACACACACACACACACAAACACAATGGAATACTATTCAGTCTTTAAAAATAAGAAAATTTTGTCATTTCCAACAACATGGATGAACTTGAAAGACATTATATTAAGTGAATAAGTTTTAAAATATGAACACCTCATGATCTCACCTATATATATAAAATCTAAAAATATTGAACTCATAGAAGTAGAGAGTAGGATATTGGCTGGGAGAGGGTGGAAGTAGGAGGGGGGGTGAGGAGATGGTTAAAGAAATACAAATTTCAGTTAGATAGAAGAAATAAGTTCAAGAGATCTACTGTACAACACGTTAATTTTTTTAATTGCCAGAGAATGTATGTGCTTTCCAGAATGAGAGAGAAGAAGGGAGAGAGAGAGAGAGAAAGCACCCCTTGATGGGGCATGGTTATACCGCAGTCCCTTCTCCTCCATTTCTCCATCCTTTGGGATCTGGGATTTGCATGCACAGGCACCCAGTTTTCCAAGCTTCCAGGGCTGGGATTCCAGCCATGTGGTTGGGCATGTGAGATTCAGTCAACCTAGTTCACATCCTTAACCACTCGGCCACAAGGCCAGACTCGACATGGTGACTATAGTTAACAACAATGTATGTATTCTCAAAAATTTTCAAGAGAGTAGATTAGGTTCTAATGCTCTTACCACAGAAAACGATAAGAATGTGAGGTAATGTATATGCCAATTAACTTGATTTAACCATTTTACAATGTATGCATATTTTTACTTTTTTTTAACTTTTTTTTTCCCCATAGGAAATGTGTGCTTCCTGGAGAAAGAGAGAAAGACAGTGAGAGAGAAAGTGGAGGGCGCTGCATTACATGAACCACAGGGAAGCCATCTTAAGAGCTATCTGCCATTTTAAGAAACCTTTGGGTTTCTTCACTTCCCATTGAGCAAACAATAATAGTGACGGTTTTAACCATCCCTGGAAAGCCATATCAGACTCCTGATTGGCTCCCTCTGAATCCTCATGCTGATTGGTCACCATACGGGACACTCGCCAATTGATTGAGCCAGAATCCCTCATTTGCATTTAGGGCAATTTCTGGGGCACCGATGATTGGTCCATTGATGGGACCATGCAGAAAACACAAGCTGGTAAGGATGCTGCCTCCCATTCTAAGGCAAGGCCTGGACTGGGAAGAAACTGAGGCAAGGCCTGGTTTATGAGCCCTCCCTTGTGTTGTTTTACTGGCCGGTAGTCAATTTCTCTGCCATGAGCTTTACTGATGGTACCCCATAAGGGCAAAATAAAACCCCCAGCCTTACTATAATTTTTACAATAATCCTGAAGGAATGCAGATCCCTAATGCTAGCGAATGGGAATTGTCTCCTGAAATCCCCCCCACCTGCCTGGAAAATGTCAATAAAGAGTGCTGCAGTCACTTCTCCTACTGGGGATTACATACATAACATTAGAAAAGGTTTGAGTTAATTGGTAAAACAACCTCAGTAGCTGGGGGAGGCTTAGGGACTGATCCATGAGGTACTGATACCCCAAACAAAGACCATGAGCCACCTTTGATCTCAGGACAAGGAAAATCACTGTTTCCCAGGCCACAGCCATTGTATAGAACAGCACGTAGAGGGTCCCAAGTACACAGTAACCTTTAGGTCAGTCATTAAGCTGCTCACAAGATCACATTCCTTTCCCATGTCGGCAATAGGCTCACCCCCATAGCTGTAAATTACCCCAAAAGCAATATAGATATTTCACTTTAGTATATATTAACCGTGCCTTTACTTAACAAGACAAGATTTCTATCTAGGCCTATGCAACCAGCAATATTATTGCCCTGGCCCGGGACTGAAGTTACCAAGCTTCCTCCAAGCCCCCTCTTCAAAAGACCCTGTCCGGTAATCAAGACTGAAGAA
>NW_006203493.1:137922-143135 GCF_000334495.1 Tupaia belangeri chinensis
CACAGGTGATGGTTGTATGTACCTGTGAATATACTAAAAACTTGAATTATACATTTTAAATGGATGAATTATATGTGAATTATATCTCAATAAAGCCATTAAAAGAAGTTTAACAGGTATAAAGTTACAAAGCTGTAGAAACTTTGAAATCGCTCCATAAGGATTGCTTGAATTTACTGAGACATAAATGGAAGAATATTTGATCTCTATAATTCCACTCTTGCCTTTTACTAACCTATTTTAAACATTTTAATTCATTGACAAACTTCTCTCCATCCCGCCTCCCCACCACACTTCTCAGTCAAGTAAAATTTTAGATGAAGGAGATGAGATCATGGCACGGCCATCCCCCTTGGGGAGTGATTTCTCCCTTTCCCTTTCTCTGTCCTTTTTCTGTTTGTCAAGGGCACATGCCCTATGGGAGGAAAATTTAGGGCCAGTAGATGGTATGGAGTTAGTTAAGGCACTGGATCCCACATGGCCAACTTCATGGTTTGAAACCACTCTGGGTATGCCCAAATCCCAAGTGGAGAGTGGAGGACAAGGGATTGGTGTGCCTGCATCCCCTCTGTGGGGTGATTTTTCACTTCCCACCCTCTCTGGTGCACACACATGCCCTATTGGAAACACTAAAATGAATGAATAAAGAAATAAATAAACTTGGGGGCAGCAGTTAGCATAATGGTTATGTCGCTGAACTCCCATGCAGTCAACTGCGGTTTGGGTCCCGGACCTGGTAGCTTAAACTCACGTCGGGAGTGTGTGCATGTGTGCCCAAGATCCCAAGAGGAGAATGGAGGAGAAGGGATTGCGGTATGGCCCTCCCCCTCGGGGGGTGATTTCTCGCTTTCTGTCTCTCTGTCTCTCTCTGTCTGTCTGGCGAGCACACACACCCTATAGCAAAAACCTCTCATGACAGGATTTTGGGCATGCACACACATTTGCCTGGAATGAGTTTCAAGACTGGATCTGGGACTTGAACCATGGTATGCCATGTGAGAGTTCAGCACCTGAACTCTGGCCTCCAAACGTATACATATTTCAAAGCATTATAAAGTACATAAGTATACAAGAGAATATTTTTCAGCTATAAAAAGGAATGTAAAACTGATATGTGCTTCAACATAGATGAGTCTTGAAAACATTATGGCAAGTAAAAGAAGCCAGTCACAAAATACCATTTATTAATAATTTTATTAATATGAAATGTCCAGAATAGGAAAGTCTAGAGACAGAAAATGGATTTGTAGTTGCTTAGGGCTGTTGACAATGGGATAATATGGGGGTGATAACTAAGGTTTTTGGTTTTTCTTCCCTATGGTGACAATAATGTCCTAAAATTGACACTGGTGATGGTTGTATGTATCTGTGAATATACTAAAAGCTTGAATTATACATTTTAAATGGATGAATTGTATTACATATGAATTATATCTCAATAAAACCATTAAAAGAAGTTTAACAGGTATAAAGTTACAAAGCTGTAGAAACTTTGAAATCGCTCCATAAGGATTGCTTGAGTTTACTGAGACATAAATGGAAGAATATTTGATCTCTATAATTCCACTCTTGCCTTTTACTAACCTATTTTAAAAATTTTAATTCATTGACAAACTTCTCTCCATCCCGCCTCCCCACCACACTTCTCAGTCTTTACTAACATTATTTTACTCTTTACCCTTTCCTCTACACATCAGGGAGATCAGATGATGGAAATATTAATTACTCTGATTTCATCATTATACATTGTATATATGTATCAAAACATCACACTGCACTCCATAATATGTACAATTATTATGTGTCAATTAAAAGTAAAATTTTAGGATGCCAACAGGTAATGTGGTGGTTAAGGTGCTGGATTCCCACATGGCCAATGACAGTTCAAATCCTGGACTTGGTGGCTTGAAAATCAGGCTGGGCATGTCTGTATGTATGTGTACTCAAAATCCCAGAAGGAGAATGAAGGAGATGAGATCGTGGCATGGCCATCCCCCTTGGGGAGTGATTTCTCCCTTTCCCTTTCTCTGTCCTTTTTCTGTTTGTCAAGGGCACATGCCCTATGGGAGGAAAATTTAGGGCCAGTAGATGGTATGGAGTTAGTTAAGGCACTGGATCCCACATGGCCAACTTCATGGTTTGAAACCACTCTGGGTATGCCCAAATCCCAAGTGGAGAGTGGAGGACAAGGGTGGTGTGGCTGCATCCCCTCTGTGGGTGATTTTTCACTTCCCACTCTCTCTGGTGCACACACATGCCCTATTGGAAGCACTAAAATGAATAAATAAAGAAATAAATAAATATGGGGGCAGCAGTTAGCATAATGGTTATGTCATTGAACTCCCATGTGGTCAACTGCGGTTTGGGTCCCGGACCTGGTAGCTTAAACTCACGTCAGGAGTGTGTGCATGTATGCCCAAGATCCAAAGAGGAGAATGGAGGAGAAGGGATTGCGGTATGGCCCTCCCCCTCGGGGGGTGATTTCTCGCTTTCTGTCTCTCTGTCTCTCTCTCTTTCTTCCTGGCGGGCGCGTACGTCCTATAGCAAAAACCTATCCACAAAAAAAAAGAAAGAAAGAAACTTTAAAAACTCTGGCTAATCAACTTATTTCTCTGTCCTTTGCTGCCCATTAGAGTGCATTTATTTATTTTAGAAGTTTTTGCCTTGGGGAATGTGCATTTGCTGAGGAGAAAGAGAGAAAGAGGCAGTGAGAGGGAAAGTTAGAAACATCCCCTGGTCGGGGGGATGATCATGCCACAGTCCCTTGTCCTCCATTCTCCTCCTGGAATCTTGGGCATGCACGCACATCAAGTCACCAGATCCAGGACTCAAACCATGCTTGGCCATGTGGGAGTTCAGTGACATAACTGCTGTGCTATCTGTTGGCCCCCCACAGTGTATTTATTAATGTCAGAGTTCAGTCTCTCCTGTGATTGGCAGCCATTTGGGAACTAAGGGGATTAGTTGAGGGCTTACAGCCAGCAGACAACCTTGACCCTGGGAAAAGATTGGACAGATAAACATCTGAGGAGCCCAGAGGAGATATGATCTGAGAGTAAGATAGTGAAAGATGGAGGAGATACTGGGAAAATCTTTGGACAACTTTCCCTCCAGCCAATGGGAAGTTAGGGGGAAGCAGCATCACTTGTTTCTAGCAGATGGACGTATCGTACATAGATGGTCTTGACCCTGAGCTTCAGTAAGCAGAAGACAGAGAAGATGGGATGGAAGAGTTAGCCAGATTTCTGGGTTTGTTAAGAAGAGTTGCATAGGTCTAAACAGGCCTTTGGAATGGGGAGAAGTAGGATATAAGGTTATGAAGAACTAGGATCTTTTTCATGTGGACACAGATATGAGGATAGCTGAAGGCCTGATAAGACCTTTCTGAGAAGACTCTAGGGGTGGGCCCAATGGATACAGCTTTCATAGTTGGGAAAAATGAGAGTACACCTAGGCTTAGAGCTTCTGTGTCACATCAGGGGGCAGTCAGATGAGCCACCAATTAGGGCAGAGATTCAAGAAATGTCACAGTACACCATCACATAGATAAAGGCAAAGTAAGCTAAATATCACCACTCCTAGAATGGGTGTATCAACATCTAGTTTTCAAAGAAAGCTTACTGAGTGAGGAAGATCTAAAAGGTAAGTAAGAGGGTGTATCAGTCTGCCAAGGCCACTAATGGAATACCACAGGCTGAGTGTCTCAACCAATAAATTAATTTTCTCACAGTATTGGAGACTAGAAGTCCATGATCCATGTGTCGGTGGGTAGGTTTCATTCTGAGGCCTCCCTCTCCTTGGTTTGAGGATGAGTGTCTTCTCACCATGTCCTTATATGGCCTATGTTCTGTGCACTTAGCCTCCTGCTGTCTCTTCCTCTTCTGATGAGTGCACTTGTACCATTGGACTAAGGCTCCACCTTTATGACCTCTTAACTTTAATTACCTATTTAAAGGTCTCATTTCCTAAATATTGATAGTCAGGTTGGGCTTTAAGGCTTCAACAGGTGAATTTGGGGTTGAGACACAATTCAGTCCCTAACAGAAAAATAGCTCTGGAATAATTAAATTTGCAAACAATGGTGACTTCACTTTAAGGCAGGAACATGACCCTAGGCCAGCTTTTCTCAGCCTTTGCACTACTGAAATTCTGGACCTATCCCACTGAGGAGTCTGTGCGAGAAGAGGGTGGGGAAGAGTGGGAAAGTGAGAGAGTGGGAATCAAGGGGAAGAAAGAAGTAAAACATTTAAGGGATCTAAAATGGAACGAAATCTGTCAATTATAGTGTATATGGTCATGTCTTTGACCGAACCAATATGCACTATATTCATGATGAGAAAATTCATTTGGTATACTGTAATGATATGCAGTGACTGAACGTAAAAAATTTTAAAAAAGAAATTCTGGATTTAATCATTGTGTTTGAGGCTGTCCTGCACATCTAGAGTATTTATTTAGTAACGTCCCTGACCTTGATCCACTAGAGATACTCCTCCCTCCCAGTGTGACAACCAAAAATGTTTGCGGATGTTGTCAAATATTCCAGTGAGCCTAAGTCACTCCTGGTTGATTTTGCTCTAACCACAGAGGTTTTTCTTTAAGCAGATATAAAGACCAGAGGTGGAAGTCACTGATGCAGAGGGGGGCAGCCTCCGAGGAGCCAAGCACTGGGATGGGGAGGGTCAGAAAGGAGGATGGCCATGGAGGTGAAATCAGAGAAACCAAATGGTGTAATCAATGGAAAAGCATTTTGAAAAGGCTAAATGCATTACAAAGATAAAAACTTTTTTATGACAGTTGTATCAAGTTGGGCATTTTCGAGCTTATCATTTGTTCTCTACAGCAGTTGGCTAAGGTTTCTCTTCTTACTTTTTCTTCAACCATCCTGCCTCTCTTAGCTCCAAACCAGTGTACTAGTGCCAGGTTATAGTCCTAGAACACAACTGTGACTTTTTCATTTCTTCCTCAAAAACCTTCCCTTTTGGGCTAGGCCCAAAACACAGTGGTTAGGTGTTGTGCATTAGGAGCTGGGTCCCACATGGCCGACTGTGGTTCAATCCTGGCCCCGGGGACTTGAACACACCAGACGCATGTATTTGTGTGCCCCAAATCCTGATGATATGGAGAAATGGAAGGAAATACATTGCAGTAGAACCATGCCTCAGTGCTCTCGCTCTCTCTCTCTCTGTCTCCTCTCTCTCTCTCTGTCTCCT
>NW_006203493.1:143708-145819 GCF_000334495.1 Tupaia belangeri chinensis
CTTCCCTTCCAGGTTAGAGATCAAGGGACCAGCTATTAATTAGTATCAGCTTCTGTCATAGGAGGGGAGTGTTGAACTGTGTTGTGTAAAATCCTTGGTTCTTTGAGTCCAGATCACTAAAATTAGAGACCTACCACAATAAAAGTAGGTAGAAAAGAGAACTTAATAATAAAGATTTTAGAAAGGAAGTGCATACAAAAGACTTTGGGGCGGGTAGGTTGCTAGGCAGCAACTGCTTTGGAACTGGTTTAAGTGTTATTTTTTTAAAAGGATGATTTATTTATTTTCATTGGTTATTATTATTTTTTAATTTGACCCAACAGAGGGAGAGAGAGAAAGGGAAAGTGAGAAAGCAAGCCGCCAGGCCTGAGAATTGAATGACTATCAGCCATGTGGGAATCCAGCGCCTTTAACCAATTGAACTGCTATCAGCCATGTGGGAATCCAGTGCCTTTAACCACCACGCCACCTGCTGGCATCAAAGTGTTATTTTTATTACCAGAGGTGATAATGAACATTTAACAGTGGGAGATCTGTCATACTATCTATGTTCTTTATTTGACTTAGTAGGCTTTCTTTCTGTACTTGCAAAGCTCTCTCACAGGTGAAGAATTTGAGGAATTTGATTACCTAACTGCACATGCCCAGTGTGAGCCCTGATGATAGGAGCACCCTTATTAGGATGAATAGTTTATTGCCCCAGTGGGAATCAGGAAGTTTACCAAAATGTCTGGGTGGGTCTTTTTCTATTTATGAGGAATGATAAAAGGGAAATTTACTATCATCCCTATGTGTCTTCCTCAGATATCAAAAAAGAAAAATGGGATTTGCCTTGCCTTCCTGGTCCTAGGAGCTGGGTGGGAAGAAGGCATTTTCATGGAGGGCCTGGCTGTAACTCCTGATACCTTGCGATTGATATGACATGTGTCCTCTACTTTCTCAGGGTCGCCACTCATTATTTAGCTACCTGCCTACTACACTTCCTGCCTTCTTTTTCTGGTGCCACAAAATCAAGTCAGACTGGAAAAACCTTCATTGCTGGTGGGATCCTGACTCTTTGGGAAAATCTACTTTTTAAACCCTCTGGAGGACCAGGCTCTCAGTGCACTGGTCAAGTGCTGTACACAGGGAACTGGATCCCACGTGGCCTGCTGTGGTTTGAGTCTCTGTCCTAAAGGCCTGAAAAACATGGTGTGAGGGAACCAGCAGTTAGCGTAATGGCTATGTCGCTGGACTCCCACGTAGTCAACTGCGGTTTGTGTCCCGGACCCGGTGGCTTAAAACTCACACCAGGCGTGTGTGCATGCGTGCCCAAGATCCCAAGAGGAGAATGGAGGAAAAGGGATTGCAGCGTGATCATCCCCCCTGGGGAGTGATTTCTCGCTTTCTGTCTCTCTGTCTGTCTGTCTGTCTGTCTGGCGGGTGCACGCACCCTATAGTGAAAACCTCTCAAAAAAACCCAAAACAAACAAACAAACAAAAACATGGTGTGAGTGTGTGCATGACCCAAATCCTGATGGGATGGAGAAATGGAGGAAAAAAGTATGTGCCCCATGGAAAGGTTCTTTTTCTCTCTTTTCTCTTTCTCTTTCTGTCTGGTAAGTGCCATGCCTTTTGGGAAAAAAAAATTTAGAAAAATGTTTAAAAGTTTTAAAATATTGGGGTCAGCAGATGGTGTAGCAGTTACATCACTGGACTCCTACATGACCAACTGTAGTTCTAGTCCTAGACTCGGAGTTTGAAATACACATGCCCAAGATTCTAGAAGGAGAATAGAGGAGAAGGAATTTGGCTGTCCCCCAAAGTGAGGGGTGATTTCTCACTTTCCCTCTTGCTATTTCTGTTTTCTCTCTTTCTCTAAAGAATGCACAAGGAACCAGCAGTTAGCATAATGGCTATGTCGCTGGACTCCCACGTAGTCGACCGCGGTTCGCGTCTCGGACCCGGTGGCTTAAAACTTACGCCGGGCACATGTGCATGCGTGCCCAAGATCCTGAGAGGAGAATGGAGGAGAAGGGATTGCGGCGTGCCCATCCCCCCTGGGGGGGTGATTTCTCGCTTTCTGTCTCTATGTCTCTCTCTGTCTATCTGGCGAGCGCGTATGCCCTGTA
>NW_006203493.1:146402-152027 GCF_000334495.1 Tupaia belangeri chinensis
TAAGTGAAGAGAAGAGGATAGAGAAAGATAGCAAGTGAACAATAGAGAGGCAGGACGTTAGTGAGAAACAGATAGGGCTTATTAACTGTTGATGATGACATGTATAGTATTCTCAACTGGATTGGTCTGAGAAGTATTTCATGATGGGCAAAGTATTTTTACAAGTAAAATGAGAAATAGCAATTGACTGTTTTAAAAAAAATTAGAATAATAATAATAATGATTGGGGAAAACATAGAAAAGATATGGAATATTGAACTGGGGAGATTAATATCTCTGTACTGACTGACATGCATGGCATTCCCTATTGAAAAAACAATGTAATACACTGTAAAGTTATATGTAATCCAATGTAATATAAAGAAGATTATGATGATAATAGTAAAATTTTAAAAATGCACATGCCGGGACCAGTAGTTAGCATAATGGCTATGTTGCTGGACTCCCACGTAGTCGACCGCGGGTCGAGTCCCGGACCTGGTGGCTTAAACTCACACCAGGTGTGTGTGCATGCGTGCCCAAGATCCCAAGAGGAGAATGGAGAAGAAGGGATTGAGGTGTGGCCATTCCCCCCACGGGGTGATTTCCTGTTTTCTGTCTCTCTGTCTCTCTCTGTCTTTCTGGCGAGCACATGTGCCCTGTGGCAAAAAGCCTCTTAAAAAAAAAAAAAGAATTCACATGCCTTCTGCAAAAAATGAATAAATCAATAATAATAATAAGAAGAAGAAATAGATAGGTAAACACATAAATAAGTCAGGGCCAGGGTATGGCATAATGTTAAAATGCTGGATCCCACATGTTTAACTGCAGTTTGAGTCCCAGACCCGGTGGCTTAAAACTCATGCTGGGTGTATGTGCATGTGTGCCCAAAATCTTGAGAAGAGAATGGAGGAGAAGGGATTGTGGCATGGCCATCCCCCCTGGGGGGTGATTTCTCACTTTATCTCTGTCCAATGAATGCACATGCCCTATGACAAAAGTCTCTCTAAAAAAAGTTTTTAAAAATTTTCTGGAAATGAGGGTAACCTCATCCTGGGTTTGCTCTGTGGCTCCTCGTGTCACCCCAATCTCATCAAACTTCCCTTGGATTTTGGACTAATAGCACTGCCCACATCTGTACATCCCCTCCTAGAAGTCTGCAGATTTGTCCCGAGTCCCCCTTGTTCTTGGACCATCACCACGCCCTTGTGTTTCTCCCATCCCCAGGATCTTACACTTACTGGCCCTTTCCCTTGCCTGTTGGGCCATGGCCTACCTAACTCCAACCCTCCTGACCCAGGTTTATCAGATCTGTTCAGTTCTTTGGCAACATTTCCCATTCAGTTGCTAATACTGTCTTGAGTCTTGAGTGAAATGCTTTAGATTTTCTAGGGACCCCAGAGTCTGGCTGGCCTCCTGGGAGCCTGCTAGGTCTACACTGAGCTGCAAACTGTGAGAGGAAAAATCCAGTTAAAGATATGGCACTGCGTCTCACATTACCTATACAGGGCTGCTCTCCTTTGTTTGGGGAGTGACACTGGATCACTTCTTTTGCAGAGGAGTAGTAGTAGATTTCCATGGATTTAAGCAGTAAGGAAGCCCTTTTAGGCCCATGGCCAGCTTTATCCTTTGATTATTTTCACACATATGACTTTCTAGCCCTCTTAGGGAGGTTGTTTTTTAAAAAGAAAGCTGTATAAACTAAAAAAGGTTAAAAAACTTAATAGATATAATTCCCACCAGGAAAGGAGGAGATCCATTTCCTTACAAAACTGTCCAGAGAGCAGGAGCCCTAGCCCTCTGGGAGAGAGAGGAAATGGCTTCAGGGAGGGGCTGCTCTTCTCTGAGCTGCTTTGCATGTGATAGGAACGTGAAAGCAGAACTGAAACTATCAAAACAGTCGTCTGGAACACGTTTGTGGGGTAACCACCGACTTCTCCATAGAGAACTTTCTTTATTCCGACTGGGCCAATGGGCACTGAGAGTCCTGCAGTGTCATCTGTGTCTGGCAGATTGACTTCTCAAGAAAGGCCTGGAAACAGAGTAACTCACAGGGTTGGGGGAACTGGGGAGAAGTAGGCTGTTTTTATTTATTTATTTTCTGATTGCCTGATATCCTCAGGCAAGCGCCACACACAGGTAAAAAGAACTGATGATAAACTGACTTTGGTTTTTGAGAGTGATAAAATGTGTAAAACATTTTTGAGGGACTAGCAGGTAGTGTAGTGGTTAAGAAGCTAGGCTACCATGTGAGTGACCACAGTTCAAGTCCCAGACCCAGCAGCTTGAAATTCATGCTGAGCGCATGTGTGTGCATGCCCAAAACCCCAAGGGAAGGATGGAGGAGAAGGGATGGTAGTGTGGCCATCTGTCCTGGGGGTGATTCTTGCTTTCTGTCTCTCTCTGTCTCTGGTAAACACACATGCCCTATAGCAAAAGTCTCTCAAACACACACACACACATACAAATTTTGGATTGTATGATAAAGCTGCATAGCTAAGGAGAGAATTATTTCATAAAAGATTAACTCTTACACAAAGGCACTGACAATCTTATACTTTTTAATTATGAAAAATTGAGGAAAGTCAAAGCAAAAAAGTGAGTGTATGAAATGAGAAAAGAAACCAAGGATAAATACATATGAGAGGAAGAGGAGATACCGAGAAGAATAAATGATGGCCCTGAAGAGAAGGGAGATGAAACGGTTAGATTTTCCTTTCCATTAAGATTAGAAGACCAGGTCATTATATTCAAAGGATCTAGGCTTTGTGCTGGGCTGGAGAGAAGGAGTTGCAACAGCTCCTAAGTACTCCTAGTAGATGTGAGGACTATGCTGCATGTGTTAAATGTGATTAGATGACAGAGTTGACGCTCTGAGTGAGTGTTTGGCAGAGCAGCACCGGCCCTGGCTGCTGAAGTTCTGCTAGCACAGGGCCGAGGCCACATATGAGGCCTGAGCTTGGTTCTGGTCCACCCTAAACAGGCCGACAAACCGGAACATGCCTATGTAAGAGGCTAGTGTGGGAAGGACATGGCAGTTCCTGTCCAAAATACCTTTCTCTTAGAAAAAGAAATTCCTTTATATACATATACATATATATCTTTGAATAAGAAGAAATTATTAAACTGGAGACAGATCCCTAAAGAAAACCAGCATTTATGGGTCCTCAGAAGAGCAGAAGTCCCAGAAGAAGTGATCCGAATGCCTGAAGAAAACCAGAAGTGTGTGAGGTCTTGACATCGAAATAAGGAGAAATTTCTACAGGGTCGGAGTGATCAACCATGACGAAAGTAGCAGAGAAATCCACCAAGATAAAGATTCGATGACTTCGGCATCAATGTCTGTTCCACTGGGATAACGGACAAGGAAGCCAACCTACAGTAGGGTTGAAGATGCCTGGGAATTGAGAAAGAGGGAACAACAGGAAGTGCAGAGAGCTCGCCAAGGAACGTCAGAAGAGTGAAGAGAGACAGAGTGGAAGCTGGTGAGAAGAGAAGAGCATTTAGGACAAGGAAGGTCTGAGCCTAAATTTTACGCTGAGATGAAGGATCTAGCAGAATATTGGGGATAATGGAGATAAGAGGAGAGATGGAGGCAGGACCGAAGGGTACAGGTGGAGGGATAGGATTAGCCTACAACAGGCAGGGGCCTGGCCTCAGAGACTTGAGAGAGGTCAGGGTCTCAGATGGTCGGGATGTTCCTGGTGGAGGGAGCGCTTGGCCAGTTTCCTCAATGAAGTAGGAGGCAAGGATTTCTGCCAATATGCAGGGTTCAACGTAGAGTCAGGACAGTGATAAGGTTAGGAATGGTTACAAGGAGAGTGGGCTAATTAGTTAACTGATCAATGCATCAATTAAGGGTTTTCTGTCTCTCTTCTCTATCAATTCAAAGTCCATTCGAGTTTCACCTGGCTCCAAAGTGTGAGCACACACCTGCATCACTTTTCTGTTCAGGAATTCCCAGAAATTGTAGGGCCTCTTGGATTGCTATAGTTACATGGGTTGGACACTTCAAACAACTTCCTTGGTTACTAAAGAAAAGGTCACTCCAGGAGGCTGAAGATCATGTGAACATTTATGATACAGCTCTCTTTTCTTTACATTGTATTTAGGTGTGACAGCTCTCCAGAACAGACTGAAAGATCCTTGATGGCAGTAACTTTAACTGTGGTCCCAGAACCTAGCACAATGTTTACAACAAAGATAGATTAAAAGTAAATAAATATATGTGCACACAATAGATCCAAGATCTGGAATAGAAAAACCGAAAGGTAAGATCGCCCTCTGATGGAATCTCTGGGTAGTAACAGGAAAGGACCTGAAGTCCCTGGCAGGCAGGTTGATTAAACTGAAGAATTAGAGGAGTGAGTGGCCAACTGGTAGCCAACCAAGAGTAACCAGAGCAGCACCGTCCAAGAGAAATACAAAGGGAGCTGCATATTCAATATTTAATTTTTTAGTAGCTGGCTAGCCCCATAGCCTGGTTGTTAAGGGGACTGAATCACACATGGCTGGTAACAATTTGAATCCCCGTCCCCATGGCTTGAAAAACACATGAGGCATGTGTGTGTGCATGCCCCAGATCTTGCCAGGATAGATAAATGGAGAAAAGGGATTGCGGCATCAACAAGCCCCACTGGAGGATGTTTTCGCCCTCTTTCTCCGTGTCTCTTTGTGTCTCTCTTGAGCACACATACCCTCTGGCAATTAAAATTTTTTTTCTAGTAGCCACATTAAAAAATAAGTGAAATAAGTGAGTCAGCCAGGTGGCATGGTGGTTAAGGCAACTGGATTTCACATGACCAACTCTGGTAGGAGTCCCGGACCAAGTGGTTTGAAAAACACTCTGGATGTGTGTGCGGGTGGGTACAAAAACCCAAGAGAAGAATAGAGGAGAAGGAATTTTTGGTGTGGCCATCCCCGCTGGGGGCAGAGGGGGAGTGATTTCTCACTTTTCTGCTGTCTCTCTCCAGCAAGCATATGTGTCCTATCACCAAAACAAAGCAAAACAAAACAAAAAGTAATAAGAAACAGGTAAATTAATAATTTGTGTTTTAAACATGACATATCCAAAACATTGCCAATTAAATGTTAAAAAGTATTAAATTATTGAAATTTTACACACACACACACACACACACACACACACACACATATAGCCATGTCTTTTAATACCTATGTGTCTTAAACTGCCAGCACAGCTTGATTCAGTCAAGCCACATGTGCTGGTGGCTACTGCACTGGACAGCACAGTCTTAGAGGGACTTCTCTGTGCTCCCCGAGCGGGACCCAGTGCCCAGGACATAGCAGGTGTTCTGCGAATTTGTACCTCATGATTATTATCTCCTAACACCCACTTTAACTTGTCATGGTCCAAAGTCATGATAGATACAACTTTCCCTGAAGATCAGCATTCTAGACACTTCCGAGTGACTGTCCTGGGTCATTTTCAAAGAGCAGACACTGTAGTCAACGTTTTATTGAGCCTATGTTTGCTCCAGTATAGGAAAGTCTCTTTTTAGGACCACTGGAATTCTGGGGTTGCCAGGTGGCGTGGTGATTAAAGATGCTGGACTCCCACACGGCTGACTGCAGTTGAAGTCACAGACATGGCAGCTTGCTTGCACACCTTCTCTCCCTCCTTTT
>NW_006203493.1:152220-154084 GCF_000334495.1 Tupaia belangeri chinensis
GATCCATTCCCACAAGCCCTTTCTCTGTGGGAGGGAATGTAGATGATAACACACTTCACGAGAAAATGATGAAAGGCCTGCTTTCTGCTAGGGTGAATTGGCATATTTGTTAGTGCTCCCCCGCCCCCCAAAAAAATCATTTCTGAAGAAACCACAGAGGGAAAAGTGGGGAACATCTAATGAGCCTGAAAGACACTTTCTCATTTTTCCATTATTCATAATAAACTGAGTGAGTATGCATGTAAGAATGAGAGAAAGAGAGAGGAAGAGAGAGCGAGGAGGACTTTTTTCAGGCTCTTGTCGCATTGCTATCCCTTTCCCCGTCCTCTGGCTCATTGGATCTTGGGCACTTGCAAGTGCCTGGACAGGAAAGTCATTTTGAACCAGTGGGTGGGCCGTGGCTGGCTGAGAAGATTCACCAGGGCCTGTCTGCTCTGGTCTCTCCCAGTGTGGGTCTTGAACAATCACTGCCTGGTCCATGTTGCAAAAACAACAGCAACCTCCTGATTGCTTGTACAGCAGCTGAGAGTTGGGAGAAAAACCAAAGCTGAAGACCCCACTGGATTGGGAAGAGATGGGGACAACCGGATGCAACTGACTGTTGTGGTCACGTGTTCTTCTGCCACCCCAGCTACAGCCCTTGGACTAGGTGGCTAAGATCAGAGAAGACCAGCCCCTCCCGGTGCCCCTCATCCTAAAGTTCTGACCTGAAGTGTCACCTAGGTGAGGGGCATCAAAGGGTAATAACTGGTTATATGTTGGCCTAGGCCTCCGCTGGCCCTCCTTTCTGTTTACACATGACTCTGACATGGATGGAAACTCAGGGGCCCAAATCGTAAGACCTAAGGAAGGGAGGGCCATTATCTCAAAAGAAAACAACAAACGGAACCATACATGTTCTTAAAAGAAGTATTGGAAAATACAGACCATCTATATAAAATAAGCATAGAAATGCATTTAAAAAAATAAAAGAAGCTCTTTGGGACCAGCAGTTAATGTAATGGCTATGTCACTGGACTTCCATGTAGTCAACTGTGATTCGAGCCCCCGACCCAGTGGCGTAGACTCACGCCTGGCGCATGTGCGTGCGTGCCCAAGATCCCGAGAAGAGAATGGAGGAGAAGGGATTGCTGCGTGGCCATCCCCCCTGGGGGGTGATTTCTCACTTTCTGTCTCTTTCTCTCTCTGTTTTTCTGGCACGCGTACACACCCTATAGCAAAAACTTCTCAAAAATAAAAAAATTTAAAAATAAATAAATAAATAAAAGAAGCTCTTCTATAAAAAAAAAAAAGCATAGGAAATACAGGAAAACTGTATAGAACTTCTAGTAGTGAAAAAAAAATACAGAAATGACAAAATAAAAACGACATTAATGAGATGACTGTTTTGAGAGGTAAAACAAATAAGTAAGTTGGAGAACTATGCTAAAGAACTGTCCCAGAACCAATGGAAGAGAAATAACCTCCAAAGCTTATAGCCAACTGAAGAAAGAAATTGAATATAGAGAAGAAAAATCAAGAAAGACAGAAGAATTGCCCACATATAAAGATACTTTTATATGTGTGTGTGTATGTATATACATATATATGTATGTATATATGTGTCTGTGTGTATATATATATATGTATATTCATATATGTATGTATATATGAATGGGTGGAGAAAATAGTTAAAGAAATAAGAATGAATTTTCAAAACTAAAAGATAGAGAGGAGGGGCCAGCAGGTGGCATGGTAGTTAAAGTGCTGGACTCCCACATGGCTGACCATGGTTTGAGTATTGGACCTGGCAGCTTGCTTTCTCACTTTCCCTCTGTCTCTCTCTCTTTTTGGTGAGCAAATAAAAATAAATAAATAAATAAAT
>NW_006203493.1:154124-156600 GCF_000334495.1 Tupaia belangeri chinensis
GTGAAATAAAAATTCATCTTAGAGGTACCAGAGGTTAGCGTAATGGCTATGTCGCTGGACTCCCATGTAGCCGACCGCAGTTTGAGTCCCAGACCCGGCGGCTTAAACTCACACCGGGCGCTTGTGCGTGCGTGCCCAAGATCCCGAGAAGAAAATGGAAGAGAAGGGATTGCGGTGTGGCCATCTCCCCTGAGGGGGGGGGTGATTTCTCACATTCTGTCTCTCTGTCTCTGTCTGTCTGGCGAGCATACATGCCCTATAGCAAAAACCTCTCCAAAAAAAATTAATAAAATTCATCTTAGATACAATATATTGGGTCATCAGAAAAGTCATGACATTTTTCTATGTAAAAGTGTGTCATGACATTTCTGATGACCCAATAGCAAAAATTTTAAAGTACCAAGAAGACAATTTGCAAGCTGTAGTAATGTTCAGTGATTAAATGTATAAAATAAAATTATAAAAGAAGACAAGAAGAAAATTGTAAAAGATACCACCAGTATGAAAGAATTGACATTGGATTTCCTAACCATAACACTGGGTACGAAAAAAAAAAAAAGTTGAGATGATATTATTTAAAATATTACAGGGAAAAAATTTTTAAACAGAATTTAATATGCTGTTGAACTTTATCCAATACTGATGGCATAGTAAAAATATTCTTGGAAGTTTTTTCAAGTAATGTATTACTGGAGCTTTAAGAACATATTTAGTTTCTGGGACCAGCAGTTGATGTAATGGCTATGTCGCTGGATTCCTATGTAGTCGACCACGGTTTGAGTCCTGGACCCAGTGGCTTACACTCACCCTGGGCATGTGTTCGTGCGTAACCAAGATCCCTAGAGAATGGAGGAGATGGGATTGCAGTGTGGCCATCCCTCCTCGGGGGTGATTTCTCGCTGTCTCTCTGTCTCTCCTCTTTCTGGCGAGTGCACACGCCCTACAGCGAAAACCTCTCAAAAAAAAAAAAAAACATATTTAGTTTCTCATGTGAACAATTAGGTTTTCTCTGATATGTCTCTTCTTCCTCTACTTGTCTAATGTTGAGGTTGTTTTTTAGAAATTATATTTTACAAACTTTTTCAAAATAAGGTACATACCTATACAGAACTTAACATTTTGCACAGAATTTATCAACTATATTTTAAGGAAAAAAAAGTACAGCATGAATTTTGTTAGGAATAAAAGATAAAAGTATTGTATCTCACAAAAAAAAACACATTTCAGAATGAAATATTTTTGAGGAAAAGTGCTGAGTATACAAATTTGGGGAAATGCTTGTTTTAAACTGAAATTCAATTTAACTTAGAGTTGAGGGTTGATTTCTTAAGTGCAGTATACCTCTTAACAACTTGTGAATATGTTGAATTATGTCAATAATGTGGGCAGCAGTTGAATAGTAAAAGAAAAAAGTTCCCATTTTAAGTAATTTTATAACATTAAGAGAACTGTTTTTGGGAACAGCAGTTAGCGTAATGGCTATGTCACTGGACTCCCATGTAGTCGACTGCGATTGGAGTCTGGGACCTGGTGGCTTAAACTGACGCCAGGCGTGTGTGCATGCCTGCCCAAGATCCCAAGAGGAGAATGGAAGAGAGGGGATTGAGGTGTGGCCATCCCCCCTGGAGGTGATTTCTCGCTTTCTGTCTCTGTCTTTCTGGTGAGCGCATGCGCCCAATAGCAAAAACCTCTCAAAAAAAGAAAAAAGAAAGAAAGAAAGAAAGAAAGAAAGAAAGAAAGAAAGAAAGAAAGAAAGAAAAGAAAAAAATGTTTGTTTGTTTGTTTGTTTTTGGAGAGGCTTTTTGTTATAGGGCGTGTGCACTCTCCAGAGAGAGACAGACAGAGAGACAGAAAGCGAGAAATCACCCCCCAGGGGGGATGGCCACGCCGCAATCCCTTCTCCCCCATTCTCCTCTCGGGATCTTGGGCACGCATGCACACGTGCCCGGCATGAGTTTTAAGCCACCGGGTCTAGGACGCGAACCGCGGTCAACTACATGGGAGTCCAGAGACATAGCCATTACACTAACTGCTGGTCCCCCAAAAAACTGTTTTCAAATTAGAAAATTGACATTGCTGCTTTTAAGAATGTAAGAAATTGAAAGAAATTCTAAGATATCACATTATATAGAAAAGACAATTCAGAGATAGAATTGTGGCAGATGTGTGTTAACTGCTGTTTCTTTGCCACATGTGTTATATTTGAAAGTTTGAACAGCAAATTTAAAATAAAACATTCTATGACTGACAAAAAATTTAAAAATTCTTGGGAACCAGCAGTTAGCGTAATGGCTATGTCACTGGACTCCCACGTAGTCGACCGTGGTTCGCGTCCCGGACCCAGTGGCTTAAGACTCACGCCGGGCGCATGTGCATGCGTGCCCAAGATCTCCAGAGGAGAACGGAGGAGAAGGGATAGCGGTGTGGCCATCCCCCCTGGGGGGTGATTTCTCGCTTTCTGTCTCTGTCTCTTTTT
>NW_006203493.1:156610-157401 GCF_000334495.1 Tupaia belangeri chinensis
TGGCAGGCGCACACGCCTTAGGCCAAAAAACTCAAAAAAAAAAAAAAAAAAAAAAAGAAATGTAAAATGGAAATGCATGGATGTATACCTGGAAGTCTGTGCCTTATGTTCAAATTCAGTAAAGCCTGAGTCTGCAAGTTAAAAAACAAACAAAAACAAGATATAGGAAGTGAGGTTGACCAAACACTTCAGTGAAGGAGAGAGAAAGTGTATGAATGGATTTAAAGCACGCTAAAGGGGCCAGCAGGTGACATGGTGGTTAAGGCGCTGAATCTCCACATGGCAGATGTGGTTCAAGCCCCGGACCCAGCAGGCTGGCACGTATTCATACAAACCCAAAATCCCAAGGAGAGAATGGAGGAGAAGTGATTGCAGTGTGGCCATTCCCCCAGGGGGTGATTTCCCACTTTCCCTCTCACTGTCTCCCCCTGTCTCTCTCCAGCAACTACACAGGCCCTATGGCAAAAACTTAAAAAATAAAATAAAAGCATGGTAAAATCCTTGTTAGAGGAAAAGTATAGATAGCACTTTTTTTGGGGAAAAATAAAAACAAACATGATGAAGACTAAAAGATGAAACTTATAAAACAAATATTTAAATGAGAGTAATGTATTAGAAACAAGTTCAAATACATCAATGATCACAATAAATACTATTGGAATGGGGCAACACAGTGCTTTACATTTTCCCGGGCACACAGTTAAACTCCATTTTTCCAGCCCCTGTCCATCTAAATGGGGTCACTGGTTAACTCTTGCCTGAAGAATGTGATGAGCTAGCCTGTGGGTTCA
>NW_006203493.1:157447-159000 GCF_000334495.1 Tupaia belangeri chinensis
CGGGGGGCGTACAGTCGCGGCCTTGCCAACTCACTGAACCGACCGGAAGCGATGCTCAAAGGTCAAGGGGCTCAGACGGGTCCTGGAGCCCCACCGGGTTGGACTCCTCCAATGGGTAAAGAGCAAACCTGTGTTTTGTTAAACCACTGAAGAGTGGACTGTTTGTTATGGAAGCCAATTTGCTCACGTTGACCAATAAAGGGATTGAATCACAGGTCAGAAGGCAGAGATGGTCAGATTGAATGAAGAACAGAATCTATCCTGCACTGGTTCTGTTCATGGCATAACTTACTGCTGTCTTTTTAAAAAGTTTAAATAAAATGTCTTCGAGAATCCACAAAAACAAACAAAACAAACAAAAAACAGAATATCATGATTTTTCCAAGGACTTCCTCTAAAGCAGAGGTACACAGAAAATCCTTGTTATAGGAAAAGTATAGATAACACTTTTTTGGGGGAAAAATAAAAACAAACATGATGAAGACTAAAAGATGAAACTTATAAAACAAATATTTAAATGAGTAAGGTATTAGAAACAAGTTCAAATACATCAATGATCACAATAAATACTATTGGAATGGGGCAGCACAGTGCTTTACATTTTCCTGGGCACACAGCTAAACTTATAGGAAAAGTATAGATAACACTTTTTTGGGGGAAAAATAAAAACAAACATGATGAAGACTAAAAGATGAAACTTATAAAACAAATATTTAAATGAGTAAGGTATTAGAAACAAGTTCAAATACATCAATGATCACAATAAATACTATTGGAATGGGGCAGCACAGTGCTTTACATTTTCCTGGGCACACAGCTAAACTCCATTTTTCCAGCCTCTGTCCATCTAAATGGGGTCACTGGTTAACTCTTGCCTGTAGAATGTGATGAGCTAGCCTGTGGTTTCAGGTCCAAAGTCACATGAACGGCTGTGCCCTTCCCCAAGCTCTGTCTACCTGCAGCAAAGTGAAGTTCTTTTCATTAGTGGCGATGCATGATGAAGCTATCCGGGGTTCAGGAGGCACGGTGTGGAGCAGATCTACCGTGCCCAACCTGCTTTGGACGCTCATGGGTAAAGAGCAAGCCTGCGTTTTGTTAAACCACTGAAGAGTGGAGTGTTTTTTATGGAAGCCAGTTTGTTCACGTTGACCAATAAAGGGATTGAATCACAGGTCAGAAGGCAGAGATGGTCAGATTGAATGAAGAACAGAATCTATCCTGCACTGGTTCTGTTCATGGCATAACTTACTGCTGTCTTTTTAAAAAGTTTAAATAAAATGTCTTCGAGAATCCACAAAAACAAACAAAACAAACAAAAAACAGAATATCATGATATTTACAAGGACTTCCTCTAAAGCAGAGGTACACAGAGTATAAACAAAAGGAGAGCAAAGGAGAGCAAAAATACAACAAATACTACCCCAAAGATGGTGGTGTACCTATTTTTTTAAGAGATTTTTTCTATTGGGTGCATGTGCTCGTCAGAGAGATGGAAAGAAAGAAATCACCCTTCAGGGAGAATGGCCACGCCACAGCCCCTTCTCCTCTCTTCT
>NW_006203493.1:159534-160576 GCF_000334495.1 Tupaia belangeri chinensis
AAACAGATTCGGCTGTAGTGGCACAGCAGAAACACAATGCTCCATGATGCTGAAGCCACGTGGGAAGGTCCCAGGTTCGTGTCCCAAGGTCTCCCTGTACGTGCCAGGCAGACATATGATATGATCCTGGCTGGCTGAGGCTAGGAGTGGATCCTGGCAGGAAGACTCTGTTAGGGGTGTCTTTCTCTCTCTCTCTTATGGAAATAATAAATAAAAATTAAAAACTTAAAATAAAATAAAGAATAGAAACAGGCCTGCTGTGGTGGCAAGGGCTACTAGGATGCTGTGCTCCATAGGTGGGACCATGTGGGAGGCCCGGGTTCAGTTCCCAGTCCAACCTAAGGCGTGGTGGTGTGTGCCTGAAATCCCAGCCTCTTGTGAGGCTGGAGCAGGCGGATGCTGAGCTCAAGGCTGAACTGGAGCGAAAAGAGTCAGACATGGTGAGGCTGAGGCATGAGGATCGCAACACAGTGAACGTTGTCTAAATAAATAAATAGAAACTAACTGAAAAACTTATTGTCATAGTTAAAGATTTAAATGCACCACTCGTATCTAATTATAGGTTAGTCCAAAAACAGGGGAAAATATAATAGATTAGAGTGAAAAAATCAACAATGCTTGATCAAATATGTACATGCATAAAATTCTGCATCCAACTAATTAGAGCCCATGTGAAGCACTTACACAGAGTGACCACATGCCAAGCCATAATGCAAGTCCTGAAAAGTCTCAAAGAAGATGAGTCAGAGCTGGAACTGGGCACAGTGGTTAAGTGGAGTGCTTTGGGAGCTGGATTCCACATGGCTGACTGCAGTTTGCGTCCCAGCTCAGTGGCTTGAAAAACATTCCAGGCATGTGTGTGTGTGTGCATGCCCAGGGGCCTGACAAAATGGAGAAATGGAGACGGGACTGCAGTGTGACCAGGCCCAACTGGGGAATGCTTTCTCCCCCTCTCTCTCTCACTCTCTCTCTGCCTCTTTCTGGCAAGCATATGTGGCAAAAAAAAAAGAAAGAAAGAAAGAAGAAAGAAAGAAAGGAAGGA
>NW_006203493.1:160910-165085 GCF_000334495.1 Tupaia belangeri chinensis
TATATATTTTTTTAAGAGAGGTTTTTGCTATAGGGCACGTGTGCTCACCAGAGAGACAGAGAGACAGAAAGCGAGAAATCACCCCCCAGGCCATGCTGCAATCCCCTCTCCTCCATTCTGCTCTTGGGATCTTGGGCACACACACACACGGACCCAGCATGAGTTTAAACCACTGGGTCTGGGACTTGGACAGCAGCCGACTACATGGGAGTCCAGCAACATAGCCATTATGCCAACTGCTGGTCCCCATCAGGAAATCTTTAAGTTAATAACAAAGAAATACATTTTAAAAATTCTTTATCATGAATTTTCTATGACTTATCCACCTACTGTCCCATTGTTCCGTGGTTCCAGCTCCCACCCCACTTGAGAAGAGCCAAAGGTGGGGAAGGACCTAACCAGGGAAGGATGGAAATAGTGAGGAGGTGGTTTATTCATGCACAAGTATCTAATGAGCTCCCACTCTGTGCTAGGCATTGTTTTGTACCCAGGGAATGGAAACAAAAACAACTAAGATTAGGGCTCCACATAAACTGTGCCACTCATGGGGCTGATAAGTGGCATGGTGGATATAGATGCTAGTTTCCTACATGGCTGACCTTGGTTGGAGCCCTGGATCTGTGGCTTGCTTTCTTGCTTCCCCTTTGTCTCTCTGTCTCTGTCTGGTCAAATTTAAAAAAATAATAAAAACAAATGGAATTAAATAAATAATTCTTTAAAAAAATAAACTGTGTCACCCAAGTCATCTCCAGCAATATGTTTTTTCTTTATTTTCTTATTTTTTTTACTTTTAATCATTGTACACCTTTACAGCATGTAAAATGAAATCAGACAGGGCTTCACTCGGTGTGGGATCCTTCATTCATTGAGCAAAGATTGTCAGGGCAGTTTATACCACAAGGTAGACTAGTAGGCTGCCCCAGAATTACCTAGAGAGTGTGCTGAAAACAGCTTCTCTGACTCTTCCCTTGGAAAGGCTAATCTAAGTCATTCAGTTAGTCTGTATATCTATTTTTTGCTATAGGGCTGTGTGTTCTCTAGAGAGAGCCGGGGTGTGGAGGGGGTGGAGGAATAAGGTGGGTAAGAAATCACTCCCCAGAGGGATGGCCACACCACATCCCTTCTCCTCCACTCTCCTCTAGGGATTTTGGGCATGCATGCACACATGCCCAGTGTGATTTTCAAGCCACTGGGTTCAGGACTGGAACCATGGAGTTAGCCATATGGAATCCAGTGCCTTAATTTCCATGCCTTAACTTCCTGCTGGCCCAAGATGTGTGTTTTTTAACAAACTTTTTTGGTGATTCTGTGGTTAGACAGGTTTGGAACCACAGACTCGAATGACTTTCTTAGATCCTTTCCAAGTTGAAAAGTATTGACTTCATGATCTTTGACAAATGGCCTTCCGTTATTTGGTTAGCCTTTTCTTTATCTGGACAGACAGTTAGCTTTTTATTTTTATTTTATTTTAAAATTTTCTTCCACTGGTTGAGCCAAACCAGGAGCCAAAGGTAAGGGTGGAGCAGTCCCAGGGAGTCAGCCTCCAGGCAGTGGGAGCAGGGCACCCAGGAGACCTGGGGGTAAAATGGAGTTCCCCAGCAGCCTCCGCCTTCCTCAGAATAGTCCACTGAAGCTCCTGATGGATCTTCTTCAGACTAACATCTCCAACAATTATGCATTTCTTACACAATGAAACATAATTGTTTTAAAGTAATTTAAAGGTTTTATTTATTTATTTATTGTTTTTTGCTATGGGTCGTGTGCATTTGCCAGCAAGAGACAGACAGAGCAAGAGAGAGAGAGGAAAAGTGAGAAAACACCTACCAGGAGGGTAGCCATGCTACAAGCCTGTCTCCATTCTCCCCTAGGGATTTTGGGCATGCCTGGCATGATTTTCAAGCCACCAGGTCTGGGACTAGAACTGTGCCAGGTGAGACCCAGTCTTAACCACCATGCTACCTGCTGGCCCAGTATTTAAAGTTTTAAAGGATTTTTATTTTACTGTGTACCCAATGTTTCCCTTTTAAAGTGTCTTGGTAAAATATATGTCATTTTTTAACTCTAAATTTGTCTGCAGAAAATTACAGGCAAAGTAGAACTCCCAAATCACAGATCTAGATAGATTTGTTCTAGTTCCACTGTCCGGGGCTCTGAGACCTTTCCTCTCCCTTAAAGAAGCCCTTCTTGGGGGATGTAATAACAGTTGAGTTCTAGCACCTCCTATCCCCTCAAACAGGAACTTCCTTTCTACTCCCCTGTGGGTCCCATTGCCCTGGGGCATTTAGACCCAGTGAATTCTTCCACCTTCTCACCCAGGTTCTTCTTTACCCAGCAACAGATAGAGTAACTCTGAGAAATGATATGATTGGCTGGATGTAGCAGGGGTCTCCCCTATTCTCTCTACTTCCTCCTTGTTTCTGTACCCTCTACACAGGGCACAATGGTCCTCAGTCCAGGGCTGGTCCTGGGACTCCACACCCTGATGACCCTTCTAAACACCCAGAAAACACAGGCTGTAGAGGGTGAGTGCCCAAGGTGATGGGGTGGTGGGAGCAGGGGTGAGTGGAATGGGGGAATGGAGTGGGGATGCAAGGAAAAGAGATTAAGGACTTGGGTTACAGGAGGGAGACAGCTTAGAGGATCCTCGTTCCTCTTCCTCTTTGGGGAGCTCATGTGTGGCTTTTTTCACCATGGATCCCAAGTCCCTTTCACCTCTATCATGTGGGTTCTGGATCTAAATATGGTACAGCTCAGTCTAGAGATACCAATGTCTCGTTTGGGTGTTTTTCATGTTCAGATATCTCTCTGTTCCCTACTTCCTAATCCCAAACTTGACCCTACTGCCATCCAGTGCCCTAATTTCTCTACTATTTCTTGACTTGGCATGGTCTATCTTGGTATTTGTGGCTATGTCGATAGTTAATGGTTCTCTGTCTTATTCTGCCCTCGACGTGAGCTCCTGGTGTGCGGGTCCCTGCTGGTTCATCTTTATTTCTTTCATTTCCTTGACCTGATATCATGCTGGCCACACGGTAGTCCCTTGATGACCGTTGAACAAATAAATAATTCCATAGCATTCTAAAAGAATCTTCCCAATTAAAACCTAAGCCTCATTTTCAGAGAGCCGCATCCCAGGTATGGTGAGAGTCACGTTCAGTCGCGATGCTCTGAGATGGAAGAGCTTAGGGGAGAAGTCTGAGGTTTTGATTTCCAGGGCAGTGCTCTTTGAAATGACTCGGGTTGCTTTTTCTATCCCCCCTGGGACTCTGTGTCACTGATCTAAATTTATACTCTGCCAATCATTGCCAGTTTCCCCTCCTTACCACCCCATGGCATCTGTGTGTGGTGCTCCACTTGAGATCCTTAATCGTTTCCTTCTCATCTCACCACCACAACCTAGGACCTGAGAACATGGCCAGAGTGGATGGTCATAGCTGAGATTTAACCTGGGGAACCCCAGGTCTGGCTTTTGCCCCCTCTCCTCTCTCAGCCTGCTATGCCAGACTGCACTGTGTCCCTGTGCTGGCCGTGGCATGGGCCTGTGCCAGTTTCCCTCCATCCTCTACAAGGGCCAGCTCAGTGTCAGGACAGCTCTCTGTCCCCACACAGAACCCCGGATGGAGGGCAGGCTCAGAGACTCAACATACCACACATCAGGGATGAATCTCATGCATTCTCTTTTCTCTCCCTGACCCTGAACTCACCGACACAGCCGACCACATGGGCTCCTATGGACCAGCCTTCTACCAGTCTTACGGTGCCATGGGTCAGCTCACCTACGAATTCGATGGGGAACAACTGTTCTCTGTGGACCTGAAGAAAAGGGAGGTCGTGTGGCGTCTGCCTGAATTTGGTGACTTGGCCCATTTCGCCCCTCAGAATGGGCTGGCCAGCATTGCCGTGATCAAAGCCCATCTGGACATCTTGGTGGAACGCTCCAACCGCACCAGAGCCACCAATGGTACCTGCACTGCCCTTTCCACCTCGCCAGGCAGCGGAGACCATAGAAGCTTCTCCCCCTCCTGAGCCTCTGCCACTCCGACGCACGCTCTCTCGGAATTCATGATGGCTGTGCTTGGCCCTTTCTTTTACAGAAGGCTCCAGGTCTTCCCAGATCCCTTCAGTACCATCTTCCTTCTTGGGGGGGCGGGGGGCTATGGCGGAGGCGGGATCTT
>NW_006203493.1:165101-167835 GCF_000334495.1 Tupaia belangeri chinensis
TGGGCCAGCCCAACATCCTCATCTGCATCGTGGACAACATCTTCCCCCCTGTAATCAACATCACCTGGTTACGCAATGGGCACGAGATCACCGAGGGGGTGTCCCAGACCAGCTTCTACTCCCAGCCTGACCATTTGTTTCGCAAGTTCCAGTACCTGACCTTCGTGCCCTCAGCCAAGGATGCCTATGACTGCAAGGTGGAGCACTGGGTCCTGGACGGGCCGCTCCTCAAGCACTGGGGTATGGAGTCCCCTCCCCAGCCCACCACTCTAGACCAAGTTTCCTTTACTCTAGAATCCCTTTGCTCTACCCCCTGACCCTCCTTTCTCTCCCAGAGCCCCCAGTGCCAACCTTGCTGCCAAACACCGCAGAGACTCTCGTCTGTGCCTTGGGCCTGACCGCTGGCCTGCTGGGCTTCCTCGTAGGCACCTTCCTCATCATCACAAGCACACGTCTGCCCAATGGCCCCAGGTACAGAGTCCCCTGGAGGAAAATGAATGACTCTGACAAGGATATTGGTGGAGAATCAGACTTTATGGGGAAGTTGGGGGTCAGGAAAGGGTTAGACAAGTAGTGGGTAGAGAATAGAAAGGCAGAGATGGAGTAAGGAAGATTTGGGAGGAGGTGGGCATTCAGAGATAGGATCCTAGAATCATTGTGAGTTTGGATCTTAATCATGTGTTTTTTTTTCTTTTCTTTTTGATATTTTAGATAATGATCCTTCTGAAGCAAACCAATTGTAGGAAACAGCCTGCTATTTCCTTGCAGGATTTTAACAACCCTTGCATGCATGCTCAGTGACACAGTCTACTCCGTATACCCTACTGTGCTGACTTTGAATGGGATTGACCTCTGTCCTATAGGTCACCTCCTTCTGACCCAGGACTCATGGTAGGACATGCAGGGCACCAACTACCTCCCCTTCTGACCATGGCATGCACATACACACACATACACACACACACAATCCTTGCTTTACCCAAGGCTCTGGATAGCAGCACTAACTTTTCCAATGGTGTTTGCACTGTATCCTTTTTGCCAGGTCTTGGCCAGTTATCTCAGGGTGTGTGAGATGCTGGGACCTGGAAGAGGGGTCCTGGGTGCCCAATGAGCATGATCACGTGGACTGGAGATTTGTAACTAAGTAACAATGTGTATTATTTTGTGAATGGGTCATTTCACAAAGACTTCTCAGAATCTGCTTCCTGAATTAAGATTTGCCTTGCAATGGATGAAAAAGTATTCTGTCCTTTGTAATTCCCTCAACTTAGGACAGTCCTGAAGGCACTTGGAAAGGGAAGGTTCATGGGGATTCCACTCCTATCTGGATTTATTCTGTATGAAGAAGCCACTGGCATCCAGCTATGTTCTACATCATCTCCTTTTCAACACTTCCTGAAGGCCTATGCATGACAGAGAGAAGTCCAAGGCTTAGAAAAGATGCTACTTCCCTCAATGGGGTCAATTATATCAGGTACGAGGGTAGCAGAGTAGACCTGGAAGGTATGTGGTAGGAGAGGAGCTCTAAGAGTTCCATGTGAACATTTTCTAATTATGTGGCCCGGAAGATTTTAGTTAACTGCAAAAAAAAATTTTAAAAAAAAGAAAGAAAGAAAAGAAAAACACATAAAGAGATCAGTAACCTTACGATACAGTTATGTCAAGTTTATATCTATGTACGAGATACAGATTGGTCATTTTCAAGCCAGAATGCATGTAAGAATCACTTGGAAGCCTTTTAAAAGTAACATCACCCAAAAGTACTGAATCAGGGTCTTGGGGTAGGGAAGAGTGGTGGCAGGGAGTCTACAATTTTTTTTTTCTTCATGGGAGAAAGAGCAGAGTCTTGCTGCATCACAGTTGTCCTGTCCCAGCCTCCCAATTAGCTAGGATTATAGGAGAACTGGAATGTTCAGGTTGGCCTGGGAACTGAAACTAGGTTTCTACTGTGGCTTCCAGCCTCCAAGTGGTGGCTGTGTGACCATCTCAACTAGGCCAAGGAGTGTTATTTTAAACATGTTCTTGATGATTCTGATACAACCATCCTGGACTTCGGCTCTGGTCTGGTAACTGGGACCCATTGACACAATCTGATGGTACTGGAGGTCATTGGAAGGGGATCCCTGAGGTGAACCAGAAGGCTTTCTGGAGAATCTGGGTCTGTTGGGGCATCAACATGATCAAAATACAAGTAAGTAGGGGCAAGATGGGGGTTTGAATTGTGAGCATTTGCTCTTGGAAAGGAAGGAAACTAAGAGATTATAGGAACTTGGTGGGCTTCCCAAGAGAGAATGAATTGGAAGAAATCAATGACCAGGGGAAGACTGACGGAAGTGGGAATTGTCTTGGTCAATGTTTTTGTTTGCCAGTAACATAAATCCTCTTTGATCATGTTCAAAGTAGAGGATATTTACAATAAAGGAATGGTGCATAGAACCTCAGGGTGGCTATTAGCCAGGCCTTACATGACCCACTTCATAATTCCAGTCCTAGAACTGGTGGCTTGAGAAACTTGCCAGGTGTGTGTGCATGCATGCCCCAAATTCCAAAAGGATGGAAAGACGGAAGAGAAAGGATTGCAGTGTGACCATTGCCAATGAGAGTGTTTCCTCACTTTCTCTCTCTTTCTCTTGTCTGTGGCAAGCACACACACACCATCTGGCAAATTTATAACAGTAAGAAGAAGAACTCAGACTGAAAAGCCAGCAAAATATGGAGCAGCACCTCTGACTCT
>NW_006203493.1:167869-168153 GCF_000334495.1 Tupaia belangeri chinensis
GGCCAGCCATGTTCTTCTCTCTATGGACTGACTGTCCTTTCCAGCTAACATGTCCACCCTGCAGGTCCCGAGTTTATATCACCTCAGCTCTTGCCATCCGTAGGACCATGTCTCCAAGTCAATTTTAAATTTTTAGAAGATTAAATAACTGGCCCAACTTGAGGCAGGGGTTCACCTCAGACTTAGGCACTGAAAACAAGGGACAGGACGTCATGGTACAAATGTGTCTGCTGAGCACCCACCTTGGAAGTGAGGGGCTGGGGTGTTCTCGGGCACAGAAGAAT
>NW_006203493.1:168446-169309 GCF_000334495.1 Tupaia belangeri chinensis
TTTTAAAAGAGCTGCTGCCTAAACTACCTAAGTTTTGTAGTTAAGGAAGCCACATCCCACATGGCTGACTCTGGTTTGAATTTCATTCCTGGCAGCTTGAAAAACACTCCAGATGTGTGTGTGTGTGTGTGTGTGTGTGTGTCAAAAACCCTGAAGGGATGAAGAAAAGAAGGAGAAGAAACTGTCGCATGACCAGACCCAAGGGGGGTACTTTCTCCCTCTCTGACTTTCTATCTTTCTCTGGCAAGCACATATGCCTTGCGGTAAGTAAAAATGTTGTCTTCCTGTATTCCTAATCTGATTCCCTTCAGTCTCATTTAGAATCTTCTCTATGTTCAAACTCTTGCTCTTTGTTGGGTCTTCTCCCTACAGATAATAAACATGTCATCTTTCCCATGTAATACGAAGAGCAAGTCCCTTCTCTTTCTAGAACCTAGCGCCACCACTACCCCAAACTCCTCCTGGGTGTAAATAACAAGTGTCAAGTCCCGGACCTGGTGGTTTGAATTTCATGCCGAGTGTGTGTGTGTGTGTGTGTGTGTGTGTGTGTGCTCAAAATCTCTAGAGGAGTTTGAGAAGGAATTGTGGCATGACCATTTTCCCCCACCCACTGGAGTGATTTCTCACTTTCCCTCTCTTTCTCTCTCCAGTGAGCACACACATCTTATGGCAAATACCTTTAAAAAATAAAATAAAATAAAATAAACTCTCCTAGAAACTTAAGCTTAATTAATTCCTCTCAGTGGCAGCTGTCATCCTGGATCACCGTTGGCCATCCTTGTCAGGACTGACCTGTCTGCTGTGCTGGGTCTCCTGTATCTTGTATGCAGTGACTTCTGTGCGTCCTCCATTGTTTCAGCAAG
>NW_006203493.1:169343-205639 GCF_000334495.1 Tupaia belangeri chinensis
AAGAGTGCATATGGGACAAATCTTTATGCTTTGCACATTAGAAAATGTATTTATTCTATTCTCATGCTTTAATGATAGTTTGTATGGGTGTGAAATTCAGGGTTGCAGGTCATTTCCTTTAAGATTTTAAGGCATTTCTCCAGTCTCTTAGCTTCCAGTGTTATTGTTGACAAGCCAAATGGTATTCGGAGTCATGAAACTTTGTCTATGCTCTGTGTGTGTGTTTTCCCCCCTTCTGGAAGCAATGTATTTATTCTATTCTCATGCTTTAATGATAGTTTGTATGGGTGTGAAATTCAGGGTTGCAGGTCATTTCCTTTAAGATTTTAAGGCATTTCTCCAGTCTCTTAGCTTCCAGTGTTATTGTTGACAAGCCAAATGGTATTCGGAGTCATGAAACTTTGTCTATGCTCTGTGTGTGTGTTTTCCCCCCTTCTGGAAGCTTGTAAAATATTTTCTTTTTTCCTTCTTCCTTTTTTTTTTCTTTTTAGTTTTTCCTATAGGGTACGTACACTCAACAGAGAGCGAGGGAAAGGGGAAAATCATCCCTTCAAGGGTTTGGACACACCATAATCCCTTCTCCCCCATTCTCCTCTTGGGATTTTGGGGACACTTGCACATGCGCCCTGTCTTGATTTTTAAGACTTGAACCATGCGAAGACTCATAGTATTCAGTCGTCCACGTGGGAGCCAGTGCCTTGACCTCCGCACCACCTGCTGGCCCCCTTTCCTCCTGTTTTCAATTTCTGTAAGTGCCCCATTAGCTTCAGGTGGAGATTCTTCTCAAACTGTCCCTAAGGTACTGTTTTAATCCTATTTCTAGTAGCTCCCATGAAAACGGTCAATGCTTAAGACACATAAGATTTTTGATGTTTACCCCTCCCCGCCTTTGCACAAACTATCTCTGTGCCAGACCCACTTCCTCTGACAACTACTCAGGTCCAGGTTAAATGTCACTGCTGTGCCGCCTTCCCAACCCCGCCCCATTGTTTTGCTCTCTGTCTCACTGCACTACATGCCACCTTCTGCCACGTATCTGAGTTAATTGTGTGTGTCTGCCCTTGCTAACAATTGCTCCTCTAGGGCAAGGGAACTCTATGCCTTTCATTTCCAACATCTGTCATATTGCCTGGAACATAACAGGCATTAGAATATTTGTAAGATGCTGGGACCAGCAGTTAGCGTAATGGCTATGTCGCTGGACTCCCATGTAGTCAACTGCGGTTCAAGTCCCAGACCCGGTGGCTTAAACTCACGCTGGGCATGTGTGCGTGCATGTCCAAGATCCCAAGAGGAGAATAGAGGAGAAGGGATTGCGGTGTGGCCATCCCCCATGGGGGTGGTGAGAGAGAAATTTCTTTCTGTCTGTCTCTCTGTTTCTCTTTCTGGCAAGCGCACGTGCCCTATAGCAAAAACCTCTCCCCCAAAAAAGAATATTTGTGAGATTCCATTTGCATCATTTTATTTACCTCAAATCCAGCCCACTCCTACTGCTCTGTAGCTGGTTTTAATAACATTATCTACTATCTACACACCACAGACAATGTGTCAGGCCTTGCAGTAAATGTTGTTCTTGTGTAATGAATTTGAATCTTGGTCCTTGGGACCAGCAGATGGCATAGTTATGTATTTGTAAGATTGCATTTGCATCATTTTATTTACCTCAAATCCAGCCCACTCCTACTGCTCTGTAGCTGGTTTTAATAACATTATCTACTATCTACACACCACAGACAATGTGTCAGGCCTTGCAGTAAATGTTGTTCTTGTGTAATGAATTTGAATCTTGGTCCTTGGGACCAGCAGATGGCATAGTTATGTTGCTGGATTCCCATAGTTGAATGTAGTTCAAGCCCCAGGCCCGGCAGCTTTAAACTCACGCCATGCACATGTGTGTGCATGCCCAAAATCCTGAGAGGAGAATGGAGAAGAGACTGCAGCATGGCCATCCCCCTTGGGGGGTGATTTCTCCTTTTCTGTCTCTCTGTCTTTCTGGTGAGTGCACATGCCCTACAGCAAAAGAAATTTTGAAAATTCAAAAATTAAATTAAAAAAATGCTTAAATCTTGGTCAAAAAAAAACAACAAGAAAATAGTGCACAGAGTACAAGAAATAGTAAATTTCTTTAAATAATCTTAAATCTGACAAAACTTGTTGCTCACACCTTCCATGAGGATGGTTTTGAATTCAATCCTAGTCATCCCTGGGGCTTCTCTCTCTCGAGGTTGTTCGAGGGGTCTGTGCCCTCACATACTGTCAGCCCCTTCTGTGTTCCTGCATCTGTCCAGGATTGTTGCTCTGAGCATGCCCAGGTCCTTAACCTGGATGGTCCTTTCTGGGTGGCAGCTCTCGGCTTCTGCACCAGGCTTGGGGCAAGAGAATCTCTGGAGAGGAGTGATCCTAGGGCCTGAAAGCAGGACTGCAAAGATGGAGCACACAGCCATTGTCCCCTCCCCCTGAGGGTATCGTCTCCTCCCCCTGAGGGCATCGTCCCCTCTCCCTGAGGGCTCACCACCTGTCTTAGGTGCAGCAAGAGAGCAAGGTCCTCTCAGGACCCCCAGACCTCTACGCCCCCCCACAGCTTGGGAGAACTTCGCCTCTGGCCTTGCTGATGGCCTATCTAAGACATCCCCCTCACCTCCCTGGTGCAGGGTCTGGGACGCCTGGCCTACTATCAAGCATGCTCCAGACTTTGGGGAACTCAAAGCCAGAAGAGGAAGGATCTTGGAGGGGACATCTGCTATTGCCTAGTATCACAAACCTAAACACAAGGAAAGAACAAAGGAAAGCATTATTCTGTCACATATTCATTATTTCACTTCTTCCTTACAACCAATGTGCAAGTTAGATTTAACTATCCAGGTTTCATAGAGAAGGAAACTGGGTTCAGGTTACCCCTGCCTGAGGTCTATGGTAGCAGCTGGCTGGGAGGGTCTGTACGAGGCTAGAGTGTGTGTTCTTTCCTCTGCACCCTCTCTGCTCATGGAGAATAGCTTGTGAAACACGGGGCGAGAGGAACGGAGCCCGACTCCAGGAGTGCCAGGAGACGCACGTGAGGAGATGTAGCCCCTTTGAGAAACTAAATCTGAGGAGGCTTTGGCAGGAACAGGCAGCAGGAAACGTGCTGAGGTTGGAGAATTACCAGGTTTTGGAATCACTAAGAGACTTTATTTCTCCCATCTGTATCATTCATGCTGCTCCTCTTGTTCAGACTTTCTTTCTAGCTTAGAACATGATCGAATTCCTCACTGGCTAACAAGGCTCCGTGATCTGGCATTGCACGTTTCTCTTACCTCACCTGCCTCCACGCCTCCCGTCTTTTATTACGCTACAATCCCAATATCTTTCTCTGGACTCTTCCTGATCTTAATATAAATGCTTCTAACTCGGGACCAGCAGTTGGCGTAATGGCTATGTCGCTGGACTCCCATGAAGTCAACCACAGTTCGAGTCCCGAACCCAGTGGCTTAAAATGCCAGGCACGTGTGCGTGTGTGCCCCAGATCCCAAGAGGAGAATGGAAGAGAAAGGATTACAGCGTGGCCATCCTCCCTGGGAGGGGTGATTCCTCACTTTTTGTCTCTTTGTCTCTCTTTCTGGCGAGCACAGGTGCCCTATAGCAAAAACCTCTCCGAAAATAAAAAATAAATGAAAAAATATAAATGCCTCCAACTCATGGTCCATTCCCAACTTTGCTAAACAAACCATCACCTGTGGTCACTCTGTGTCATGTAACCCGACTTCTCTCTGTAGAGAGACGCCTCTCCTTGACTGGGGTTCCTCTTCTCAGACTTCCCTTTCTCCTTTAGCCTCCTGGGATGTCTTCTGGGAAAGTGGTCAGGCACACCCAGGGGCAGATAGCATCCTATCTCCTTCTCCCCACCGGTTTAGGATATAGCTACGGATGATTTGTGATTTGGCTCCATCTTGTGGTTTGATTCCACCTCATGTGACAGCTCTAAGCCCAAGTACGCGTAGCATCTCTCAAGGTGGAGACTCTCAGCGTTCCTGTCCCCTGGGAACTTCCTGCTGCCTCCTCTCTAGAGTCCCAACACCACACCTGAGACCCCGTTAGATTCCTGGGTGCCCTTTGTTTCTTCAGTACGGTATATGGAACTGCTCTTGGTGTAAATTCTCACCATAATGCCTGGAACATGGTAGTGACCAAATGTTTAAAGAACTGATTGCCTGTAGAACAAAATGTCACCATGCTCTCGAAATTCCTTGATGATAAAGTAAAATTAAAATGTTCTATTATACTCTCTTTCATTTATTGAGCCCTTCCAACGTGCCAAGGACTAACTTTAACCACCTTACGCTTGTCAGATCCAGTAGTCTGCACACTCACTGGGAAGCACAGCCGGTGTTTCCTAAATGCCAGGGAACCTGACCCTTCAAAAGAGTCAATAACTTAACTGAAAACAAGTCAATGCAAGTAATAATTCCCTTCTGAAACATATTTTAATACATGTAAGAAAGTGTAAGAACGATGTATATATCTTAATTATGTAGCAATTTTATTTTACAATGACAGACCACTACTTTTCATAGTAAAAGGTTGGGAATATGTCCAGTAAGGGTGAGATAGTTGAGTAAACCTCAGTACATCCACACAATGGAGGAATGCAAAGCTAAAATGAATGAGGGAGATCCCTTTACACTGTTTTGGAGGAATCTCTACACTAGAGTGAAAAATGCATGATACAAAAAAAAACCAAACAAACATAAAACACTATATTATGTGCTCCCTTTACCTTTGGAGTAAGAAAGAGAGGCTCTATGTTTATATAGTCTAGTGGTAAAGCAGCCAGACCCAACATGGCTGATTGCGGTTTGAATCCTGGCCTCAGTGACTTGAAAAACTTGCCAGGTACATGTGCGTGCACGCCCCGAATCCTGGCAGAATGGAGACATGGAGAAGGGAGTGCCACGTGACTACATCCCACTGGGGATGCTTTCTCCCTCTGTCTCTTTCTCACTCTGGCAAGAACACATACCCTCTGGTAATTAAAAACAAAACAAATGGAAACACTCAAACTGCACAGAAAAAAGGATCATTCCAATTGGTATTAGACACAGCACTATGAATTCCTAGTGGAATATACTTTAAGGAAAAAACCGACCACCAAAAACCTTGAATATCACTCAGTAGTTTTATTGTTAAGTAATATTGTATAATGATTTGCAACAATTTATGGGTGTATAGGAGAAACCAGTTCAGTAAGTTAATATAATTAAATGGCAAGATGTATAGTATGAAAAGGAAGTAGGGGCTGGATGGTGGCACAGCAGTACAATGCTGTATTATGTGAGCCTGCACCACATGAAAAGTTGCCCGGTTTGCATCCAGAGACCTCCCTGAGAACTTCAGGCATGGATGTGCCATGGTCCAGGGCTAGCTGAGGCTGGGCGTGGACCTAGTGTCAAGTCCCTGTCTCTTTATCTCTCTGTCTTTTTTGATCATGGAAAATATAAATAAGCTTTAAAAACATTGTTTAAAGGAAAGAAAAAATATCTGAATCAAAACACCAATATTAGGGACCAGCAGTTAGAGTAATGGCTATGTCGCTGGACTCCCACGTAGTCGACCGTGGTTCGCGTACCAGACCCGGTGGCTTAAAACTCATGCCAGGCGCGTGTGCGTGCGTGCCCAAGATCCCGAGAGGAGAATGGAGGAGAAGAGATTGTGGCATGGCCATCCCCCCTGGGGGGTGATTTCTCGCTTTCTATCTCTCTATCTCTCTCTGTCTGTCTGGCAAGCGCACGCGCCCTATATCAAAAAGCTCTCCAAAAAAAAAAACCCACCAATATTAAATTTGAATTAGATATGTCAATTTTAACTAACCATTAACGAATTTTATATGCATACACACACACACACATATATATATATATACAAAATCTCATATCTCCTAGCAGATGGAAGCATTAATGAAAGCTCAGTAGCAATGAACACTTCAGTGCACAGATTATGGTTTCCAAATGCCATTTCCCACTTAAAATGAAGAGCATCTTGGAAGAGTGACTGATTCTCGGTATGGGTCAGGGAAAATGCACAGCAAGTTTGGATATCTTATTGTCTCATAGAACAATACTGTGTTCAAGAACTAATAACCATGTCAGAAGAACAGCAACAACCAGCTTGAAGCAGTTCCTATGCTCAAAATTGGGATAATTCGAGCATCAAAAAATGACTATGATAGACAAACACAAGGTGTATATAAATTCATGAGTACCTATTAATAATCAAGTGAAGAGAAAACAGTTAAGTAACAATAATAATAACCTTTTTATCACTACTGGATGTGATATTCTAATTCCTAACACAGAACATTTGTACTTTATAAAAAAGCACATATGAACCGGTAGATGGCAAGGTGGTTAAGGCGCTGGATCCCACATGGCTGATTTTGTGGTTTGAGTCCCAGACCTGATGACTTGAAAAATAAGGGGGCCATGGGACCAGCAGTTAGTGTAATGGCTATGTTGCTGGACTCCCACGTAATCAACTGTGGTTTGAGTCCTGGACCCAGGCTTAAACTCATGCCAGGCGCATGTGCAAAAGTGCCCAAGATCCCAAGAGGAGAATGGAGGAGAAGGGACTGCAGCATGGCCATCCCCCCTGGGGGGTGATTTCTCACTTTCTGTCTCTCTGTCTCTCTCTGTCTTTCTGGCGAGCTCACGCGCCCTATAGCAAAACAAAAAAAACCTTTCCAAAAGAAAAAATATATATATGGGGGCCAGCAGGTGGCATGGTGGTTAAGGGCACTAGACTCCCACATGGCCAACTGCAGTTCAAGTCCTGGACCTGCTTTCTCACTTTCCTTCTCTCTCTCTCTTGCTCTTTCTTTGGAAAAAATTTAAATAAATAAATAAATAAATAAAATAGTAATGGAAAAAGAGAAAAATATGCCATCTGGATGCCCCAAATCCCAAGGGAAGAATGGAGAAGGGATTGTGGTGTGGCCATCCCCACTGGAGATGATTTCTCTTTTTTCCTTTGTCTCTCTCCGGTGAGTGCATGCACTCTATGGCAAACCCCCCCAAAAAACAACAACAAGAAACCAAGCACATCCTGACATTTCAGAGGAACTATGGTTTCATTTATGACAAAACCTCTTCTTTGCAGGTGGGTACTGGCTATAAAATGTAGAATAAATAATAGAGTTTGAAAAATCATCATTTTGCAAATCTGATATGATCATTGATTCAGGGAAGGCATCATAGATGCTAAAACCATTAGGGGATAGATGAGGAAAAACTGGAGCCATAGCATACCAAAGTATCATGCCCACAGGTTGTTTGCTGTTGACAAAAGGGAGAAAACAGACTTACAGAGAAGCGATCTTGCTGTCAATGCCTCCACTCAGTGATCAAACTTAGCCTCACCAATAATAAAACAAGACAGTAATATGGTTCCTGATGAGATGAAATGTCTAGTACATGATATCACCTATGAAGAATTATTGTCAAAAAATCTTCACTCTTAATCTAATCAAGACTTTAAAGTTCTAGCTTTTTTTTTTTAAATACATTGAATACTTTTGTGGCCATCACTGGAGCGGCAGCAGCCAAAATAAAGTTCAATCCTTTCGTGACTTCTGACCGAAGCAAGAACCATAAAAAGCCTTTCAATGCACCTTCCCACACCTGAAGGAAGATTGTCTTCCCCCCTTTCCAAAGGGCTGAGGCAGAAGTACAATGTGCAATCCACGTCCACCCAAAAGGACGATGAAGTTCAGGTTGTGCAAGGACACTATAAAGGTCAGCAAAGTGACAACGTCGTCCAGGTTTATAGAATAAATACGTCATCTACATTTAGTAGGTGCAGCGGGAAAAGGCTAACGGCACACTGGCCCACGTGGGCATTCACCCCAGCAAGGTGGTTACCCCTAGACTAAAGCTGGACAAAGACCACAAAAAGATCCTTGAATGGAAAGCCAAGTCTCGCCAAGTAGGAAAGGAAAAAGGCAAATATAAGGAAGAAACAATTGAGAAGATGCAGGAGTAAAGTAATCTTATATATAGTTCTTATTAAAAACTGCTAAAATTGGGACCAACAGTTAGCGCAATGGCTATGTCACTGGACTTCCACGGAGTCGACCGCGGTTCGAGTCCCGGACCTGGTGGCTTAAACTCACGCTGGGCGCGTGTGCGTGCGTGCCCAAGATCCTGAGAGGAGAATGGAGGAGAAGGGATTGCGGCGTGGCCATCCCCCCTGGGGGGTGATTTCTCGCTTTCTGTCTCTTTCTGTCTGGTGAGTGCACGCACCCTATAGCAAAAACCTCTCCAAAAAAAGAAAAAGAAAACTGCTAAAATTAAAAAAAGAAAACACATTGATTAGAGGAATAAGTGAAACAAAACCATGAAGAAACAATTATACAAATTCAGAATGTGACATAGTCTATGAGACAACTGACTTGGTCTCTTAAAAGATGTTCAAGAAATGGGAGGCAGATATCAAAGAGACATTACAATCAATATGGCAGAAGAATTTTGACAACATCTTTGTGGAGAGATAGATATAAAGAGTTTTGAGACAAGAAGGGAAATTAGAATATGGATTTGGTAATTGACATTAGGGATTTGTTTTAGTGTGATATTGTAGTTATGTATCAAGATATCTTTATGCCAAAGTATTTAGGGATGAAATGCTGTGATAACTCTAATTTACTTTGAAATAAATTCAGAACACACACACAGTTGAAACAAATATGGCAAAATCTTGATAGTTATTGAGTCTAGATGATGATATTCAAGTATTGTTAGTAAGTTTTCCAGGTTTTCTGTAGGAAATTTTCATAATTAAAAGTCTGAATAACTACTGGTCTGCTATAAATGTTCTATTTGTTTATTTCATCTTTTCTGCTGTCATCCTTACTACTCCTTCCCTTTTACTAATTTTAAGTTTGTTGTGTGCTTGCTTTTCTAGCTCCTTGAGGTGCATTGGTAGGTTATTTGAAAACTTTCTACTTCTTAGATAAACACATTTATTGCTATAAACTTCCTTCTTAGTGTGGGGTTTGCTGTATCCCTTATGATTCCCTGTGTTTTGTTTTCATTTGTTTGGAGAAATCTTTACATTTTTTAATTTCCTACTTAATTCCTTCATTGGCCCAGTGGTCCAGGAGCATGTTGTTTCATCCCATATATCTTTATAGTTTCCAAAGTCCCTCTTGTTACTCATTTCCATTTTGACCCATTGTGGTCAAAAGGTACTTGATATGGATTATAAATTTTTGTTGAGGATTGTTTTCTGGCCTTACATATGGTCTGTCCTATAGAATGCTCCAGTGTGCCAATGAGTGTGTATTCTACATTCTGCATCTGAGTGTGTATTCTGCTGAATGAAATGCTTTGTAAATGTCAATTAAATCCACTTGGCTTACAGTACAATTTAACTCATGTATTTCTTTCTTTATTTATTTAACTAGAGGGAACATGAACTTACAGGAGACAGAGAGAGGAAAAATAAGAAAGTATCTCATGGGAGCTGGTCACTGTGCAATCTTTCTTCTATTTCTCCTTTCTTTTGGGATTTTGGACATGCATGCTCACATGCCAACATGTTTCTCAAGCTACTGAGCCTGAGACTTGAACCATGTGGTTGGCTATATGGAATCCAGCTTTAACCACATGCCATGGGCTGGCACAATTAGTTTTTTTGTTTGTTTGTTTGTCTTGGTTTTTGTTTTTGTTTTGTTTTGTTTTGTTTTGTTTCAAGATTTTCTATCTAGCTATCTCCAGTGCTGGGAATGGGGTGTCAAAGTCTCTCTCCCCTTCAGATCTCATATTTTCTTTCTATATTTGGGTGCATAGGTAATTACCATCATTAAATCATTTTGCTAAATTGATTCCTGTATCATCATGTAATAATACTGTCTTTTTAAAAGAAATAGTGGACTCACCAGAGAAAGGACACCTCCCTTAATGGGGCATGGTCACACAGCAGTTCCTCCTCCATTTCTCCATCCTGTCACAATTTTGGACATACAAGCCTGGCATGATTTTCAAACTAGTGGGGCCAGGACTCAAACTATGGTTGGCCATGTGAGATCTGAGATCTGGCTTCTTTAACCATTAGGCGATGGATCCAGCCTCTTTTTTTTTTTTTTTAGATTTTTTTTTTTACTTAAAAGTCTATTTTATCAGTCTATTTTATCTGACATAATAAATCCCGCTTACTTTTGGTTTACATTTGCAGAAAATACCTTTTTCTATTTCTTCACTTCTGTCTACAGGTGCCTTTACTACTGAAATAAGATGATTTTGCGAAGCATATAATTGGTCTCTCTCTATTCAACCAGTCTGTATCTAAATCTGCTTACATTCAAGATTTTGAATGATAGGTGAGGTTTTACTCTTGTCATTTTATATTTCTGAATTTTATATTTATCACACTTATTTTTTTCCTGTTTATCTTTGTGGCTTAATAATTTTCTCTAGCGTTAAGGATTTTCTTCTTCACTTGTACATATTTATTCCCTACCAGTGAGTTTTATACTTTCATGTATTTTCTTTTTTCTTTTTCTTTCTTTCTTTCTTTTTTTTTTTAAAGGTTTTTGCTATAGGGCACGTGCCCTCGCCAGACAGAGACATAGAGACAGAAAGCAAGAAATCATCCCCCAGAGGAATGGTCATGCCACAATCCCTCCTCCTCCATTCTCCTCTCGGGATCTTGGGCATGCACGCACATACACCCAGTGTGAGTTTTAAGCCACCAGGTCCGGGGCGTGAACCGCAGCTGACTACTTGGGAGTCCAGCGACATAGCCATTACGCTAACTGCTGGTTCCCACTTTCATGTATTTTCATGATAGCACTTATCTTTTTGCTTCCAGATATAGCACTCTATTAAGCATTTTTTGTATGGTCTAGTGAAGGAACCAGCAGATGGCATAATGGTTGTGCTGCTGGACTCCAAGATGGCTGACCACAGTTCAAGTCCTGGACCCGGAGGCTTAATACTCATGCCAGGTGTATGTGCATACATGCTCAGAATCCCGAGAGGATAATGGAGGAGAGACTGTGGCATGGCCATCCCTCTGGGAGGTGATTTCTGCTTTCTGTCTCTCTGTTGAGCACACATGTCCTATAGCAAAAATCTCTTAAAAAAAAAAAAAGTTGGTCTATTGGAGACAAATTCCCTCAGTTTTGCTTGTCTGAGAAAGACCTTTTTCCCCCTTCATTTCTGAAAGCTAGCTTTACTGGGTTAAGTATTCTTGGCTGGCAGGTTTTTTTTTTTTTTTTTTTTTTTTTTTTTTTTTCCTTTCAGCACTTTGACTATATCATACCATTCTCTTCCCGCTTGTTAGGTTTTTACTGAGAAATCTGCTCTTAGTCTAATATATATTCCCTTGTATGAAACTAGACCTCTTTCTCTTGCAGTTTTTATAGTTCTCTCCTTGTCTTTGCACTTTGACAGGTTCACTATAATATGCCTTGGAGAGGGTCTTTCTGGGTTGAACCTTTTTGGAGATCTTTGAGCTTCCTTAACCTGGATGTGCATATCTTTCCTAAGACTTGTAAAGTCTTCAGCTATTATTTCATGAAATAATTTTTCTATGTCTTTTCCTGTCTCTTCTCTTTATGGAACTCCCATAACATGCATATTTGTTCACTTAATAGTGTACTATAGGTGCCATAAGTGTTCTTCATTCTTTTTTATTCTTTTGTTCTGTTTTTCTCTCTGACTGGATTATTTCAATTGACTTATCTTCAAGTTCAGAAATTCTTCTCTCTGCTTGAAAAAGCCTATTGTTAAAATGCCCGATTGTGTACGGTATTTCTTTCTATGACTCCTTCTGCTCCAAGATTTCTTCTTGGCCCTTTTTAATGATATCTGTCCCTTTGTGAAGTTTCTCTTTCAGATCTTATAATGCTTTATTTAATTAATTGAATTGTTTATCTCTACTCTCTTGTATCTCATTGAGTTTCCTTATATAGAAAGGAATTCAAAATATAGAATTCTTTTTCAGACATTTCACAGAAATCGTTCTCTGTGGAGACTGTTGTTGGAGTGTTATTATATTCCTTTGAGAATGTCATGCTAGCTTGTTTTTTTATGTACCTTGTATCCCTATGTTGATATTTGCTCATCTTGTAAAACAGTTGCCTCTACCAATTTTATAGGATGACTTTCCAGGTGAAAAGACTTTCTCCAGTAGTTGCATCCTAGGATGAAAGTTGTGTAGAGTATGTTGGCTTTGGCTCCAGTTAGGCACAGTAGTGTACTCCATGTGTAGTATCTTCAGCTGTAATTAGCACCAATGATGCCTAGAAGTGACGCAGTAGCCTAGGCTGGCTGTTTCCATCCAACATGAAAGGATAGAGCCTCTTAAACAGCACAGCTACTTCCAAGGTCACTCTCCCACCTGCTTCCTCAAGATGCAGAGGGATCGGGGCCTGTCTAAAACTGAGTTGTGGGCAGGGTTGCTTACTCTGCTGCTATCATGGGGCATGTGGTTTGAGGAGAGGTAAGTTTGCTCCAGCAGCTCCTGATGCCAGTGGTTGTAGGAGGGGTTGCTTGCCCAGCTGCTCTTGCACAATCCAGGTACATACGTTCACAGGATGGCTTTGTACAGCCACAGCCTGTGTGGATATAGTGCAACACAGCCTGGATTCCTCCTCTGGGGTAATTCAGCAGTGTGAACAACCTCTGGTCACTTCCTAAACTGGGGCCAGGGGCTGTGAGGGCTTTAAGATTCCCCTACAGTGAAGTTCAGGTGTCCAAGGTATCAGTGGGACTTCTGAGGGTTTCTTGCTTACTCTTTTCCCATCACAAGAAGTCCTTCCAGTTCCTAGCCAACCTTGACTGGGGCAATGGGGCGGAAAATGTGGAATGCTTTGCTCTTCTCTCTACAAGGCCTTCCTGAGTCCCCATGCTCTGCAGAATGTTACCACACCCACACTGCATTCCAACACTTTCCTTTGAACACTATAATGAATTATCAACTGCTTATCATTTGTTTTGGTCCTTTTATTGTGAGAGTGAAGTATGTTAGGCATCCCTAGTAGCCATCTTGTTGAAGTTTTTACAAAAGGAAATTCTCTGAACCTGAAGCATTTTGCAAATCAGGGTACTAGAATCATCTGCACTAGTGTGTCAATGGTCTTCTGTAAGGTGAGTTAGAAAAGTAATTTTATATACAAATTGTAACTCTTACTTCTAATAAGGGAGGGCCAGGAGTTTCAGGGATGGTAGGTTCACGGTGAGCTCTGTTGGCAATCCAAGCCTGGTTGAGCCTGGTAGCCGTGAGACCTAAATATGGGGCTTCAAGTCCCCCGACCCAGGGGGAGAAGGGCAGTGACCATCTACTCCCTGACCCAGTCCTGATGTTTTCTGTAATAGATATATTGTTTCAAAGAATTATCTTTATTTAATTTTATTCATTGTCTTTATTTATTTATTTATTTTTGAAGTTGACCAGAGAGAGACGGAGAGAGAGAAGGAAAAGTGAGAAAGCAAGCTGACAGGTTGGGGACTCGAATTGTGGTCAGCCATGTGGGAGTCCAGCTGCCTTAAACACCATGCCACGTGCTGGCCTTTGTAACAGATATTTTATAATTTAAATAAATACTTGTTCTTTTGTTTTAATTCAAATAAAACAAGTATATGATACCTTTAATATTTTGTTCCCTATACAATAACATTGTTTTCTATTTTTAGTTTTGCTATAGGGCATATTTGCTTGCTATAGCTTGCCCACACTGCAATCCCTTCTCCTCCGTTCTCTTTTTGGGACTTTAGGCATGCACATACATGCACCCAGCATGTCCCTCAAGCTGCTAGGTTCTAGACTCAAACTGCACAGTGGGTCATGTAGGATTCAGGTGCCTTATGCACTATGCCATCTGCTGGCCCACACAATTACTAAATATACACAAAATTCACCACTTCTTCCAGCAACTTTTTCATTCATGAGTTCATTTTATCTTGCGAGTCCAACAATTGCTTCATTAGTATCTTATCTTTTGAAAAAAAAAAGGTCTACAGCCAAAAGTCACTGTACTATGGTCTGTAGACATCTCAGGAACATCAAGAATAAGTTCGGGAACCAGCAGTTAGCGTAATGGCTATGTCGCTGGACTCCCGCGTAGTCGACCGCGGTTCGTGTCCCGGACCCGGTGGCTTAAAACTCACGCCGGGCGCGTGTGCGTGCGTGCCCAAGATCCCGAGAGGAGAATGGAGGAGAAGGGATTGCGGTGTGACCATCCCCCCTGGGGGATGATTTCTCGCTTTCTGTCTCTATGTCTCTCTCTGTCTGTCTGGCGAGCGCACGCACCCTACAGTGAAAAATCTCTCCAAAAAAAAAAAAAGAATAAGTTCAACTGTAAAAATATTAAGGTGTATTATAATTTTATTTCCCTATGTTTGAGATTTTATTACCAATTCCAATCAGAAAACAGACAAGATTGATAAAAGTAAAAATGGAGAAAGTCCAAAGTTTTCAAAATCTTAGAACATCCTTATAATTATTGTTCCCAATATATAATTTTGGCTCTCCTTACATGGTCTACGAAAGTCCAGATGCACACCCATGTCCTTACCCCCAGCCTTCCTCTCACCAGCTACCTCCTGTGACTTGGTTCTTATACGTTTTCTTTCACAAAAGTCCCACTTTGTAAGCCAAGCTTGAAAGTAGGGTTAGAAAAGATGGTAGGTGTGAATAGCCATTATTCATACATTAATTATTCTAAAGTGAATAATTTACACTCATTCTGGTTCCTCTTCATACAGCAAAAGCCATCTTCAGAATTTCCCTTATCTGGAACAAGGTCATTTCATTGCTTCTCTTCACACTTCCTCAGAGTTCCTTTTTTTTTTTTTTTTTTTTTGTGTGGCTTTTGCAGGGCACATGCATAGGAGAGAGAGAGAGACAGAGACAGTGAGAGGGAAAGCAAGAAATCACCACCCAGGGGGAATGGCCATGCTGCAGTCCTCTCTCCTCCATTCTCCTTCTGGAATCTTGGGCACACACACTCGTCCGGTGTGATTTAAAAGCCACTAGGTCCAGGACTATAACCATGGTCAGCCATGTGGGAATCCAGTGACATAATCCCTATGCCATCTGCTGGTCCCCCTCATAGCTCTTTTTATTTTTTTTTAACTTAATTTATTTATTTGTTTTAATTTGACCAGAGAGGGACAGAGCAAGAGTGAGAAAGGGAATGTGAAAAAGCAAGCCACCAGATTTGGGACTTGAACTGTGTTTGGCCACGTGGGAGCTGAGCACCCTTAACCACCATGCCACCTGCTGCCTCCCTTCCCCCCATAGTTCTTTGAGCTCAGTTAATTGGGCTTGGTTAAAAAATAATAATAATAAAAAAGATCTTCTATAGTCTAGAGAAATCTTAGGCAGAAACTTTATTTAAGATGATATAGATGGCCAGACAGACAGAAAGTAAATAGAAGTATGTGTGTGAGTATCTTTAGCCTCAACCTAGAGATCAGTTCAGGTTTGAGTTAATGATAATCTAGATTTTTTTTGCAAGTTTCATTTCTGAATTCTTTTTTTTTTTTTTTGCTTACATTTAGAATATAACTAGAAACTTTTGCTATAGATGATGTAAACTTCAAAATCAGCTTTATCTTGTCTCACTAGCTCTATGATCTTATATATACGAGTTTCATCTCTAAAATGTGAATAATACATATGTGACAGAGATGTTGTGTGGACTAAAAGGTAGCCATGAAAAGTGCCAAGCAGGGGCCAGATGTTGGTGCAGCAGCTGAAACATGACTCTCTGAGGAAGACCCATAGGAAGGCTGCCAGTTCATCTGGAGACCTCCCTGAGATCACTGAGCATGCATGTGTCCATGATCTTAACTGGCTGAAGCTGGGGGTGGATCATGGCACCAAGACCCTGCCAGATGTACTGTCACTCTAATTCATGGAATGAATAAACAAACTGCCAGGTCATACGGCCTCATGCTTAAGGGATCCAGAAGACTATGCAGCTTAAATCTTGGCCCCAGAGGCTTATAAAACATGCCAGGCACATATGTAGGTGTGCTGAAAATGCCAACAGGATGGAGAAATGAAGAAGGAATGGTGAGGTGACTACGCTTCATTAGAGGGTTATATTCTCCCTCTTTCTCTGGTAAGAACATGTGCCCCTAGCAAAACAAAACAAAAAAACAAAATGAAACAAAAAAAAACCCTGGTAGCTAGGAAGGGCTTGGTGTCAATTCCCTTTCTTGTTTTTTCATTCTTGGCTTACTCAGCTTCTGATGGAACAACGTCCTTTCTATTTCGTTGTCTGCCTGTCTTGGATATTCCAGCCAGATAGCTTTGATAATCCTGCAGGTTTTTTCTTTTTTTTTTTTTATTATTTTTAAAAATTTTGGCCATAGGATATGTGTGCTCACTGGAGAGAGACAGAGAGAGGGAACCTGAGATATCGCCAGGAAGGATGGCCATGCTGCAATCCCTTCTCCATTCTCCTCTCTGGATTTTGAACACACAAATAGCACCCAACATGCTTTTCAAGCTGCCAAGTCTGGGACTCAAACCATGGTCAATCATGTAAGAATCCAGCACCTTAACCACCATACCACCTGCTGCCCTCCTCGCCCCTTAACCTCCAGCCCTTGGGCACTCTCTGGCCAAATCATTGGTTAAATCATTTGTGTCATTGTGGGGTTCTGTAGGGTCTATCTGCAAGGCCAAAGGTAGTGATAGAAAAACATGGGAATTCTGAAGGTAAGCTAGAAGGGCAGGAGATGGATGCAAGAACAGTAAGTCAGTGGTTGGATACGGTGGTTGGAAATGGGTCCATAACAGTATGCAGAAATGGAAGGGGAAGTCAAGCAGCGGTCATGGCAGGTACCTGCACCAGGTCACAGACCAGGCATCAAGGAACTGAGGGCCAGGTGGGAAGAGTTCCTATGAGAGGTAGGGGTGCATTTTGAAACCTGACCTGCAACCAAAGGATGCAGATGGATTGGGAAGTGCAGTGCTTTCATATGAAGAATGCAGAGTAATATGAAGGGACTTCAGTTTCTGTAAGAAATTGGAATTGAAGTCTGAGTATATTTCGGTATAAAAAGTTTGAAATCTATGCATAGTTTTTATATAATATCCATTTCCATAAACTTTTTTTTTTTTTGAGAGATTTTCACTGTAGGGCGCGTGCGCTCGCCAGCCAGCCAGAGAGAGACATAGAGACAGAAAGTGAGAAATCATCCCCCAGGGGGGATGGTCACGCCGCAATCCCCTCTCCTCCATTCTCCTCTCGGGATCTTGGGCACACACGCACACGCGCCTGGCGTGAGTTTTAAGCCACCGGGTCCAGGACACGAACCGCGGTCGACTACGTGGGAGTCCAGCAACATAGCCATTACGCTAACTGCTGGTTCCCATTTCCATAAACTTTTTGAAAACTGTTGTATGAAATGGTAACCCATGGATCTATTTGTAAGAATAACCATCATTCTACTTTCCATCATTAGGTTAATTAGGGAATTATGTTAATCATTAGAGCATTAAGTTAATTCTTTTATTTTTTAAGAATTATTTACTTAATTTTTATTTATTCATTCATTCATCTGACCAGAGAGAGAGGGAAAGTGAGAAAGCAAGCCACCAGGTCCAGGACTTGAACTGTGGTCAGCCATGTGGGAGTGTCTAGCATCCTACCACCACGCCACTTGCTGGCCCTGCATTAGGTTAATTCTGATAGAGAGGCATGTTTTCCTTGCTCTTATAACTATCACTGTTAGTAACTCTTCATTTTTCACATCCCCGGTGTTAATTAAAAAGCATTCGAGTAAACTCGGGACCAGCAGATGACATAATGGTTTTGTTGCTGGACTCCCATGTAGTCAATTGTGTTTGAGTCCTGGACCCAGCAGCTTAAAACTCATGCCGGCCACGTGTGTATGCATGCCCAAAATCCCAGGAGAATGGAATTGTGGCATGGCCATAACCCCTGGTGGGGGGAATTCTCACTTTGTCTCCCTGCTTCTCTCTCAGGTAAGCATGTGTATCCTATAGCACTCTCTCTCTAAAAGAAACAACAACAACAAAAAGCATTGGAGTTAACTTAGAAAACCATGAAAACTACCTTAAATTATTTTTTCAAGAGTGAGTAGAGTTGGGGACCAGCAGTTAGCATAATGGCTATGTCGTTGAACTCCCATGTAGCTGGCCGTGGTTCAAGTCCTGGACCCAGTGGCTTAAACTCACTCCGGGCGCGTGTGCGTGTGTGCCCAAGATCCTGAGAGGAGAATGGAGGAGTAGGGATTGCAGTGTGGCCATCCCCTGGGGGGAAATTTCTAACTCTCTCTCTGTCTTTCTGGCGAGTGCACATGCCCTATAGCAAAAACCTCTCCAAAAAAAAAAAAAAAGAGTAGAGTAATAAAACTATGTAAACTGTTCCCGTTTTTGGAGAAACTCTGATTGAAAACAAAAACTAAAGAGGGCAAATAACCAATAACCATTTTTGGAGGAATTCAGTGTCTCCACAACCTGCCTTTATAGGGAAGCTGGTGCTAATACCTATGTTGCAGGGGCAGAAGAGGATAAAGTATTCGATTAACCACTATTACCTTATCTTAGTCGCAGCGATTACAATAGCAACTGACTTTCTGGGGTCTAACAGTTAACTTTTTTTTTCCTTTTCTTTTTTTTTTTTTTTTTCAAATTATCTAGTAAAAATGTGTCACTAGAGAATTAAACCCCTTTCCTCCTCCAACCTCAAATCAACATTAGCTTATCTGACAAGATTTGCAATGTCCTCCTCACCTGTCCAACAGATGTGAGAAACATTTCATATATATTTACTTGCTACACAACGACCCCCCAAATAGTTGGTTTGAAAGTTTCGTAAGACGAGCTGCTCTTACTTGTTCGAGGAGCTGTTCTGACCTTGACTACCTAAGGTGAGACCTTGTTGGAAATGACAGGTTTGGCATCCCAGCAAGGGAGGTCTTTGCTGACACGGTGGAGATGGGGAATGAAAAGAGAAATAAATGGGCAGTGGGCTCCTAAGACAAGTTGGTATACACTGAAAGACGTAGACCAAAGATGAGATTCCAGCACTGCAAGGAGTGGCAGGCCTCAAGAGCTGAATAGGGAAAGCGAGGAGAAAACTAGACAGATCACCAGGCCTTGGGCTCAGATGACTGGGGGTGATGATAAACATAACTACCCTGTCCTGCTACTTGTTACTAAATGTCTCAGCCTGTTTTCTCATCTTTGATGTTATCCTAGGTACCTACCTCAGGGTTATCACGTAAAGGCATACAGTAAGCTCCTTGCATGAGTGCTTGTTGCACCAATAGAAAATTTGCCCGGAGGAAAATGTTTGGAAAAAAAATCTTTTCGAGACGACATGTTGAATGCTGGGATTCTATGGAACTTTGCTATTAAGAAGTTGAAAATAGACTGGGAACTTTGGTGCAAAATATTTAAACAGAGACGAATTTTAAGGGTGGGATTTGCCTATGCCTCTAGAGGAATAGGTAAAATTGCTTAGAAATACTATTCAAGTAAGAGGGCCAAGGATGGTATTACGGGGCTAGTATCTTAGGAAGACTAAGGCAGATGCTTTGGACAAGCAGACTAAGTGGCTATCTGAAAAGTATGAGAGCTAGGAAAAGAGGTGTCAGAGAAGCCAGGGGAAGCCATGAGATGCTTCAGAGATAGAGAGAAAGGAACTAAAACGCCCAACCTCCATCTTCTGTGACCCTCTGGGTCATAAAAGTGAAGGCTTGCATTTCAAGAGCTGAAGTATAGACAAGTAAGAATGAAAGGAGAGAGGCTGGGACCAGCAGATGGCATAAAGGTTAAGTCACTGGACTCCCATGTAGCTGACTGTGATTTGAGTCCCGGACTCAGCAGCTCAAAACTCACGCCAGGCACATGTGCCCAAGGTCCCGAGGAGATTGGAGAAGAGATTGCAGTATGGTCATCTCCACCATCCCCCTCCCCTGCCCAGGGTTGGGGAGGAATTTCTCATTTTCTTGCTCTGTCTCTCCAGCAAGCACACCCACCCTATAGCAAAAATCTCTCAAAAGAGAAAGCCTACAAGATGGAGAAAGGACACAAAAATGACGATTCAGCCAATTCAGGTGAGTCATAGGCAACATGCCCAGTAGGTGGCACCAAAGACTCTCTGGGGCAGTTGACAAGTACCTCAGAACTCTTGTCCCTTTCACAAAAGGATGTCTCCTAGCTCCACATGAGCCCAAAGCCTTGCAGGTCTTTAATAGTTACAAATGTGAACCTGGAGCCAAATAACCACGGTTCAAATCCCACCTCCATCACTTACCAGCTGTGCTACCCTTGGGCAAATTGCTTAAATCTGTGCTTCATTTCATCATCTGTTAAATGGCGATGATAAAGTTTATCTCATAAGATTAGTGAAGATTGTTTTTTAATTTTTTTGTTTTTTCTTTTTGGAGATTTTATTTGCTATAGGGCATGTGCGCTAGCCCGAGACAGAGAGACAGAGAGAAATCACTCCCCCAGGGGGGATGGTCACGCCGCAATCCCTTCTCCTGTTCTCCTCTCGGGATCTTGGGCATGCACGCACACGCCCAGCGTGAGTTTTAAGCCACCGGGTCCAGGACGCAAACCACGGTCGACTACATGGGAGTCCAGCGACATAGCCATTATGCTAACTGCTGGTCTTGATTGCTTTTGAATTTTTACTGTAAAAATTCAAATCTTTATTATGGCTAAATATCCTCCTTGATCTAGCTATCTGCCTTCTATCCTTAGCTGGAAGCCTTCACCCTTAAATTCTCACTGCTTCAGCAAGACCTAAGTTAGCTACCTTTACAGATGCTGTTTCTTTCTGCTGGCAATGTTCACTCCCACTCCCTTCTGGTTCTTAACACTACTTATTGGTCCTTCTGAGATGTCGGAACTGATCTCAAACTGATCAGAAACATCTTTTCTAAATTCTTGATAGATCTCTGCACATTGATATACGAACTCTTACAATTTGTATTAAAAAACGTGACTGGCCCAGCTTGTGTGGTACAGCAGGGAGTATACCACACCGGAGTGCTAGAAGCCACATGGCCAAGATCCCTGCCTGATACCAGGAACATGCCCAGATCCTGACCAGCTGGCAGAACAGGGAAGGACGGCAGTGTGACCAGACCCTGTTCTCCCCAGTACACTATCATGACCAAGACAAATTAAAACCAAGAACGATTGGTTGTCTGATGTTCCTCTTTCCTGGCTCCCAGCATATAAACTCTAAGCACCAACTAGCAGCAGTCCCATCCAGTGCTGAAAACCAGCTGATGGGATTCTGCAGGGCTTAATTAGGTGATGATCTATTAAAGGTGTGAACTCCCTGGAGACACCTCACCACTTCCTTTCTACCATTCCCACATTTTCACAATTCTTTCTCATTACTCAGGTAATTCTCCCTATTTTGCACAAGCCCTTAAGAACTCCAGCCAGCTGTGGTCCTTCTGGGAGTCAGTCCCTCATGGAAACAGAGCCCTCCAATCAAGGTAGTTCTGAGGAAATCCTAAAGCAGGATGGTTGGCAGGGCCTCACACTCACCTGTCTAAGAATGGCTTCCTATGGAAGCATTTGAGAGGAGCAATGGCATGGGGAAGGGAGGGGAACCAGCAGGGTATAACTCACATTCCTAGAGCACAGGAGGAATGTCCACAGCGGCACTCCACAGCTGGCCCTCCTAGATGTGCAGAGACTGCCTGCTACTGGGAAGGAAATGCTTTGACAATGAAGAGGAAAAACTCAACATGAAATTATTAGGTTGGTGAAGTCCTTAGTATTTTCCTATGAAGAAATGTCTTTCCAGAGTACCCAGTATTATAATGCTTACGAGGACAGGATATAGTACAACTAGGGCTTGGGCCAGTAAATCAGCTAGGACCAAGTCAATCTAGACAGTCCAACTGTGTAAGGCAGACTTGTTCTGCAGTCAAGGAACTAAGGCAGGCCTTGTCTTTTTCAGGATTTAGGATCATCTGGGCTCAGTCTATAAGAAACTAAAGTGCCTCCAAAGGTGCAGTACAAGAAACCTATCTTTAGACAGGGAAATTAAAATTTTTTCCAAACTATAAAAAATACTTCAAAGTACCTGAGCAGAAAGGAATGCAGCCAGACTGACAAGATTCTCTAACAGTCTGCCACACATTAATTCAACTCAAACCATAAATTTCAATAGTCCTAGACACATTTAATTAGAATATCATTTAAGTAATTCCTATTCGTCACCCCTGCCCCCAAAGCAAAGTTCTATTATGTACTTCCGAATTTTCAACGTGACTTGACTCCCCTCAAAAGGACCAGACCTCAAAGTGAACTCCAATACCATCACTGGTGAACTCGTTAGTCAGAGTCCCATCAAGGGTCTATTCTTTAAGCTTTGCTGAACATTTAACAAAATAGTTCTCACACCTGATTGTGCATTGTCATCTCCTGAGCATTTGAAAATTGCTGCCCAGGCCCAAATGTTAATTCCTAACTATAAGGTTGAGAATAGCTACTAGAGTCTACTTTATTGCTACCTTCAAGAATACCTCTCTTCCATGGGTCAGCTGTGGCCTGGTGGCTAAGGAAGCCAGATCGGACATGGCTGAGTACCTGATCTGGTTGCCTGAGGAACAGTGGACTCTGGGCATGCCCAAGGTCCAGAAAATTTAAGAGATGAAGGAATTATTGTGACCTCTTTTCATGGAGGGATGCCTTCTCTCTCCCTGCACATGCCCACTAACCAAAATACAAAATTCAGAGTCCACCCAACTCCTTGCTTATGGCATTACAGCAAAATAAACCATCTGCTTTACTAAACTGAGATTCCCACTGCCAAGTCATTACTTCAAAATGCAGGCTTTCAGTATGGTCCATTATACTATGCTAAATGTTAATTTTTTGCAAATAAAGCTCCAAACACCAGGACTCACACACCCTAGTTCCTTGAAAAGCACTATGTAACCCTTCTCAAGAAAAGGGTATATGTGGAAATCAATTTTAGTCTATGAGTTCTTAGAATGCTCTGAATTGGTTTACTATTGGACTGTCAGTAAGTCATGTTGCATTTTTGCACAGAACATAGAAAAATAAGTCATGACTTTCCCTAAAACCAAATATATTAGCAAATTGTTCAAGGCTCAGTAAACCACCAACGGGAAGTCAAGGCAACAAGTGTAACAAAGCAGGCACGACTGTCTTTTTAAAGCAGTTACCCAACTCCAAAGTACCCACTATTGGCTGCCTTTCATGCTCAAGCCGGAGGGATTTGCTTTTTTCATCTAAACCACAGCAATCATAGACCTAAAGGTATTCTGAAGGGCAGATACATTTACTTAACACAGTTAAGTCTACTGGTTTAGCAAGATACAACTACAGGATGGCTAATTCCTTTTCCCTCACTTCGAGTTTTCCCAAAATCCTTGGACAATTGTACTCATGTTTTTTTTTTTTTGGAAGCACTACAAAAACAAACACTGAGAGAACTACCTCAAAACTTGAATAATATTTTCTTTATTTACAAGTTAGAACAGACAAAGAAAGACAGTCCAGAGGACCAAATGGGGAGATGACTGAAACCCCCAGGGCCCCAAACGGAGCAGAAGGTAAAAGGGAAAACAGTAGAAAAAAAAAGTCAACGTAAAAAAAGAGCTCCCCCTTCTTCCCTCCCCATGGAGGGGCTGAGGGGAACACGGCCCCACCCCCCAGCCTTACTTATCTTAAAATAAATTAGAACAAACAACCTCAAAACAGGGCCCTAAGAAATAAACAGGGCGGCTATAGCCTCAGGTAACCCCTTATCAGGGCCTTCGCCCACTCCCACCCTGTACCCCTGACCCGCCCCATTTTGAATGGGGCTCTTTGCCCAAGGTCTATCTCAATGGAGCTGGGAATTCAATCTTTTGTCCATGTCCCTCCTTCAGTACATGTCCCTATATCCCTCCCCCTGCAGAGCCAGCTCTCCTACACAGGGAGGAGGATGGGTGAGATGAAGAAGTGCCACAGCAAGGGGTAAAAGAAGTGGGGCAGGGTGGTCTAGGGGGTCCGGTCCTGCGGAGCCTTCCTGCCCCATCTGGCCTGGCCCCTCAGCCTGAGTCTGAATCACTGGTGTCTGAAGAGGAAGATGATGAAGAGGAGGAGCTGGAATCTGAACTGGAGCTGGAAGCGCTGAGTCGTGACACTGCTACTTGTTGTGCAGAGGATGACTCCGTTTTCTCACTTGCTGCAGAACAAAGTCAAGGGTTAAAGGCTTAAAACTGGAGTTGATGGATGGAAAAATCATGATGCATTTTTGCATAGAAAACAGAAAAATGTAACATGACTTTTCCAATGACCCAATGTATTGATTCATTTTTCAAGAGGATCAAGAGAAGGCAGGATGCGGTAAATTTGCAGCTGTCTAAAGTACACTTACCTTTCTTGGGGGGCTTTTTAGTGGAATTGAGCTGCCCACTGACATCTTGTAACCGCTTTTCTAGTTCCCGTTTTTTCTCTAATGCCAATTCTTCCTTTGTCTTTCCCACAGGTTTCTTAATGGCTAGAAAAAAATGTAACAGAATTCACTAAGGTTACCATGAGGATCCTATAGCTACTGCTCCCATTCCTAGGACTGCCACTGCCAAGTTCCTTTCTTGAACATCAGTAGACAATGCATCTTATCGTGGAAGCTAATGATCACAACTCCAAATACAACACCCTTCAACCAAAGCAGAGGAGGAAAACGACCCCAATGGGACCACCACCATTTTCTATACCGTTTTCAGAACAGCTGCATTAACAAGTGCCCCTCACTTTGTACTTACTGTAGGGCTTCCGTGGTTTCTTTCGTAGACAGGAAAGCACGTAACGCTCAAGCTCTCTAAGTGTAGATGGCTTGAGTGTTTCAAAGTCAATCTCAATCTCCTCTGGGTTTGAGTCACGTAAAGAGGGCTCCCTGGCTTGGATTATATGCACAACTCGACCCAGTTTCTCTCCAGGTAATTTGTTAATGTCCAAACTCAACTGTCGCTTCTCATCGTAACTCATAGGTCTGCTCTCTTCCTCTTCCTCTGAATCATAACCAGTAGGCAGGGCAGGTGGGGCTGTCTTTGTAGCCTTTTTGGGGAGCCTATGGGCAAAAGCAAACTGTCAACTGGAGGAGAGAATTATCAACCTTTTCCAATACATTCCCACTAGTCAACCCTTATTTCCTGCTTGAGGTAGAGTTTTCCATTAAGGCAAACACCCATAGGTAGGGTACTGGGACACTTTGAGGGCCCTCAAAAAATTTCATGTTAAGAACTATAGACAACTGCATTGGAACCAGCAGATGAAAGTGTTAACAGTTACATTGTTGGACTCGTCCACTATAGTTGACCATGGTTTGAGTCCTGGACCTGGTGGCTTAAAACTCATGCTTGGTGCATGTGCATGCATGTTTAAAATCCTGAGAATGCATATAGAGGACTGTGGCATGGCCATACCCCCTGGGATGATTTCTCACAAGTATACACACTCTATAGCAAAACTCTTAAAAACTCTCAAAACTCTTTGTACTGAAATACAACGAACCTTTTGAAGTCCCCTAATATTAGGGAAGCAAAATATTTTGAGTTGTTCTTACACAAACATTTCCTATTTGCTCTGGGCTTTGAAAAGTATAGAGGTATGAGGTTATCAGCAGTTAGCGTAACGGCTATGTCGCTGGACTCCCACGTAGTCGACCACAGTTCGCGTCCCAGACCCGGTGGCTTAAAATTCATGCCGGGCATGTGTACGTGGAGAATGGAGGAGAACGGATTGTGGCTGACCATCCCCTCTGGGGGGTGATTTCTTGCTTTCTGTCTCTCTGTCTGGCGAACGCACGCTCCCTATAGCAAAAACCTCTCCCCCCCAAAAAAAGAAATAAAAAAAGTATAGAGGTATGAGTCCATCTTTTTGTTCTCCAAAGCATTCGCAATTTATCCTACCAAGGAAAACAAAAAAGATTTGCCGATCTGGAAAAATAGGAAGATGATACAGGAACAAAATGTGTCCCTCCCAAATTTTCTTTTTCTTTTTTTGCTACAGGGTGCGTGCGCTCACCAGAAAGACCAACAGAAAGCAAGAAATCATCCCCAAGGGGGGATGGCCATGCGGAAATCCTTTACCCTCCAGTCTCCTCTCGGGATTTTGGGCACGCATACACACTCGTGGCTGGTGTGAGGTTAAGTCAGTGGGTCCAGGACTTGAACTGCACGTAGCTGGCTAACATGGGAGCCTGGCAACACAGACCTTATGTCAATTGCTGGTCCTCCCTCCCAAGTTTTATACATTAAATTTTATTGGAACACAGGAATGTTCATTTGTTTATACATCACCTACGCGCACTTTCACACTACACTGTCACTGAGTAACTGTGAGACACACTATGGCACTCTGGGCCTGCTGTAACTGCTAGCTGGCCATTTACACAAAGTTACTGACTCTTGTTTAAGATAAATGTTTGAAAGGAAGGGAAGATGGTACATCCTGGAGATACAAACTAGTCTCTGCTTCCTACCCTGTTAGGACTCACTTGGTGCCACTTCCTCCAGAAGGTCCAAAGCCAGGAGGGCCTAGTGTAGCAGTACTGCCACTCCCACTGCCACTTGCTTTCTTAGACTTTTCTGGCTGAGGTGGGCGCGGTGCCCGAGGCCCCTTGTCATCATCTTCAACCCCAGCACGGCCTCGGTGCTTCTCTGCCTTCCTTTTCTTCTTTTTCTCCTTTTTTTCTCTCTTCCGCTTGGGCTTAGATATTGGGCCCTGGGAAAGGGCAGCGAGTTGTTCGTGCACTGCCCGAAGCTAGAGATGAAAAAGAAATCACACATGAAATGGCCAAGTAAAGTAAAATTTAAAAAACTAAGTTAAACGAGGATAAAAAGCAGGGCTTAAACCTCTTACCCAGTCAAAACCGAAGAGCAACAAAATACCTGTTCCTGTAGCTCTGCTAGACGATGAGCTCTTTCTTCCTCCGAGTCTGAGCTTTCACCCTCTTCTTCCTCCTCCTCGTCCTCCTCATCTTCTTCCTCTTCTTCCTCAGAGGAGCTCTCACTGCTACTTTCTTCACTGGAGGACTCTGAAGATGATTTGGCCAGGCCAGGAGGCAAGGCAGTAGAAACTGGTAAAGGCCCTGGTTCTAGTGGTTCATCTGGCATCTTGGCATAACGAAACTCAAACACATCCTAAAAAGAGAGGTAAACTTAAAACTAGGCTGGTAGTTTCTGATTATACCCAGCCACCCAGTAATAGCTCTAACTCACAACTGAGCAGAATGGGGAAGTTGTGCTGCGTTTGTATAGCAAACATCTCCCCCCAATACCCATTTATTTTTTGAATGCTTATCTTTACACTCACCTGTAGCTTTCGTGCCATAGCCACAACATCGTGATCGGGAGGGTTGTACTTATAGCAGTTGGAGAACATGAGCCGCACATCAGCAGCAAACTCCTGTGCATCTCGGTAATCACGATTCTCCATCTTCCGCTGCAGAAGGAGGCAGCATCAGAAGCTGCACAGGCAGGGAGACTCACCTTTCCCTGCCAACCCCAGACACCACAAGAGGAGCCCTCTGTTGAGGGCACAATGGGGATGACCTTAATGATCTGTGCCCTGGGGTTCAAGTTTGAAGTCAAAGGAATTTGGGTGGGTTGAAGAAATATCTATGTCTAGAAAAAGAAATCATTTCTAAGTGACAGGGGAGAAGAGGTGGCCTCTGACTATCCTTCCACCCCTTAACTTCCCCTAACCCCAAACTCCTAATATGTACTTAATAGACGAACATGACTGCTCTGAAAACCACCACCAAAACACCCCACCGTTATTGTCTCAAATGGCAGGAATTAATGAATTCTCACTAAGCACCTAAACTTAAGTCCCACTACTACTTTGTAAAATGCCAAGACTCAAAAACTAATAAACAAGTACCCAAAAAGGTGACACGGCTCATTGTTTTACTGACCCCTAAGCTTCGATCACTGCCCGAGCAACCCATCTGCCCCATGCAGTGGGTACCTTAACAGTGCTGAGGTCCATGGGGTGCTTAATGATGTCATGGTAGTCATGCAGGCCAAGAGCAGAAGCATCCACTGGTTTATAGAAAGGCCAGGCATATGCAGCATGCTTTTTAGAAAGTAACTCCTTCAAAATGCCATTGCAATGTTTTAACTGTTCTGATAGCTTTCCTTTCTTAGAACTCTGGTGTTGCTGCTGAGAATCAGGCAAGTCTTTGCGTGGGGGCTTGATAGGGCGGCCGCTTTCTCTGCGCATAGGTGGAAGCCGCGCTGCCTTCGGCTCAAGACTCCCAGGAGGGCTAGCTGGAGAACCAGGAGCCAGGATGGCTGTGGGTGTAGGGGTGGTAGTATCTGCTTTCCGCTTTACCCCTTTTTTCTGCAGAGATAAAAAGATGCCTATTATCCCAGGTCCACCTCATCATCATCTCTTCCCACCACCCAATAGAAGTCATAGATGTTTACCTTGGCAAGAGGCTGGGCTGGCGGAGCTGCAGAAACAGCAAGAAGTGGGGGTCCAGCAGAGTGCAAGGACTTGAGAAGGGGTGAAGAGATGACTGACGGATGGGGAATGTTGAGGACAGTGGTAGGTATCTCAGGTGGCGGAGTATACAAGGCTGTGTGTGACACAGAGGAAACAGCAGGCACCTGATGGGCACTAGTAATAGTGCCCTGGAGTGCTAGGAAAAGGAGGAAAAAAATAAAGTTTATTTTCATTCTCTTTACCACGCTAGGTGACTAGCTGCAAAATTCCCACTCTTCTTACCTGCCAACTTGGCCCCTTTCTTGTGACTGTTCTTAGGGATGGTCACCACAAGCTCTTGTTCCTCTTGTGGCATTGATGCCACTTTCTGTAGAAAGATCTTTTCTAGCGTTTGTGCCATCAGAACAATATCATCAGTAGGCTGCAAGAAGACACACAAAATTAAAAGTTTCAAATGTCAGCAGTAGATACATCATCTTTCTCAGAGAAATTCCTAGCCCTGGGGCATAACCGCCATCCCTTCTACACCTTTGTGCCGAAAATTATCTATACCAGACCACTAACCTCCCAACTTGCTTAAAATATAACAAAAAAGAAATATATGATCCCTTAAAGTTCAGAATATAAATAAACTGATAAGGCAAACAGAACCTGCTCTACCAGGTGTCTCTAGAGCTTTCAGAGAAACAGGGACAAGTATGAAAAATGTTCTACTTAAATAACCTTTAAGTTTGGAGCACTGAAGCCCCATGTTCAGTAGCTCCATTTGAAGCTTGGGTGTTTTTTTAAGATCGTGACTACCTGGTAACACCTTTAATGATAAAAGACTTAAAAACTTTAACAGTAATGAAAGTGCTGCCTGTCCCCATCTACTAAAAAACACAAATAAAAAACTCACCTTGTTGTAAATGTAACAGTTGGTGAACATGGTATTAAAATCCTGCATACATTCTGAGGCAGCCCAGTAATAATTGTTTTCAAGTCTCCTCTTAATAGTACCCATGTCCATAGGCTGTTTGATAATTTTGTGATAGTCCTAAAATAAAGAAACACCAGACCAGAGCCATCAAACATAAAAGCCTGTTGTTTCTGGTATAGTACTGATCCCAACACACACATTCACACACACCCATACCCTTCCCTTCCTGTCAAAGAAATACAGTTCCCTAAACTGCGGCCCCGAGTAAACTTCAGGACAAGAAAAAAAGTGGAGTAGGATTCTCACCCACAGGGAAGCCCCTATTGCCTGTCTCTAACCTCCCACTTCCCGCCCACTTGGTAAACTTCCCATCCTGTGACATTACCTCTGGGGCTGGCTATCCATGGGCTGCATGAGGGAAAGGAAGAAGCTAAGAATTTTGGCCACCGTGGTCCTCTCCCAACCCGGGGTGGGAATCTGTAAAATGGAGCCAGGGCACAAAAGTTAAGGAAGGACACAAGGAGGGCACAATGAGAGAGATGCCAATTTAGTGACAGCAAGCGGTTGGGTCAATCATAAAGGACCAAGAATCCAGAAATCTGGTGGTCCCCCCTAAAGGGGAGAAATGGGACTTCCTAGGGGCCGCAGCACCTATACTAGGCAGCCCCCCCCACTCACACGCATTCTTGCTCACCCCTTTATCTTCCCACTCCAATGTCTACTTACTGGCAGACCAAGTTTGACAGCATCCACAGGCTGCCGAAATGGCCATGCAAACTGATGTTTCCACAGAGCCTTCATCACCACCTTGTGCAGGTATTGAAGCTGGTTGGTTACCCGTCCTGGCTTTTTGGGGTTGGACACTTCCGGGGGTGGTGGATTGGCAGGGGTCAGTTGCAAAGCCGGCACTGAAGCCATCGTGGGGCTCTCAAACCCCTCATACAACAAGGAGGGCTTTCGAATTCTTTTCCCTGGCGCTGCCGCCTCTGGGCCCAGCCCCAGTAACCCTGCATTCCCTTCCCCAGGGAGCCTGTAGGGAGGAGGAAAAGAAAGTTAAATGTAGAAATCTCAGGGAAACCAGGCTAGGGGCCGCAGCACCTATACTAGGCAGCCCCCCCCCACTCACACGCATTCTTGCTCACCCCTTTATCTTCCCACTCCAATGTCTACTTACTGGCAGACCAAGTTTGACAGCATCCACAGGCTGCCGAAATGGCCATGCAAACTGATGTTTCCACAGAGCCTTCATCACCACCTTGTGCAGGTATTGAAGCTGGTTGGTTACCCGTCCTGGCTTTTTGGGGTTGGACACTTCCGGGGGTGGTGGATTGGCAGGGGTCAGTTGCAAAGCCGGCACTGAAGCCATCGTGGGGCTCTCAAACCCCTCATACAACAAGGAGGGCTTTCGAATTCTTTTCCCTGGCGCTGCCGCCTCTGGGCCCAGCCCCAGTAACCCTGCATTCCCTTCCCCAGGGAGCCTGTAGGGAGGAGGAAAAGAAAGTTAAATGTAGAAATCTCAGGGAAACCAGGAAAAAACACAATTTGCATGGTGTACCAAATAAAATTGGGCTCAGCAAAGAGATTATACTTATACAAGTGGCTCTTGTTGAGAACCAGTGTCCAATCTGTGGAAATGTTATGGTTGCCCCCCCCAACTTTGTTTTACTTTTAGTAGACTTTTCTGGATCCTACCTTCTGGAGAGTCTTACAAACTCTACATTCTTAATTAAGAAACAACAGTATAGTTTTTGATAAGGCACAACATGTGAACTATAGCCCTATATGCTTGGGGCTTGAGTAAAATAAAAAGGGTGGAGCTGAGAAACTAAGCCCCAAAGCTTCCTCCTCTCTAGGGGTTTGGTGGTTGCCATGGTGGTTGGGAAGCCTAAGGGAAGGAGGAGAAAAGAGGAAGAAAAGGAAACATTATGGAGAAAATTTCCATAAAATGCTGACGTGCACCTAAGAATACATCTAGGAGACCGGCATCCTCCACGAGCTCTGCAGCAAAAAAAAGGACTAGAAATCTAACGGAAGAACCATACCAACTTGAAGACAAATTCTGCCAAGAGCATTTGTCAAGACTTCACAGTCCAGAATAACTGAGCTGCCAGCCTACAATTATTCGCAAGAACCAGAAAGACTCCTTCAAAGGAACTCAAAAAGGAAGCTGCCAAACAAATGGTCAAGGTCAGCAAGTCTCTCCGAAGAGAATTAACACCACCCCCATAGGATTCCACTAACAGTTCTCACTGCAGCATCAACTCTACGAAGACTAAATCCTAACAGTAGTTGAAGTTTAGTTCCTCAGGTGCTTTTACCGACCAGGTGTTTCCCAACCAAGAAAGATTTAAAACTATACAGAGATTTTTGTTTACATCCTCAGAACCGAACTATTCCACCTTGCTACCCTGAATCGAACTCTCAATGCTACCAAAACTCTACCGGGACCCTAACAAATGAAACACACAACCAACAGAATCACTAGAAAACTAGTAAAGATGAAATGACATACCGTGAAAAAAATGAGCCCACAGGCTGGGAGAGACCTTCCTATCCTACTCCAGGAATCCCTGCTGCCAGTCCTGAAGGCTCTATCACCATGGCAACCCTACAAGGCACCAGAGATGGCCACGACCCCCCTCCCCCGCCAAAGCCCAAGACAAACCGTCACTAGACACCAGAGCCACTATTCGCGAGACCTGCTGCCCGCTTAAAATGACCCATCCCCAATCCCTCCCCAAACTAGCCCGGCCTGGCTCGGCTGCGCGCGCGCTCCGGCGGCAAAGCTAGGGTGTAAGTTGACAACCTGTACTTCCCCCACACGCAGTAACTGGGCCGCCGCCACCGTTCCAAAACCGTCGCTCAACCCCCTCCGCGAGCCCGAGTCAACAGCTGCGCCGCTAACCAGCACTGCGCCCCAATAGCTCTGCACCCCACCCCCGAGCACGGCGTCCCGCACCCCAGGCCGCCGCCCCCCGAGCGCTCCTTCTCACACGCAGCCCACATTTACGTACTTGTTGTGGGGAGTCACGTTTTGCAGCATCTTGACCGCGGGGAACCGGCGCTGCCCTCAGCCTCGGAGAGTCCGGGTGGCCTCGGTTCCCCTCACCGCCCGGTCCAGCATAACCCGGGAAGTGGGGGGGGGCCGTTGCCCTTGGTGCTCCAGGCGACAACCCCCCCGCCGGGCCCGCACGAAAGCAGTCTCTTTCGCTGCTTCTCAGAGTCCCCAGCAGCTTGGCGCGCTCCGCAGGCGGCGGACAGCAAGAAAATGGCGGCGGCCTCGGTTGAGGCGGGCGAGCGAAGGGGGGACGGACTCTTCAAACCCAAAGACGGTCCCCGATCCCAGACACCGTCGTCAATACAGCCCGATGTTGATCTGCAGAGGTCGCCTCTTCTTGTCCGAACCGCCCAGGCCGGACAAGATTCCGTTTCGACCTCGGATGGAGGCGGATGAACAAGAAAAGTGGTTTAGTGAGCCGCCGCCTCCATCTTTGAAATCCTCTTGAGGGCGGAGTAGAGGGGGTAGACAGACTCCGAGGATTGGGCGGGGCCCGAAAAAGGGGAGCTTCGGGGGCTTCTATGGGGTCTGTACTGTTCGCCGGGATCGGTCATAGGCCAAAAGGAAAGCCATTTCCAAGCGGATGGACGTGGATTGTAATGGCGGCCCCCCGACGACTCGAAGACTCTATCAGTAGGCAGAATCCTCCAGCCCGTTCTAGAGGCTGCAAAACCCGCCCGGCCCGAATGGGCCCCGCCGAGCCCCGCGCCAGCCCTTTATATATAGGCAGGAGGGCGGAGCTTCGCTGCTCATGCGCGCCACCCTGCTCGAGATTTCGCCCACCCCCTCAGCGCGCGCTCGCTCGTTCACGCGCGTGAGGAAGCAGAGTCGAAGGGGGAGGGACATCTCTTCGCGGGAGCCTTTCCTATTGGTCGGCCAGAGCGATGACGTCATAAACTCCAATTCCAAGGCGTCAGTCACCAGGCAGAAGAGTGCCGCATAGACCCATAGGGAAGCGGCAACCCGCCACGTCTCTGCGCCAATTGGCCGTGGTGTAGTTTGGTGATCCAAAGGAAAGAGCGAGGTTGTAAGGGGTGCAGAAGCCATCTCTCCGGTCTCCAGCACCCTCTCTGCCTCCCTTTCCAAGAGTCTTCCAGGCACCATGCAAATGGAGACTGCCAAGCTCGGGCAAGGGATGCCGATGTACCTCCTCCAGGGGCCGGAGCGGCAGGGGACGGGAGGGGTCGCGTGGGCGTAGCCAGCCTCCGCCCGCCAGGGGTGTGGCCGCAGGACGCCAGGCGTGTTGTTGTTCTCAGCAGCGAGGCCGCACCGGCGGAGACTCTGAAACGAGGAAGAAGACGCCATCTTAGGAGCCGCGGCCTGCTGCACTGCAGCCAACAGCTAAAGGCTCCCGAATACTGCAACCGAGAGAATTTAACGTTCCTTTGCTCCACAACCGAAATACTGGCGTGCTAGCCTCAAAATTAATCCCCAGACCAAGAATCGAAAGACAAAACCAAAACACTTCTCATCTGTGAACTCCCAAAGCTTAACGACAAGGCCACTAAACCCGGAATGCGCTCCAAACGCCTGCACGCTGAGCACCTCTCCAGTCCCTCCCCACTCGTACCTTAAGCTAGCAAAGCATCTGCGGGCTGCTCGGCAGCCCTGAAGTGGGAGGAAGCCCTCCGCACGCACTCATCTACCCTGCAAATGTAACCCACCTCCTCCCCAAGCTTCACGCCGGCGTCTGCTTCAAAGCGGAAAAAAACAGGTCCTGCGAGGGGCGCACCGGGGAGGTCCCCCGACCCGTCCAGGCGAGCTCAGACCTTTGCCCACGCTCCCCCACCCCGGAGGACCCACACCCCTCTCTCAAGGTCCCTCTGGCTCGGGGGCGTCAGAACCCCCCTTCCCCCCACCAGGGTCCGGAGTCCTCCCCACGGAGCAGCTCGTCCATCGGTCAGCGCCAGGGAGGGCGAGCGGAGGAGGCGGCGGCTGTGGCTCAGACTAGCCCTCCCCCTCCTTCTCTCCCCTCCTCCCCTCCCCCCGGGCCGTCCGCCTCGGAGGAGGGGCAGGAGCCATTTTGGGAGCTCGGTTTCGCCCCCTCCCCCCAACTCACTCTTGCTCAGTTTGGGTAGGTAGCAGGGTTGCACACCAACGAGGAGTAAGAATCGGAGCACAAGGTCGGGCAGGACCCGTCGGGCACCTCCGGGGCTCCCGCTCCCCCCCACAGGAGTCAAAGGCGCTGCCCCACCGGAGGATCCCTAGGCTTTGCTCTCCTCCCCCCATTTCCTCTTCCCTCGCCACCAAAGAAAACACTCGTGTGCATATCTGGTTAAGGAAATTAATGGAGGTGAGCGAACAGAAGAAATGCTTCCTCTTCCTCGGGAAGGGCTCGTAAAGGCCTGGATCCAACCACGCCACCCGCCCTCCTGCGCCAAAGCCCTTGAGCCCGAACCTTGGCTATTGCGTCTAAAATGGCCGCAACCTCGGGTCTTCTGGACCGGGTACGGTAACCCGGGAAAGTGCGCCTCAGGAGGGCAGCCCCCCCCACGCCGGGATCAGGCCCTGGCTCCCCGAAAGTACACGCTGCCCCGCCCGCGTGGCCGCGGCAGGGCGGGCAATGACACAGCAAGTCTGCAGAGGCCTCCCCTCCCCCTAGCGGCCCAGCCTCCCGAACCTGCTGTTCTCCACTCGGGGCTTTGCAGGCCAGGGCCCCCATGAGGGGGTCGGCCGGGAAAGAAAAGTCTTAGGAGGAGGTGGAGAGAATACTGGGCATCGAAAGGGAAAGGGCAGCCAGACATCACTCTCGTTGGTGTCCCTGCATTCCGGAAAGTCACTGCTGCCCGGCCGTTCCCAAGCCTCCCTCCCCCCACATGAGTCACAGGGGAGGCCACTGCTGCTCAGTAACTGGGAAAAGGAACTCTTGCCTCCTTTCCGTTCCCTCCCCCGCAGTACACAAGGAGAGAACTGTCCCGGGCTGGGGGAGGGGACGGAGGCAATGGCCGAGGCCACCCTGGAGAAACCCGAAACCTGGGGAGCCGTGAAATCCTTCCAGGTCTCGAGCTTCTCCTGTCTCAGGCCACGCTGTCTGCCCCACTCCCTGCCCACTTGGGCCTGGCTGCGGATCCTAGGCGGACCCCCAGCTTTGGGCCGTCAGCCCTCCCCGGCCTGGAGCAGACACGTGTCCAGGCAAGACGCTACAGGGGCCACGAAGATGTGTGCGGAGGCCCCCACAGGCCGCATCCACGTGAAGGCAACACACCCGGCAGAACCTCCAGCACGCCATGTGATGACTACGAGCTTCCTACCGCTGCCACAAAGGCGGCACACCAATCCTCCCTCCACCATCTCTGGGGAGAAAGGGAGCTGGCGCCGGGGACCGTCTCAGTTCGCAGCCTGGGTGCCAACTGCACGCATTCACGACCTTGAGCAGAAACCACGGCCACCAGCCCCACTCGGCTGGCCAGGTCACCCTCCCCTCGGCAGACAAAAGGGTCCCTTCTCACCTGGCTCCGGGCTCCTGTACCCACAGGGGACGAAGAGAATGGGGGGACACACCGCCCCACGCCCCTTTGCCCTCCAGTTGGTATGGAAGCACGAGGTTGGCCATTCCCCTCCCCCATTAGAGTGGCCCTCTCCAGCTCGCCCCCTCCACGCTCCCATTGGCTGTAAAGTGTGTGAAGGACAAACCCTCCCACCTTCAGAATTCTTTCCTGAACCCCAAGAATTCCCCTCCTGGACTCCCCTCTATAGACTAAGCACCTAAATGACTGGCAACACCTCCGACCCCCCAAAGCCCCTCACCTGAATCCTGCAGCCTTCCAGGGGGGCTCCAATGTTGCCCTCGGCTTGGTGCGGGGGGAGGATGTAATCCGGGGTGCCAACCCCCCCCGGAAACTGGAGCCGTGTTGGGGGAGGGGG
>NW_006203493.1:206422-210564 GCF_000334495.1 Tupaia belangeri chinensis
CTGGGTTCTGCCTCGGCCGCGCACGCCTTGGCTGGTGCGGCGGGAGCGCGCGCCGCCCGGCTGCTGTCGGAGAAGGGAACCGGGCCTGGACCTGGAGCTGTGGGGATCTGCAGGGAGAGCGTTCCTTGGTGTGTGGTTCGGCCGCGGCAGAGCGAGTCTCTCGTGTCCCTGGAACCTGGCCTGGACTCTGCCTCCCTGTGCCTTGTCTGTTTCTGGGTTCCTGCCTTCCACAGGATTCACCAGCCGATCACCTCTCCTGACCTGCTGATCTCATGGTCGACCATTTACGTTAAAACTCTTAGGCTTTGCCTCACGCTTGAATCAGCCCCATTAGGTTTAGAGATGGGTAGCATAAAATATTATGCTTATTTAGTTGCCACCTAAAAAGCAGGTTTTGTTTGTTTGCTTGTTTGTTTTTGTCTTTTGCCTACTAACCTTCCCTTGGTTCCTCAAAGTATGATCTGGTTTTCACTCTGCAGTCCTTTATTTTCACTCCCCACTGACAGGTTTCATTTCACCAAACGCAAAGGCCAACTTGGGAGACCTCTCGGCTTTCCCCTCCCATCTGTAAACAGCCACGTCTGTATCCCTTTCCCATTTCACTAGGGATCCTTCTTTTGGTTGAGGGAAATTCCTTTTGGAGGAACATTTGACCTGCTTAACCTCTATTACCCTGAAGCTATCCTCCATTCTCTGCTGCTTAGCATTTTAACTTCTCTCTTCTGGTTTCCCAGCCAAAAAGACAAGACAAAAATAAAACCCTCAACATCATAGCCCCTTACAGACTGTTATTTACCTCTCACCTCTTTTGCACAGCAAGACCTAAATTCAAATTATAATTAAATTCTCTCTCTCTCTTCCTCTTACACTCCTCCCTCTCTTTCCGCATTCCCATTCTCCAACCCACTTCTACAGACTCCCACCACCAAACTCGCAGATGTCACCAAGACCTCTTAATTGACAAAGTGGGAAGCACTTTTCAGTTCTCACCTTATTTGACCTCTGAAGTATTTGACATTTGATCATACTTTCTTCCTGATCTTATACCCTTGATTTCTATGGCCGGTCTCACCTGCTGCTGCTTTTAATCTGACTCTTCCAGTCTCCGTTGTGGATTCCTGTTGTTTTTTGTTTTGGACTCTTCTTAACTGTTGCTGATGTGTTGCTGTTTGTCGGGATTTTGCCTATTCACTGCTAGTTCTATTCATTTTCTCCAGGTCCTCTCAGTGGTTCAGAGCCTCTCAAAGCTGTATCTTTAGTTCAGACAGCTTTCCTAAGATAAACTTCCTACTTGGATAACCTTCAGGCACTTCAACATGTTTAAAATTGATGCAATCTCGGGACCAGCAGTTAGTGTAATGGCCATGTCGCTGGACTCCCACGTAGTCGACTGCGGTTCGCGTCCCGGACCTGGTGGCTTAATCTCACGCCGGGCGCATGTGCATGCGTGCCCAAGATCCCAAGAGGAGAATGGAGAAGGGATTGCAGCTGACCATCCCCCCTGGGGGTGATTTCTTGCATGTGCCCTACAGCAAAAACCTCTCCAAAAAAAAAAAAAAAATTCATGCAATCTTCTGTGTACTCTGTACTTGCTCCTCCTTATTGTCATGAGTAATAGCACCTAGCTATTCAGTTACAAAACCTGGAATCTGGAAACCCAGTTCTGATTTCGCTAGCTATTCAATCATATAACCTGGAATCTGGAAACCCAGTTCTGATTTCCTTTTTCTTAAAACTTTACAGTCACTAGATTCTTACTATTTTTGCCTCTGAAGTATCACTTATGTCCTAGCCCTATCCTGCTGTTACATCAACAGTCTCCTAATTGATTTCCCTATCTCTAGCACTGCACTGATCAATACGGTAACCACTACCCACATGTGACTTTTTGGATTTAAATGAATTAATATTTAATAAAAGTTTAAATTTAGTTCCTCCGTTACGCTAGCCACATTTTAAGTTCTCAGTAGCCACTTGTGGCTAGTGGCCCTAAGATAGAATGGTTTCAGTCATTACAGAAAGTTCTGTTAGATAGAAAGTTCTGTTTTGGTGCTCTCGACTTTCCCCTCTGCCTCTGTCACAGTACCGCCAGCAGTGAGCTTTCCAAAATACAGCTCTGGCCACGTGCTGTTTGAACCCTATTACCTTCTCATTACCTGTGTGAAAGTCCAAATTCCTTTGCTTGTCAGAAAGGGCTATCTGCCTCTCCAGCCTCATGTCTAGTCACTTCCTCTTGGACCCTATTCTACAGCCATATCGAGCTGTTTCCCAAAAACACCATCTTGCTTCATGCTTCTGTTTTACACACATGCGCTCTCTCTATGTGGAATATGTTTCCCCCAATCTGTCAAAGCTCAAAATTCCAACAACTCTGAAAAGCCTACTCTTGCCTCCTAAGTTGAGCTAACTTCACTCCTTGGTGTCTCTTCCTCTTAGGATTGTATCTTTCACAGTGAGTAGTATTTATGCAATTCCATGTTTCTTTCCGCTGCTAGACTTTGATTTTGACAGTAGGGCCATAGTCTTATCTTTTTTTTCCCCTAATACTTGCAGTTCTTTGCACAGTACTTAACCAACATTAGGTACTCACAAAATAAGCAAATATTGAAGGGAATTGGTGCTTAACCAAATATGTGACTTAGGTAAGATTGCAATGTATGCGTATTGTGGAGCACCGTGTATAGTATTGGGGAATAATAATAGACACAAATCGTTGCTCAAGTGTATATCTAAGGCATCAGAATGATGTTAGGAAAACCAGAAGCAGAATAGCACAGGTTATTTTCACAGAAAGCAGTGCAGTCTACAAGTAGAGCAGGAGAAGAGAAAACTGGCAGGTAACCTTATATGTAGAGGCTGTATCATGGAGGGCGTTTTAGTCCATTCTCTGCTACTTACTACCAGACTGGATGACTCATAATGCACAGAGGTTTGTTTAGTTCACAGTTTTGAAGGTCCAAGGTTAAGAGGCTGCATTGGGTAAGGGTCTCGTTTGGGGACTCCCCAGAGTCCTATGACAGTGCAGGGCATCAAATGTCAAGAGAACTAGACCTTGTGTCATGTCTATGTGTCTCCATCCTTGTCTTTCTGGTCTTTCCTTATAAAAATGTCCGTATTTGAACTTGAAAAGGGGAGGGCCCCATCCTAATGATTTTATCTCATTCTAATCATCTCCCAAAGGTTTCACCTCTTAATCCCACAGTTGGAATAAGTTTCCACTCTTTTAAAACCATTATAACCAACTTTCAATGCATGAATTTGGGTGTGGGGGGGACACATGCAAATCATAGCAGAGGGTAACCAGTTGTTGAGTGCAAAACCAGTGGGGAGCCATTGAAAGGTCTTGAGCAATGACTTAATTAGAATTATGTTAGTGGGACCAGTAGATGGTATAATGGTTATGTCGCTGGACTCCCACGTAGTTGACACGGTTTGAGTCTCTGACCCAGCAGCTGCAAACTCACTGGGCACATACGCATGCGTGCCCAAAATCCCAAAAGGAGGATGGAGAAGAAGGGATTGCTGTGTGACCAACCCCCTGGGGGGGGGGAGGTGATTTCTTGCTTTTGGGCTGTCTCTCTCTGTCTCTCTGGCGAGCACATATTGGACATAACAAAAATCTCTTTTAAAAAATAAAGAATTGGACCAGCAGTTGGCATAATTGCTGTGTCACTGGACTCCCATGTAGTCGACCGTGGTTCAAGTCCTGGTTCCGGTAGCTAAAACACACAGGGCACGTGTAGGTAGATGCCCAAGATCCTGAGAGGAGAATGGAGGAGAAGGGATTACAGCATGACCATCCCTCCGGGGGGTGATTCTTGCTTTCTGTCTCTCGTCTCTGTCTGGCGAGTGCACATGCTCTGTAGCAAAAACCTCTAAAAAAATATAACTAAAAATAAAGAACGATGTTGTTAGATGGGAACTCTTGTCTTCAAGTGGCTAGCATTATATATGTTAATAAATACCACATAAAAATGTAAGAGGCTAGAAAGATAAAATTAGTAATAGCTAAAATGTATTGAGGACTTAAAACACGTCAGACTTAGGGCTGGCAGATGGTATGGTAGTTAAGGCACTGAAACTCCCACATGGCTGACTGCGGTTCGAGTCTTGGACCTGGTGGCTTGCTTTCTCACTTTCCC
>NW_006203493.1:210734-216314 GCF_000334495.1 Tupaia belangeri chinensis
AGGGATGGCCAGGCTACAATCCCTTCTCCTCTTGGGATTTTGGACACACATTCCACCAGATCGGGGACTCCTACCACAGTTGGCCATGTGGGAGTCCAGCACCTTAACCATTACACCACCTGCTGGCCCTACATATATTAACTCTTAATCTCCATAACCCTATAAGGTTGACACTATTATAATAACCCCTATTTTTCTTTCTTTTTTTTAATAGAGAATTTTTCTTAGAGTGTGTGTGCACTCACTGGAGGGACAGACAGAAAACTAGAAATCACCCCCCCGGGGGGGATGGCCATGCCGTGATCCCTTCTCCTTCATTCTCCTCTTGAGATTTTGAACGTACACATAGATGCACCTGAATTCTATGGTGTCTGGACTATTGGGTAAAAACCCTTGTTCTGATTAAATGAGGTAAAAAGGCCCTGTAAGTAAGTCTGAGAAAATAGAGAAGGGGGGTATTCTCTCTGGGTTGGTCACTAGGGGTCATTAATGGTTTTAGAGAACAGTTTCTGTAGTTTGGGGATAGAATCTTTTTTTTTTTTCCCTTTTTGTTTTTTTTTATTTTTTGGAGAGGTTTTTGCTATAGGGTGCGTGCGCTCACCAGACAGACAGAGAGAAACAGAGAGACAGAAAGCGAGAAATCACCCCCAGGGGGGATGGCCATGCTGCAATCCCTTCTCCTCCATTCTCCTCTCAGGATCTTGGGCACACACATATGCGCCCGGTGTGAGTTTTAAGCCACCGGGTCTGGGACGCGAACCACGGTCGACTACGTGGGAGTCCAGCGACATAGCCATTACGCTAACTGCTGGTCCTCGGGATAAAATCTAGAGAATGGCAGACTGAAAACCCGGATCAAGTAATTAAGACAACATAGTAGAAAGGAGACAGCTATTTAAGTTTTTTGAGAAGGTAAGTGATAGCTGCTTTTGTAGAAAGATTTATTCATAGGATTTATTGATTTATTGATTTATTTGACAACTGTGAAGTGGCTTTGGAGATAGTAGAGGTAGGTCAGTTTAGAACCTAGCATGCTTTCACGTATGAGATGAGAAGCGATAAAGTAGTTGCAGCATCAAAACTAATTGCACTTATGAAGAGCACCCTGACTTCTCCTGTGGTCCACAGGACTCACATGGTCTTACTTCTGCATGTGTCTGGCCTCAACTGCTGTCCTGTCCTCACTAATTATGTTTAGCAACACTGGTCTTTCTGGTCCATGAAGGAGCCACCCCACTGCCTGCCTCAGGGCTTTACACATTCTGTTCCCTCTGCTGGACCACTTTCTGCACCCTACTCTATCTGGCTAAATCCTACTTATCCTTCAGATCTCATCTCAGTAGCACCAATTATTCTCTCTCATGGACTTCAGTTCCTTTCCTTTATGTACCTTTTACAATTTGTTTTTATAGATTTACGTCTTTTTTTCTAGAGAGATTTTTGCTATAGGGCATGGGTGCTCTGCAGAGAGACAGAGACAGGGAGACAGAAAGCAAGAAACCATCCCCGCCCCCCAAGGGAGATGGCTACAATGTAGTCTCTTCTCCATTCTCCTCTTGGGATTTTGGGCACTCACAAGCACATGCACTTGGTGTGTGTTTGAAGCCTCCAGGTCCAAGACTCAGAACTGCAAGCGACTACATGGGAGTCCAGCAACATAACCATTATGCCAATCTGTTGGTCCCTAGGTTTATATCTTTGTGTGTTCAATGTCTCTTTCTTTTTACTGGACTATAAGTTTGATGATGGCAAGTGTCTGGTGCACGGCATACTGTCAGGCACATAGAGGGTTGCCAATAAATATTAACTAAGTAAATAAGTGAATGAACCTTTTTGAGCCACAGTTTTATTGTTTATATAATGGGGATAATAAATCCCAGCCTTGCAATGTAATTGTGAGGATTTCTGTGTCATAATAATGTAGCTAAAAGAGAAGGATGAATATGGAAATGGAGAGATATATTGAGCTGGGAATGAGGTAAATGTGGGAGCTGGGTGGCTCAGTTTGCTCTCTGAAGTAGGAGGTGGCAGGGGGTAAGAAAAAAATGATAGCTGGCAAAGGGTTGGGAAGGGCCTAGAATGGAATGAGAAGGGTGGTGGAGTGCTACATAGGGAAGGCAGTGGGCGGTGAAGATGTTTGTAAAGTGCCCATACAGGGACCAGCAGTTAGCGTAATGGCTATGTCACTGGACTCCCACGTAGTCAACCGCGGTTCGAGTCCCGGACCCGGTGGCTTAAACTCACACTGGGCACGTGTGTGTGCGTGCCCAAGATCCTGAGAGGAGAATGGAGGAGAAGGGATTGCGGTGTGGCCATCCCCTCTGGGGGGGTGATTTCTCACTTTCTGTCTCTCTGTCTGTCTGTGTCTGTCTGGCGAGCGCACGCGCCCTATAGCAAAAAAAAAACTCTCAAAAAAAAAAAAAAAGGAAAAAAAATGTAAAGTGCCCAGGCAGAATGAGTGGTAAGGTTTACTGTTGAAACATCCCAGCTAGAAGGGATGCTCTGGGCCAGCAATGGTGTGGAGGTTAAGGCAGTATACTCCAATGGTGGACTCTGCAGTTTGGGCCAGAACCAGCAGTTTGAAAAGCATGCATGTGCATGTGTGTCCAAAATACCAAGAGGAGAATGGAAGAGATGGGATTGCTGTGTGGCTATCCCTCCCTTTCTGTCTCCCTAGAAAGTGCATGTACCCTATGAAAAATGTCTTTAAAAAGTAAATAAATAGGGGCTGGCAGGTGGTGTGGTGGTTAAGGGTGTTGGACTCCCACACAGCTGACCGCAGTTTGAGTCCTGGACCTGGCCATTTGCTTTCTTGTTTACTCTCTTTCTCCCCCTCCCTCTTTCTCACTCTGTCTCTCTCTGGTCCTCTCCCCCTCCCTCTCTCTCACTCTGTCTCTCTCTGGTCAAATAAAAATAAAAATAAGTAAAGTTCAATAAAATAGTTCTTAAAAATAAAAAGAAGGGATGAAGATGAATTAGCATCATCTGATACTTGAAGGCTTTTCTAGTCACAGCTGCAAAACCTTCAGTGACTAGCAACCTATTTGATCATTAAATGAGTGGTTATTTGTTGGTGGGTCTTCTTTTTTCTTTTTCAGTTTTTCTTTTCTTTTTTTTTTTTTTTTTGAGAGGTTTTTTCTATAGGTCACGTGCACTCACCAGAAAGACAGAGAGAGACAGAGAGACCAAAAGCAAGAAATCACCTCCCAGAGGGGATGGGGCATGGCCATGCCGCAATCCCTTTTCCTTCATTCTCCTCTCGAGATCTTGAGCACGCATGCACATGTACCCAGCGTGAGTTTAAGCCAGCGGGTCCGGGATTGAAACCACGGTTGAGAGTCCAGCACATGGGAGTCCAGCAACACAGCCATTGTGCCAACTGCTAGTCCCAGTGGGTCTTCTTAATGTATGCTGAGAATATAAAAAAGAATAGGATGGCATCCCTTATTAAGGACCTTGCAGTGGAGGTGAGATGACTATAAAGAAGACATATAAATAGAAGGAAACAATACAATAAAACTGATGATAATGGCAGGCACAAGGTCATGTGGGAATAAATTAAAGAGGCTATTAATCTCCTCTGGGTTCCAAGAAGGCTTGCTGAGGGCAGTGAGTTTCACCTCAAAGGCCATACAGAAGTGGGTCTGTAGGGCCCAGATCATTAAGAGTCATGCCAAAGAACAGATTATAGAGAATCAATGAGTGTTCTCATACAAAAGTATAGTATGATCAAATATGCATAGCAAAAATCTCTCTGGCAGCACTGCAGATAATAATAAAATTGAAGATAGAGGAGCCAATGATAAGAAAATGGCAATAATCCAGGAAAAAGTAAGCCAGTAAAGTCCTGAACCAGTGGAAATGGAAAGAAAAGGACAAATTAAATAAAATTTGAAGAGGTGCAACTGATGGGACTTGCTAAACAATTGGATGGGAGGTTGAGGAAGATGCGCGTTGTCAAGGATGACGCCCACACTCGTAGCTCAGGTGATTGGTAGACAATCGTTATTTATTGAGGTCTTAAATACAAGAGTTGAAAGATGTTGGGAAAGGATGGTAATGAGTTTAATTTTGTAAATCTTGAGATGAAGACACATTTAAGGTAGCATTTATTAAACTTACTTACTTGTGGAATGCTTAATTAGAATTTAGTATTGAATCGTCAACAAAAGTTTATGAGACATTACATAAAATAGAAAACACCAAATGTTTAACCAAAGGCGCAGTTTAAAAACCATAAAACACTGCTTTTTATTTAAAGTTCTTTCTCTTAGACATTTTTGAGGTGACTGGGGGAAATGAACACAGATTGGGTTAAATGAAGCAATTTTTAAAAAATAACTTTATTTAATTTTACTTATTTATCATTATTATTAGTTTGCTATAGGGCATATGGACATACCAGAGAGAGACAAAGAAAGAGAAAGTGAGAAAGTAAGCCGCTAGTTCCAGGATTCAAGCCATGGTTGGTCATGTGGGAGTCCAGTGCCTTAACCATGATGCCACCTGCCGGCCCCAACAGTATTATTGTTTTGTTTTGTTTTGTTTATTTTTTAAATTTTTTGGTTGTGGTCATGGTATTATAATTAAAAGATTATCATTTCCCTGCAATGTGAAACTTAACGATGGAGAGGCTGGAGGCCTTTGCAGGTGAGCATATTAATGGCATCTCATCTCATCTACTGATAAGGCTTTTGTGGTTATCCTTCCTGAGGTTAGCTTATTCAAATGTTTGACTCCAGGAGTTAGATTAGTAGCTTTTCAATAAATTCCCACCTTAAATGTAAGCTAGGGCCAGCAGGTGGTATGGAGGTTAAGGAAGCTTGATCCCACGTGGTCAACTACATGGTTCATGTCCCAGACCCTTGGCTTGAAGACAGAATGAAGATGCCTGGCACATGTGCCTGTGTGCGCAGAATCCCGAGAGGAGAATGGAGGAGAAGGGATTGCAGTGTGGCCATCGCCCTGGGGGTGATTTCTCACTTTCCCTCTCTCTCTTCTCTGTCTCTAGCAAGTGCACATGCCCTATAGCATAAATAAATAAATAAATAAATAAATAAATAAAATTAAGCTGGCCAGGATTGTTTGCTATTATTTAGAAATAAAATGAACTTATTAAATGTAATATGTTGTTATATATTGTTGCATAATAACAATTATTATGTACATGTGTTTGTTTTATCTATCTTGAAATGTATTTCAAAATAAAAAATTACTACCATAAACTTACATATTTTTAATTCTTTTTTTTTTAAATGTCAGAGAGTGTGTGCTAGAGAAAGAGAGAGAAAGCAACCTCTGTCTCTGCAATCTTTTTTCTTCTCTCTGATGAGTCTTGCATATTTTTTAAGCCTTTGGGCCTGGGCTTGAACTTCAGTCAACCATGAGGGATCTGGCTTTCTCTGCCCAATGCATAGCCACTGTGCTATGAGTGTTGCTCCATAATTTTTATTTATTTTTCTTTTTTTTTGAGAGTTTTTTTGCTATAGGGCACGTGTGCTCGCCAGACAGACAGAGAGAGACAGAGAGATAGAAAGCAAGAAATCACCCCCCAGGGGGGATGGCCACGCCACAATCCCT
>NW_006203493.1:216365-218664 GCF_000334495.1 Tupaia belangeri chinensis
CTTTTTTCTTCTCTCTGATGAGTCTTGCATATTTTTCAAGCCTTTGGGCCTGGGCTTGAACTTCAGTCAACCATGAGGGATCTGGCTTTCTCTGCCCAATGCATAGCCACTGTGCTATGAGTGTTGCTCCATAATTTTTATTTCTTGAGGAACACTACTATGGAGAATACATTTGCACAACATCCAAGTGCAGATGAGCAGGAGAAGTTACATATCTAGGTAATGTATAACTCAGAGCGAGATCTCAACAGAAAGGGTAAATTTGGAAGTTCTTGGCAAGTGGGAGTAAAAGATCATTCAGGGCAAGTGTATAGTGTAAGAAGGGTAAAGGTTGAGGACAAAACTCCAGGGAACACCAACACTTGAAGGGTAGCTAAAGAAAAGGAGTCCATGGAGGAGACTGGAAGCGAAATGCCAGAGAGTGAGAAGAAAAACTAGGAAAGGGTGCCATCAGGGATGCCAGAAACCAGGCCAGTTTAGGAGAGAGGGTATGGCCGACAGTGTCAAATGTTGCACAGACTGTAGAGTCCATTTAATTTAACCACATAAAAATATTGGTTAACAATGTCATTGTTGAGGGTTATAGATTAAGTAGCAACTATGAAAGTGAGGACACAGGTGCCTACAACATTTTCAAGAAATTTGGCTCTGTGTGAAAAAATGAGATAGTATGGAAAGGGACGGAACAGCTGAGTGTTAGTAAGCCGTGGCCTCTGGATTTATTAGTGCCCTAGTGTTATTTTCAGAGCCATTCATAAGGAAAGACAGTGGAAGTGAGTTACTGCCATATAAAACTGACTGCCTTGCTCCTCTCTTGCCCATGGTCATCACTCCCCTCAAATGATTAGAGACTTTCTGAGATATTGATGATGGAGGTGGTTGGGAATTTTTAGCAGGAAGAAGGTTTACATAGAGGGAAGAGCAGTTACATGTTTGAGCTTGTTATCATTTATACTGGGATTACAGAAGGGAAAGAAAGGAGTTAATCACAGCTCACCATGATCTTGGTAATGGGTGGTTACATTTCTCCTCACTCTGGTCTTGTGCATACTCTGCTCTCTGAAGAACATAGACCCCTTGGGACCAGCAGTTGGCATAATGGCTATGTCACTGGACTCCCATGTAGTCGACCGTGGTTCAAGTCCTGGACCTGGTGGCTTAAACTCTGGCTGGGCACATGCCCAAGATCCCGAGAGGAGAATGGAGAGGAAAGGATTGTGGTATGGCCATTCCCCTCGAGGGGTGATTTTTCACTTTCTGTCTCTCTGTCTCTGCCTTTTTGGCAAGCACACGCGCCTTATAGCAAAAACCTCTCCAGAAAAAAAGAACGGAGACCCCTTGTCTTATTTCCCCTACCCAGAGTGATTGCAGCTTTTGCTAAACCCTGCTACCCAGCCTGCTTTCTCTCATTTCCCCCAAAAATCTCTATCTAAATAATCTGTTGTAACTGGAGTGCAGTGCCAATTGCCATTCTGATAAGTAAGGGTGAATGGAACTCTCCTTTGAAGGGTGTTATTTTTGGGTTTCCACCCCAATTTTGACCACATACATAGAACAACATTTAGCAAACTGGCCTGTGAGCAAAATCCAGCCCACCGCCTGTCTTCATATGGCTTCAGAGCTGGAAATGGTTCTTACATTTTAAAATGGTTGAAAAAAGTGAGACAATATTTTATGACAAATGAAAATTACATGAAATCTGAATTTTAGTCTCCATAAATAAAAAGGTTGGAGACAACATTTTAGGGAAAGCTAATATTCCAAGAGTAACTGAAAGAAAGGAGCCGGAGAGAAAGCTACCCAAGAAGTGGGAGGACAAGCTGGAAGGAAACTAGGAACACAGCCATGCTCTATCATTTACATATTGCCTATGGCTGTTTTTATGCCACAGCTGAGTACTCAGGACAGGGACAGATAGCCCACAAGGCCTGAAATATTTACTACCTGGCATTTTCAAAGTTTGCCGACCTCGGGTCTAGACCTCAAGATGACTGTGTGCCATACCAAGGAACTTCAAAATGTTTGGGAGAAAATAGAAATAAAGAACAAATTTATTTTGGTGCAAAAAAACTTTGAAATTCATGTTTAGTTGTTTCATAATATGCATTTCCCACAAACTTTTTGTAGACCCCTCTTACATCACCTCTACAGACCCAGTAGCATCGTAAACTTCCTTTCTACTGTTCTGAGGGACCTGGACCTTCCCTCAGCCACAACTACTGATGAGTTACTCCACAAACGTTGGGACAGTGGGACAGTGTTCTCTTGTTTCTCAAACCCTCCCCCATGGCCTGGCAAG
>NW_006203493.1:218680-219617 GCF_000334495.1 Tupaia belangeri chinensis
ACAGACACACACTTCTATACATGTTGCAGTTCCAGAATGTCCAGGAGGTCATAGGATTGTTTTGATTTTTGACTTATCAATGCTGTTACTTGCTTATTAAAAGTGAGTATACATTTTGAAAGTCTCAGAAACACTGATGGACCACATTCACATAGATTAATTTCTCAGATTACTTAATTGCCACATTAGATTTTTCTCACCGCCTCTTCCCCCACCCCTTCTGTCTTTCTCTCTTTCTCTTCTCTGTCAAACTTGAAGCATATACACTGACAGTTTCTTCCTCACTTCCCACTTATTCCTCAGCCCACCACAATCTGGAGTCAACTCCCACTACAACACTGAAACTACTCTCAATAAATTTGTCAACCATCTCATAATCACCGAATCTAAGGACACTTTCAGTCCTTCCTTGACTTCTGAGTAGTATTCTGTCATGCTGACCTGGCCCTCCTTCATGGAACACCTCTCTTTATGGCTCTGATGTGCTTCCTCCTTGTTCTCTTAGCTGGATGTTGCTGGTGCCCTCAGATTCTTGCAGGCGGGCCTATTTCAGAACTCAGGCATGATCCATTGTCTCTCAGTGCCACACCTGGCCTCCTGTACTATGTTCTGAGCTGCTCTGTCTCTGAGTCACCCAGGTGTGTATTTCCTAATCTTCTTGGCCAGCTGATTTCCTGTTAGATTTTGACAAAAGGGAGGCACTGGTGGGAGACCAGAGGCAGGAGAAGCCAAGAAGCTTCCTGCTTCAGCCTCTAACAGGGTGATGGTTGCTGATAGGCGGAGCAGGAAGAATGGGTGACTCTAGACTCCAGCCTCCAGAGCAGATGTATCTTCACCTCCTTGATGGAGGTGGATTTTCAGTAGATTAGAGCTGACTGTGACAGCACCTGCCCCACCACCACACACACACACACACACACACACACACCCACACAAA
>NW_006203493.1:219748-234304 GCF_000334495.1 Tupaia belangeri chinensis
CACACACACACACACACACACACACACACATACACACACACACGGCAGCAGCAGTGTAGACATGGATTTTAGCTCAGAGGAGATGGCAGCTTCTGATTTCCACATACTGGTATTTTCTATTTGCATTTCCAGTCACCCTTTCTCTCCCTTTTATACTTCTCACAGCTTTAACGCCTTTGCAACCCGTTGTCTATGTTAAATTCTCTCAGTCTGCAGTACCTGGAGTTATGTGTTCCTGACTGGATCCTGGATGGTAACAGGTGTGAGGTTTGGGTTAGAACTCACACAGATTTATGTCTTTGTTTACTTCCCACTCCTTCCACACAGTCTACTTGGGAGATTTTACCCAAAGCTCTGCTTCGCATTTGTGCTGATGACTCGCAAATCAGGTTTTTCAGTCCATACCTGAGATGCATACCCGTACACCTGACTGCCTCCTGCATGGCTCCAGTTGGCTCTTCCACTGGTATTTTAAATTCCACCTGTATAAAACTGAACTCATTCTCTTCTTTAAACCTGCTCCTTTTCTGTTTCTGTTCAGTCCATCACTGACCAGCCTCCCCGCCCTATGCTCTAGACACTCAGGTGTTATTCTTGACCCCTCCGTCTTCTCACCCTCCCACATCTAATCAGTAACCAAACCCTTTAGATTCTACTTCCTTATTTTCTCAATATTCTACCCTCTCCATCTCCTCTAATTATGATTTAATCATATCATCTTAGCATCTTTTCAGGCTCTTACCATCTTTCACTTTATTGCTATATTGCTACAAGGGAGAGTGTGTGTGTGTGTGTGAAGTTTTAAATCTTTTTTTTTTTTTTGGAGAGGTTTTTTGCTATAGGGCGCGTGCGCTCACCAGACAGACAGAGACATAGAGACAGAAAGCGAGAAATCACCCCCCAGGGGGGATGGTCACGCCGCAATCCCTTCTCCTCCATTCTCCTCTCAGGATCTTGGGCATGCACGCACACGCACCCGGCGTGAGTTCTAAGCCACCGGGTCCGGGACGCGAACCACGGTCGACTACGTGGGAGTCCAGCGACATAGCCATTACGCTAACTGCTGGTTCCCTGAAGTTTTAAATCTTGACATAATATACTACCAGGTTCTTTTCCTCCTCCTCTTCCTCCTTCTTCTTATCCTTTTTAATTTGCTATTGGGCATGTTCACCTGCTAGAGAAAGAGAAAAGGTGTGTGTGGCCATATCACAATCTTTTCTTCTTTGTTCCTTTTCAGGATTTGGAGGACTCACATGACCTTCATGTTTTTAAAGCCACTGGGTATGGGGCACAAACCATGTAGTCGGCTATGTGGGATCCAATCTCCTTTACTACCATGTCACTGGTTGGTCCCCTGCTACAAATTCTTGACTAGCAGTTTTACTTCAATTCTTTCCAAGCTCTGGTCCATTTTTTGAAATATCAGGACACTTTTTATAAAATGTTAAAATGAATGTGTCACTCCCAGTTTTAATATTTCTATCATTTGGGACCAGCAGATAGCGTAATAGCTATGTCTCTGGACTCCCATATAGTGGACCACGGTTCGAGTCTTGGACCCAGTGGCTTAAACTCACCCTGGACATGTGTGTGTGTGCATGCCCAAGATCCCGAGAGGAGAATGGAGGAGATTGCGGCGTGGCCATCTCCCTTGGGGTGATTTCTTGCTTTCTGTCTCTCTGTTTCTCTTTGTCTTTCTGGGGAGTGCACACACCCTATAGCAAAAACCTCTCAAAAAAAGAAAAAAAGAATTTCTATCATTTACTGGATAAATGCCAGACTGTCATAGAGGCATACTAGAGCCTTTGTGATTTGGCTTTTGCTTGAATTTCGAGCTGATTGTAACACCCTCCCACATATCCTGCTACCCCCGACTAGCACACAGGAACACATGAACAACCTTCACAGCATTCACATCGTCTGCATAGGGGTCTTTGAAGGAAGGCGCTCTGGATGCCTTTGACACCTGCCTACCTCTTGCCCTGGAATGTTTTTCTCTTCCTTCATGTTTTGCTGGTCAAGTGATTTGTCTTTCAAAACTCACAGGAGCCTGCCTGATTGTGTCCTACCTATTTCCTCATCCCTATAAAGTTACTACCTCTAAAACATTGGCACTTTCTTATTTGAATACATTATGTTGTTATGTAAGTATTTATTCATAGATTCCACACTAGACTTGAAGCCCTTTGAAGGTAGGAATGTGCCGTATGAACCTTTGTATTTCTAGCACTGGGCTTAAGACCCAGAACTTACTACATTATCAATCTATTTCCACAGAATGAATTAGAGCTCATGTCTGAAGGGTGTTAACCTTTCTGAGAAAGAGGAGGAGGAGCCAAGGAGAAGGAGGAGGCAGGATCTGAAGAGCCTAGGGGGTTTGCTGTGGGAAGATGCATTGTACACAGCAGCATTCTGCCACAGGGCGGCACTGCTTTAAAGAGCCAGTTGGTCCACTTATAGGCAGAGGCTGACAGCCTGACACTGAAGAAAGAACTCCACCAGGAGGCAGACAGCCCTTCCTGACCTTTCTAGCCCAATTACAGGCCATACTCTGGTCACGTCAAACAGCCAAGTCTTCAGAGGTTGCTAGCCCCAGGTCTCTCCCCAGTAACTGATGATGTTTAGCCCTACACTTTTGTGATTGGTTTAGACAAAATGACAAGACCAGCTATTGGAAATGAGCCTGTAAAACATGATCAAGGCTACCCTCGGGGCGGAGGGAGTTGGGCACCTGGTAGGCTGAGTTGTTGCTCATACCTACTGTGCTGTGTGAAGATATGGATCATGAGCAGAACCAAGGAGCTGTGCTGCTACAGTTGCTACAGCTTCTGTGGTTCCTGCCCCACTCCTGGGCTGTCCCTGAAGGTAAGATAATATTGTACTTCCCCTTTAATTCGATCCTGATTGTGGAGTTAGAGCCTAGGGAGGCCACCCAGAGCATTTAAAGAAGAGCCCTATGCTTTGCAAGTGGTAGGAAGTATTACGAGAAAGTGGAAACAACAGGTTATCAGAAAAGACTTGGTGGAGGGTCAACAAAAACAAGTGCTGTATGTGTTCCATTTAAGACAATCTCTTAAAGTAGTGATTAGTCTATCCACTTTACAGATGAAGAAAATGAGACTCAGAGAGTGTAAGTGACACACAAATTGGCATGGGATTCGAACTGGGATTTGACAAAAGAAACATTATTTCTACTACTCAGGATTCTACTCTGTACTTTGTTATCAACTCACTTTGTGATTTTTTGAAGTCTTTTGATTTTATTGGTCCTTAGTTTCCTTCTCTATAAAGGATAGGGCAGAATGCAAGAATAATCTGGACGATCCCTTTTACTTTAAATGGCTATTTTTCTGGGTATTGGGTAGAAGGTTTCTTGCTGACTGGGGGATTCCTGCCAGGAATTCTCCTTTAATCTATGAGTGGAACCATTCAAAGAAGAGGGATATTTTTCCTGAAGCTATGGTGTCACTTCCTGCAATCCTGTCATTGCAAGGACTGGAGAGTTGAAGGAGGGGAAAACATTTGCAGAGAGGCCTGGTGCCAATGAAGTAGCTGAAGAGAAGTGAGGAGACTGGCTTTTCAGTTTACCATGGGTGTCTGGGGTAGGGTGGGGCAGCAGCATCTATGCCTTGGGAGGGCCATGATTGTCTTCCCTTCTAAGACTGGAAAACTCATCATGGCCTTCACAAGTCAATATGGCGACCTTTTTTTTTTCTCTTTTTTTGGAGAGGTTTTTGCTATAGGGTGCATGTGCTCGTCAGAAAGACAGAGAGAGACTGAGAGATAGAAAGCGAGAAATCATCCCCCAGAGGGGATGGCCATGCCGCAATCCCTTCTCCTCCATTCTCCTCTCAGGATCTTGGGCACACATGCACACACGCCCGGCGTGAGTTTAAGCCACTGGGTCCAGGACTGAAACCGCAGTCGACTACATGGGAGTTCAGCGACATAGCCATTACACTAACTGCTGGTCCCAATATGGCGACCTTCTGTGAAGTAGACAATTACTCATTTTGGAGGCTGCAGCCCTACGCCCGAACACATGGCTTGGTGAGCAGAAATCCAACCTCCACTTGCCTCCTTGGCTACATGCCTTTGGGCAGTGCACAAACACACAATCAACTAAGTGATTCTGATTCTGTCATTTTACAGTAGATCCCTTTTTCTTTTTGCTGTTGTTGTTTAATTTGCTATAGAGCAAATTGAGACATAGAGTGAGAGATATGGCCACGCTGCAATCCTTCTCCTGTCAGGATTTTGGGCATGTACGCACATGCGCCTGACATGTTTTCAAGATGCTGGGTCCAAGACTCAAGCAGTGCAGTCAGCCATGTGGGATCCGGTGTTTCCACCACACCGTCAGCTGCCCCCTTTTTAAAAGGCCAGAGAGTGTTGGGAAAGATCCTGTAATCTCTTCTCCACCCCCACCTGGAGGTGGAGCCTAATAACAGACACAGGAGGGGGTTATACCCACTCTGCCCAGGCTTCCTGTAGGAGGCCTTGCAGTTTCCTAAGTTATAGAGTAGAAAGAGGCTCCCACCTCCCTGACCCCTGTCCTGTCTCCATTGCAGCTTCTACTCCAGTGTGGTGGGATGGCCTGCAAAACCACACATTCCTGCACACGGTGTACTGCCAGGACGGGCATCCCACCATGGGACTCTTCGAGACTTACGATGAGGACCAGCTTTTCTCCTTCGATTTTTCCCAGAACATCCGAGTGCCTCGCCTGCCTGAATTTGCCGAGTGGGCTCAGGAACAAGGAGACATCCCTGCCATTGTATTTGACAAAAACTTCTGTCAGATGATGGTCCAGAAAATAGGCCCAAAACTTGATGGGCAAATCCCAGTGTCCAGAGGTCAGGAGTTTTTCAGGGAGGGAAGGGAACAGGGCTGCTTTCTTAACCTCATCGATCAATGAAATTGAACCATTCCTCTTCCTATCAGTTCCTCCTCCCCAGTGCCTCCTGGTTTTCCCTGGGACCTTCCTTCCACCAGCCACAGTCTGTACCCTATGTTTTGTTGTGGGCGGAAGACAAGTGCCTAGTAGGCATTCAAAACTATTGAATTTGATGAATTCAGCAGGGGCCACTTGATGCCTACTGAATATTAGCACTTGGGTTACCAAACTGTAAGATGAAAGGAGAGAATGGAACTATCTGATGGCGTGCCTCTGTGTGTGTGTGTGCGTGTGTGTTTCAATTTTTAAATAGATTCTAATTTTAAAAAGTTCGCTAGAGGACAAGTGGACACGTGTGCTCGCTGGAGAGAGACGGAGAGAGAAAGGGAAAATGCGAAAGCACCGCATCTTCATGGAGGACGGTCACACGAAAGTCTCTTCTCTCCATTATTCCTCTCAGGATTTGGAGCACACGTGCACATGTGTGCAGAGTGTTTTTCAAGCTGCTGGGTCCCAGCTCGAACTGCGCGGTCAGCCATATGGGATCCAGCTGCCTTAACCACCATGTCACTGTCTGGCTTGGCGTGCCTACGTTTTAATAAGACAACAGTTAGATGCCAGTGTGAGGTCTAGAAGGAAAGTGGTACTGGATGTCAGGGTGGAGGAGTCCAGAGTGGCCTGGATTTGGTTCTGCTTCTAGTCTAGTTGGGGTTCTGGGCTGTTGCCTGGAAGAAGACCTCCCTCAGGGCCCCAGTTCCTCACTTGTCTGTGTCTCCTGACGCCAAACCAATGACGTCTTCTCTGCCCTCCCTTCCATGTGCCATGCCTCCTCCATATACAGAGGTGCCTTCTAATCTAATCTCTTCTTTCCCTCACGTCTCAATCCCCTGCAGGGTTCCCTATCGCTGAGGTGTTCACGATGAAGCCCCTGGAGTTTGGCAAGCCCAACACGCTGGTCTGTTTCGTCAGCAATCTCTTCCCTCCCACGCTGTCGGTGAACTGGCAGCACAATACCGTCCCTGTGGAAAGCGCTGGGCCTACTTTTGTCTCAGCTGTGGATGGACTCAGCTTCCAGGCCTTTTCTTACTTAAACGTCACACCAGAAGCCTCTGACATTTTCTCCTGCATGGTGACTCACGAAATTGACCGCTACACAGCAATCGCCTATTGGGGTGAGGTCCTTCTCCCTGGAGTCTGGCCCTTTTGGGGACAAAAAGGAACAGGCCCATGGGAAAGGTCCTTGGGCCTTGTATAGTCCATTCTTACTCTATGCCAACCTCAGTCTTCCATGCCTCAGTTTCTCCCTTGTCATCCCAGACACCCAAGTCACAGCCCTGGGAGGGGGCTCCCCAGTCAGGCCTCCTGGGTGACCCACTCTCCCTGTCCTCCAGTGCCCCAGAATGCACTGCCCTCAGATCTTCTGGAGAACGTGCTGTGTGGTGTGGCCTTTGGCCTGGGCGTGCTGGGCATCGTCGTGGGCACCATCCTCATCGTCTACTTCCGAAAGCCCTGCTCGGGTGGTATGTCATCTGCAGGGGCGGGTGAACCGCGGGAGTCAGTGGCACATGCGTCTGTGTCAGGACTGTCCTGTGCAGGGGGGGGGGGCTGCATATGGGGATCCTCAGACCCTTGGGTGTGGGGGCCTGCGTGTGGCATCATGGGGTACATCCTCTCAGTCGGGGATCCAGCACACCCAGATGTAGGCGACAGGAGTGGCTTCGAGTGGGAGAGGAGTGGCGTGGGTTGCTGCAGGAAAGGTGCTGGAGACAAGGTGGGGACAAGGAGAGATGGACCTCTCTGGGATAGGCAGCAGACAGGGCGGGGATCCCCTGAAGGCTTTCCTCCATCCTCTCTTTCCTCAGACTGACTGTTCCTGACCAGAGTTTGGTGCCAGCAGCTGCAGCCATCCAACCAGGGCGCTCGGGTTTCTCATCGTGCCTGGCAGTCCCTGTCAGAGCAGACGTCCCTGGGACTCCCGGCTGTCTGTGTGAGCAGGTCTCCGCTGGGGCTCTGCTCTCCCTGCACTTGCAGCTCGGGGAGGCCAGAGTGCCTGCCATCACAGCCACATCCCTTCTCCCTTAAAGGAATAAATCTCGTTTCTTAGTATCAGTGTGGCTTCTTCCTTAACTCGTGATACTTGTTTCTGTTGATATTTTTCTCAACCTGAGAGGGTTGTCATTTGAAATTCTGCATGTCCTAACCCGAACACAGCTTTCCTTCGCTAGGGAGGGAAACAGATCAAGTCCCTGACTCCTCAGCCAGGCTTCTGTTTCCTGGTCTCAGCACTGCCAATAGATAGGCTTGTGTTGCGATCAGGCTGTGCAAAATGTGTGAGAAATGAAGGCAGATATTATTTTCTGATAATCTCGTGAAATGGTTGTGAAAGCTGCTTGTGTGTGTGAGTGTTTGCACTTTACTGCTTGTGACAATATTTATGTCTAGCATAGGCTGCCTTGGGGAATATGTAACTTTCAACCCTCATCGTACCTAAGAAGATAGGAGCTCAGGAGTGAGAAACGAAGCGAAAGTCCCTGGGTACTTTTCTAACTCGGCCATCCCAGTTCTGTGAAAACAGTACCATTGAACTGAGGCGCAGCGGGAGCAGCCCAGAAGGGAGAACTCATGGGTCCTTCCCAAACAATCTGTTCTTGTCCCAAGTGAACCATCAAGAAACAGCGGTGCTGTTCGGGGTGGAGAGTGGGAGTGGGCGGCACGACTAGTGGTGGGAAATTGCTTTGCATGGGCTTTAGTTCTGCTTTCCTTCAGTTCTAGGAGTTGATTTGAAGGATGGAGTGAAATTATTATTATTATTTGGTATTGGTGAAGGAACCTGTGTCTTTCACACTATACTAGAGTCTAATCTAAAGGAAGACATCCAATTCCCCCTTAGAGAAGTTGGCACCATTTCTTTCTTTCTATTTTTCTTTTTTTTAGGTTTTGCCATAGGGTGCTCGCGCTCACCAGAGAGAGACAGAAACAGAAGGAAAGAGAAATCACCCCCCAGGGTGAATGACTATGCCTCAACCCCCTTTCTATCATCCTCCTCTCAGGGCCACAGCTGGCCTCAACCCAGGCAAGCTGGGAGTGATTTTCAAGCAGCAGTTTGCTCTGTGAGAATCCAGCGCCTTAGCCACCACGCCACCTACTGGCCGGATATCATCTCGTTTCTAAGAGCCCCACGTGTACTGGTTAAATATGGACTCCAGCACTAGACCCTTGGGAGTGCATCTGCCACTATCAGTTTCTGGCGGGGTGCCCTTGGGTAACTTACTTAACATCTACGTGCCTTGGAATCATTTTCTGTAAAAGATGATAATGGTTCATCTGATAGGGTTGTTGTGATGCTTAAATACGTTAACTTCTGTAGACCGCTTAGAACATTTTTTTGGCAGGTAGAAAAGATGCTCAGTAATTTTGCATTAGCACTGTTTGTCTTGATCTTTGGCAGAAGAACTTGGTAGCATTGTTGGCTTGTTTCTCTGTTCTGAAACATTCTTTTGAACCTACCTTCAAGTGTCACATTTTCACTCTTGGGAATATTTTTTTTAAGTTTTATTATTTTTATTCATGATAGCATATACATGCACGCACAGATGTGTGTGTGAGAGAGAAAGCAACGCTCAGTGGGCCCTAGTCATGCCTGAATTCTTTTTAATATTAAATCGTTGTTGTTGTTGTTGTTTTTGCTATAGGGCACATGCACTTAACAGACAGAGAAAGAGAACAAGAGAAGGGGGAGTGAGGAAGCATCCCCTCCCCGCCAAGGGGGGATGGCCATACCTTCATCTCTTCCCCTTTCTCCTCATGGGATTCGAGGTATGCATGCACACACATCTGGCGTGTGTTTTTTGTTTTGTTTCGTTTTCTTTTTTTGGAGAGGTTTTTGTTATAGGTCGTGTGCGCTCGCCAGACAAAGAGAGACAGAGAGACAGAAAGCAAGAAATCACCCCCCAGGGAGGATGGCCACACTGCAATCCCTTCTCCTTCATTCTCCTCTAGGGATCTTGGGCACCCATGCACACGTGCCCGGTGTGAGTTTAAGCCACCAAGTCCAGGACTCAAACCACGGTCGACTACGTGGGAGTCCAGCGACATAGCCATTACACCAACTGCTGGTCCCAGGCATGTGTTTTTTCCAAGCTACCAGGTCCAAGACTCAAACAGCTGAGTCAGCCACTATACGACTGGCTGGTCCCACATGCTACAATGTTTTATTCTTCCAATTCTCCATCACATCAAGATCCTGAGCATACCTGTGTGAGCTTGTCATGAAGCCCCAAGGCTGGGATTCAAATCCTGATCCACCACGTGGAATCTGGCTTCCTCTGTGCAGCACCTGCACCCCTGTACCACAGAACTGGTCCAAGACATTTTTCATTTTATTCTCACTTTACCATCCTAAATCTGTCCTTTATTGCTTTTATTATGCCATGTGACAAGGTACTTCCTCTCTCTGGCCTCAAATTTCTCATCTATAAAATAATGGCTTAGATTAGAGCTCTCTTATCAAATATTCTATGATACTGCTCTTAAAGACTCTAAGAGCATTCAAGAGCCTCTCTAGTCTCTGTTGCTCTCTTTTAATAAAAATAGTACTCACTAGCCCAAGCAGGAATCCTATTCTTGAATGAATCTGTTTTCTTCACTTTCCTTGACAGTGCTGTGTTTGCACTTTAGAACATTTATCCAGGCTCTTTCCTCTCACAGGAATCTCTTCTTTATTGTCCTCAGCTGGTTTCTATCTTAACCAACTCTGTCGGTCCAACTTCAATTCAGTCTCTTCCATGAAGCCGTCCCTAATCCTCCAGCCTTGATTGATCTTTATCAAACTTCCAAGGCTTCAAACACTCAGCTCAGACTTTGCTTTCAAGGATATGCTGCCTTAGTTCCTATGTTAATTTTTTCATCCAATTAGTTTGTAATATCTATAATTCAGAGGTCATAAACAGTTTCTACTTCCTCCAAAAGATCAAGATAGTTCTCATTTCTCTTTACCTTCACTAACGCTTGAAATTGACTTAAAAATATTGGCAATATGGTTAGTATAAAGTAGTATCTCTCTTTTTTCCTAAAATAATTATTTATTTAATTTTGTATATTATTATTCTTTTTTTAAATTTGATATAGGACACATGCATTTACCAGAAAGAGACACACACACACATACACACACATTGTGAATGAGAGAGAGAGAGATAAAGAGTGAGAAAGCAAGTCTCATGTCCAGGACTTGAACCATGGTCAGCCAGGTGGGCATCTGGTTCCTTAACCACCACACAGCCTTCTGGTCCCAATAACTCACAAGTTTAAAATCACATTTTACCAATATATTAATAAGGGCATATTGTACCCCACATTTTATAAACTAATTTTAATCTAGTTCTTCTCAGGTATTTATTAATTGAGATAATTTTAGGATAATGTATCTTACCTAAACAGCTTTGAGAGAATACTTGTAATTTGGGGAAAAAAATAAAGATTTATTATATTTCCTCCTTTTCTGATGAATAAGTTGGGTTAAAAAGAGAGCTTTGCCATGTAATTTCCAGAGAACATATACACTTTCCAGAAAGAGGGAGAGAAAACACCTGCCAGTGGGGCATGGTCTTGCCACTATCCTTCTCCACATCTCTGTCCCATCAGGATTTGGGGTACACATGTACATGTGCCTGGCATGTTTTTCTTTCAGTTATTTTTTTAAGAATTATTTTATTTTACTTATTATTATTACTTTTTAATTTGACCAGAGAGAGACAGAAAGTGAGAAAGCAAGCTGCCAGGTCTGGGATTGGAACCATGATCAGCCATATGGAAGTCAGAGCCTTAACCACTTACTGGTCTCCTGGCATATTTTACAAACCACCAGGGCTGGGATATGAACTGTTGTGGGCCATGTGGGATATGGCTTCCAGTGAACAGTGCTTAACCACTGTGCTAAAGGACTAGCCTGCTTTGACTTACATTATCTGTCCATGTATAACATTCCATGATACTTTCTTTTGTTACTGTTATTGTTCTTTCACATTCTTAGATCTTTTCAACTTGGAATTTTTTCTTAAACCATATAAACAATAGTAAGTTGATCTTGATGCCACTTACCAAATACTTTATTTATCCTCTGGGATTTTTATAATAAGCTCCTTTATATACATAGATTTATTTCTGGATTATTCAGTTCCATTGATTTATCAATTTCTATGTCAGTATCCCATTATTTAATTATTATAGATTTTTATTTATTTTAATTTGCCAGAGGGTGCATGCATTTGCCAGTGAGTGTGTGCATTCGCTGGAGAGAGAAACAGAGAAAAGAAAGAAGGAGAGAGAAAGGAAGCACCCCCTAACAGGACATAGTCATGCTGCAATTCCTTCTTCTCCATTTCTCCATCCTGTTGGAATTTGGGGCACACATGCACATGAGCAGAGGCCATGAATTGATGTGGTTGGCCATGTGGAATTCAGCTGCCCCAACCACCAGGCTACAGAACCAGTTCTATTAGTTCTATTATAGCTTTTTAATAAGTGTTAATATTTGGTATGGCTAGTCTCCATGTTTTCACCATTTTATCTCTATGAATAACTCATTTTGTTTTTCTTTATCAAAATTGTCTAAGATAGTCATGAATTTTACTTTCATGTTCATTTAATAATCTTGTCAAATTCTCTTCCAATTCTGCTATAATTTTTGCCAAGGTAACATTTAGATTAGAGATATTGGGGAAGATTGACTTTCTTATTATGTTAGGATGTTTCATCCATGAATATGGTATACCTCTCCACTTTTCAGGTCTTTGTTTATGTACTTCAATAAAGTTTTTTCCCTGTAAGGTTTTTATTCTTTCATATGTTAAGTTCTAAATATTATGGTTTTATTACTAGTATAAATAGTAGGCAAATTTCAATTATTTTATAATTGATTATTAGGAGTATATAGAATCTAGAGTCATAATTCCTGAGTCAAAGTCATTGTTCTTTCATTTAGCATCCGGAGAAATTGGAGAAATTACTTAGCCCTCCTCTTCCTTCATTTTCTCATAAGTAAGCCAGAGATAACATTCTTCAAGAGTTGTGGCTACAGGGCCAGCAGGTATCATGGTGAAGGTGCTGGGTTCCTACATGGCTGACTACAGTTTGAGTCCTGGATCTGGTGGCTTGAAGATCACACTGGGCATGTGTGTGTGCAAGCTCAAAATCACAAAAGGAGAATGGAGGAGGAGGGATTGCAGTGTGGCCATTTCTACCTTCCCCCTCTACCTTTCCCTCTCTGTCCCTCTTTGGTGAGTGCATGTGCTCTATGGCAAAAACCTTAAAACAAACAAACAAACAAACAAAAAAGTTGTGTGAGAAAATCTGGTAGAATATCCCCTGGTGAGTCAAGTAATTTGACTACAGGGTAGAAGGATAATGAACTAGCTACAGCAATGGTGGCCCAAGGATCAGGGTCTAAAGCAGGGAATCCTGATAAGGGATGAGGGTTCTGTGGAAAGAGAATTGGATAGACTGGGCAAGTAATGTAATCCTAGCAGGGCACAGGTGTGTGTGGTTTTTGTAAAAAAAATTGAAGGAAGTCACAATGTGGTCTCATGCTATTGGCTTTAGGTTCAAATGATTGGTTGACCAATTTTCGTACTTATAAAATGAAGGCTTGTGTTAGAGACATCTGCTCAGAAGAGGAACCTGGGGATTTACATGAAGTAACTTTAGGGCATCTAGGAGAGAAGTATTATTATGGCCGTATTTTAAGGAAAAGCATGAGACCACATGTGTGACTTCCTTTAGTGTGTGATGGCAGTGAAATGTCATAACTTGCTTCTGTTTTAACCAACCTAGGTTCCTCATAGGACCACCTGACAGCACTTCACAGCCTTGCCAACCTTGTGGAGCTGTACACCACGACTGCAATGCCAACTGCCTTTCTCATTTCATATGTGAATTGAGCCCAATATTTAAGCTTCACCTCCAGTTTCCCTTGATTGAGAAGACTCCCTGATCACCTTGTCCACAATGATTTCTCTCTTTAAGTCCACTGGCCTTACTGTTTACTAGCTTCACCATAAAATCCTTTCTTCATAGGTATTTGTTCTCACTTCCCCCTGACCTACAAGTGAAGTGATGTGGAGGCAGAGACTATATCTCCTGGCCTTGGTATTCCTTTGCACATAAAGACTAGGATTAGTCAACAGCAGGCTTGTGGTGGGAAGAGGGGAAGATGTAGTGGAAAGGAGAGCACCCAGTCCTTGGGCCCTGTGTAGTGGCAATAAAAGGATATGTGGAAACCTGGTTGGGCTTCCATAACATCTTCGGTCCTAGTGCTACCTAAATGGTGATCAAATACCTACCATGGACAGAGAAGTTCAAATATTCTTTTGAGTTGGCTGGAGGTGGGAATATAGTCGTATCTGTAAAAATAGTAGGATTAGGAGGAGGAGAGGAAGGAAGAAACTGCTTCACAGAGCACAGGTCTCTGGGTTTTCTGTACTGCTTTATTCTAAAAAAATTCCCTCAGCCTTCACACTAATAGAGAAGTGAAATCTTCTCTTACCATTTCCTGTTGTGGCCTCACAGAAGGTTTCACATCTCCTCTGATGGCCAGAGCAGAGACCTAGACACGAGAGGGGACTTTGCTCAGCCTCACTGTCATTGCTAGGGTCATGCCTGGTATGGGCACGAGACCTCACAATGAGTGTTCCTTTGTCAGGGTGAGGTTTTGTAGATATTGAGAAGGACCTCAAGACCTGGTTCCTGCAAGATTAGCCTCATTATCTACCTGAGAGGCACAGGAAGGAACAGGAGAAGCATGTGTGTGTGTGTGTGTGTGTGTGTGCATGTATGCACGTGTATGTGTGTCTGTCTGTGGCAATGAGGGAGAACCCACATAATTTCTTTCTAAAAAAAAAAAATCTATTTGAGAACTAGTGAAAGGTTCTACAAATCTGATAAAGCACATCAGCGGCACCATGGCCTGGTGGTTAATACAGCTGGATCCCACATGGCCCAGCCTCAGTTTGAGTTCTGGACGCTGCAGCTTGGGAAACACACTGGGCACATGTGTACGCACGCTCAGAATCTCAACAGGATGAAGACATGGAAATGAAGGAATTGTGGATGACCCTCCCTACGTGGTGAGACCAAGTTCCCTCTCCCCATCTCTCTCTGGCAAGTGCACGCATCCTTTGGCAAAGCTTAAAAAAGCAAAATTATTGGGACCAGCAGTTGGTGTAATGGCTATGTCGCTGGACTCCCATGTAGTTGACCACGGTTCAAGTCCTGGACCCAGTGGCTTAAACTAATGTCGGGCACGTGCATGTGTGTGCCCAATATCCTGAGAGGAGAATGGAGGAGAAGGGATTGTGGCGTGGCCATCCCCTTGGGGCAGGGGGTGATTTCTTGCTTTCTGTCTCTCTGTCTCTCTCTTTCTGGCGAGTGCATGAGCCCTATAGCAAAAACCTCTTAAAAAAATAAAAAAGAAACCGAAAAAAAAAAAAGCAAAATTATCACAAGTGGGACTTTTTTTTTTTTTTCTTATAAAGAGATGGAGGGCACCAGCAGTTGGCGTAACGGCTATGTCACTGGACTCCCATGTAGTCAACTGCAGTTCGAGTCCTGGACATGGTGGCTTAAACTCACATTGGGCGTGTGTGCGTGCGTGCCCAAGATCT
>NW_006203493.1:234331-265913 GCF_000334495.1 Tupaia belangeri chinensis
CCGAGAGGAGAAGGGATTGCAGCGTGGCCATTCTCCCTGGGGGGTGATTTCTCTTTCTGTCTCTCTGTTTCTCTCCGTCTTTCTGGCAAATGCACGTGCACTATAGCAAAAACTTTTCCAAAAAAAAAATAGAAAAGAAAAGAAAAGAAATGGATATAAGAACTATGATAAAATAGGATGAAAGGGAGGCAGACCCTAAACTTACCCCTTAGATTGATTCATTATGTAGAACATCCAGCCATCAGTCTCCCAGTGCAGTGCTTCTCATCAGAATTCTGGGGACTCTTTGAAAGGAAATCTTAATAATAGGTCTGTACTCCGGACTCTCTGGGGATAGGCATCAGTGTTTTCCAGCTTACCAGGTAATTCCAATGTGCAGCTGAGGTAGATTCCCACTGTAACAGAAGCCAGGAACAATGATCACCAGTTCCTTGTACTATCAGCCCCTGCCAGGAAGGGGGCTCGGTTGAGGAACACTGGCTGTCACAGCCCAGTCTCTCACTTAGCTCAAGAACTCCAACAGGATCAGCTTTTGGTGTAGTCTTGAGCCTTTCTGTATGCGTTGGTGATTTCTAGAGCAATACTCAACCAGGCAAACATCAACAAAGAGAGAAAAGAGAAAAAAAGAAATTTCCAAAAGGCATGATAAAAATATATAAAATAAGAATTTACATGGTTTTGAAACTATCAAAACAGAAAGTGGGAGAAACTGTGGTTTTTTCTTTGTTTATTTATTTTTAATTGCCAGAGTGCATGCACTTGTGTATGAGAGAGAAAAAGCATTTCCCAGTGGGGCATGATCATATCACAATTCTTTCTCCATTCTGTCAGGATTTTGGGCACATGCACACACATGTACCTGGAGTGTTTTCCACGCCACTGGAGCTGGGATTCAAACTGTGGTTGACCAATTCACCACAGGGATCTGGTTCCCTTCACTAGGCTGTGGAGTGGGCCGACAGTGGTTCTAAGAAAAGGAACTCCGAGAACAGGAAGGATGAGTCTTACATGGATTGGATAGTGGATTGTGGCTCCCTCTCTTCCTCCTGTTCTCAGAAGAGGCCCCCTAACCCTGTGGGCCACCCTAGATTTAGTGTGTGTGTGTGCATTTATGGGAGTCATATAAAAAAAGGAGTCAATGCCTCTAAACCTTAGGTCAGAATCTCTGGACTTGTTCTTGAACCCAAAAAATAAGGACAGTTAATAAGACTTCTTAGACGAAATGAGCTAGCATGTAAAGGGCTTAATTAACATAGCATCTGTTCCAAAGCAGAAGCTCAGCAACGTTTGGACACCCCACCCCAAATTCTGCCCACTCCAACACACTTTATGGAGTTAGAGCATGGAACCATAGGATGGACATGAGAGTTGGGGTGGCTGGGAAGTACAGGCAGAGCTTCAGTTAGTCTCAGTTACACAAAACAAGTTTTTGTTTCTGATATTGATCTTTGCATTCATTTTTGATACACACGTTTTTTATCAACATGCATTCTTTTTAAAAATTATTTATTTAATTTTATTTGTGATTATTCTTAATTTGACCAGAGAGAGAGAGAGAGAGAAAGTGAGAAAGCAAGCTGCCAGGTCCGGAACTCGAACCATGGTTGGCCATGTGGGAGTCAAGCACCTTAACCACCATGCCACCTGACAGATCCCATAAATATAAATTCTCTTGGGGTCAGAAACTTTGGGAGAGGGCAGGCAAGTGTGGTACCAAGGATTTTCTTTCTAATCCTTTTTTTTTTTTTCTTGGTTTAGCTTATTAAATTAAATTCAAGAGTTTTCAGAAACCAAGATGAGAAGAGGCAGCCTTGAAACCTACCAGGGAGTAGAGGGAAGCCAATTTAGGGTTTTAAGCTTGTGATGGGAAAATGCATTAATTATATAGTTCACAATAAGATAGGAGAATAGGTTGCCACCTAAAACCTGTCTTTTCCAGGGGAAGAAAAGCTGGGCAGTTTTATCTCTCTCTGTCTGTCTCTCTCTCTCTCTCTCTTTTTTTTATCAGATGATAATCAATTTATTAAAATAGTTGACTTAGACATCTCCATTGGTGACTTCAGCCTCAACTCCTGGTTCGATACTGATGGAAGTAATCTGTTTAACAATCTCAGAAGGACTGTGCAAATCACTGAGTCGCTTGTGGATTCTCATCTGGAAACGATCCCAAGTCTTAGAACCTTCACCACAAGGTGTTTTTCTTGTAGTGATTCTCAAAGCCTTGGTAGGCATCCAAACTGGTCCTTTCACCTTGAGATTCTTTTCCTTTGCACCTCTGATTAAGTCAGCACACACTTTCTCCAGGGACTTGACTTTGCGGCTGGTTAAAGTAATTCTAATTTGGTGAATGGCCACCTCTGGCTCCACAGGTGTTTTCCCAGTATCTTTAAAAGCCATGGCTGCGGCGGCGCGGCTTCCTGACTGGCTTGTTCCTCAGTGAGAGCGAACAGCGTGAATCAGGAGCAGAGCGGGCCCCCAAAGCTTCACGCCACCTGCGTCCGCTTCTTCTGCCTCTCTCTCTCTCTCTCTCTTTTAGTGGCTTCATAATTCAGGAACCTGCCCTGGGACAGGGGATACCACAGGAGAAACATTCGAGGAAGTTCATTTTGGTGAAAGACAGGTGGACTTTGGGCATTGTTCCACCACCAGCTATTCATGGAGGGATTTAAATGGGGTTACCCTGCAGTCTGGCCCCTGAGGTTGCTCAGTGTTGGAGGATAAGGGTTCCTGGCTCCGGAAGTCACGATTATAATTGAGGAGGAAATGAAGTTGGACTGGCTGGAACAGAAGAAGCAGTGGAGGTCTACAGGATTGTCCAGGCCCCTGTCCCTGATCCCTGGGGTGGAACTGCTTCCTTTATTCTGCAGTCTTGCTTTGAGACCAGACAACTGTATGCTTTCTCTCTGAGTCCTTCCTTCTCTGAAGCCCTGCCTCTGCCTCCTATCCTGGGAGGTACCTGTGTCCTCCCACGTCCAGGGCGACAAGACAGACCAAGGTTCACATAATAGCTTCCTAGGTAACCTCCCTTTAAAGAACAAGGAAGGTTATCTAGTTCCAGTCTTTCGGGAGGGCATTAAGAGAAAAAAGTTAACCAGTAGGAAGTCCAGGCTGCATACATTTTGGGAATACTGGGATTGTTCCCAACATGATCTAGGAAAACAAATCCACACACTAGTTGTTCCTCAGAAAACAATAAAGAGACCGGGCGTCCCACTGCAGAAGCCTAGGGCAGGATGAGGTTTACCTAGTAACTGATGATGCTATCCTGAGGCACTCTGTGATTTGTCTCTACATCTGTTCCTATTTATTTACCCAATCTGGCAACTCGGTTCTAGACACTGGGTTCTGAGCTAGTAGGAACAGACTTAGTGTCTAGGGGCTGGGTAACCCGAAATTACTCATCTAGGAGAGACCAGGGCACCTAAACAATATTCCACTCAGTGTCTGCAGATCACCTGTTCAGGCTGGGGCTTCTGGGGCAGGCAAGGATCCAAGGCCCCTGGCAGAGACGGTCCAGGGGACTGAACTCCCCGCCCCTCCGCAGAGCAGAGCATGACCACACTCCTGCCGCTGCTGCTGGGCCTCAGCCTGGGGTGCTCCGGAGCAGGTAAGGACATTCCTTCTCCCTTCCCCTGCTTCAGTTTTGGGGTAAGGGCTGTCAATTTAGTTCCTGGATTGGGACATCCCAGATTAATTTGTCTCCCTAGTCTATGTATGTTCCTATAGCACCTTGTATTGTACCTTCACAGCAATTTTAATACTAAACTGCTTAATTGTTTGTGTGCTATATACCCTCCGCTGGAATGTAGGCAAGGACACTGTCTTGGTTCTCGCTGCATCCCACCTCCTAGCACAGTGCCCGGCACAGAGCCGATGCTTCCTAAATAAGGATACAGTGAGTATTTAATAATTTCCAGCACAGAGCAAGGCTGACTCTCTTGACCTTTTTTCTTTCTCAGTATTTACTTTACTGAAGATCTGTGTTCTGAGTAAATCATATTTGAACATGAAAATCTGTCTTTTCCAGCGGCACCCCAACCCTGGTGGCTTGAAAATCATGCAGGGCACATGTGCATGTATGCCCAAAATCCTGACATGAAGGCAGAATGGAGTAAAGGGATTGCAGCATGATCATGCCTCATTGGGGATGGGCTCTCTCTCCTTCCCTCTGGGGAGTGCATATACCTTCTGATGGTGGAAATCAATTTCTCTGCTGCTACCATCTATCCCCGTAAAGTAGGATTCTGAGGAACCCCGGTGTGTGAGCTGGTCATAGGCATTGCCTGTGGAGGGAGATATGTGCCCGACTAATGGTATACCCAAGACTTGGGTTTCCATCTGAATACAGAAAAAAACCTGATTTTCCTCCTCTATACACTCAACACTTCTGTGACCATATGGGCGAGTTTTTTCCTACCCCAGCCAATTCTCCTATACCGGCTGGTGTCCTACAATTCAGTTCAATTATGACACTAATGGGAGTTAACACACACAGGCCCCAGAACTTTTATCCCCATGTCCACAGACTGCTCCCCATTTCAGACACCAGACCCAAGTAGTAGGTCTTCAGGTTACTCATAATTTCTGTGCAACTTGGTTATAAATGACAAGTTTCCACCAACCCCTTCTTGGGGGGCCACAGAACCCAGGGAAACAGTCTATTTGCTATTGCTGATTTATTGCAAAGGACTTTTTAATAGGTATAAATAGGGAGTCAGATGAACAGGCATGAAGGGTGAGGTCCAGAAGGGAGTTGGCATGTGCTGCTCTCTTGGCACATGGATGTGTTTACCACCTGAGAGTCTCCAAACTCCATGGTTCAAGGATTTTTTTAAAAATTTTTTATTTATTTATTTATTTTAATTTGACCAGTGGGAGACACACAGAGAGAAAGAGTATGGGAAAGTGCGAAAGCAAGCCACCAGGTCTGGGACTTGAACCATGGTCGGCCACTGTGGGAGTGTCCACCACCTTAACCACCACACCACCTGTTGGTCCCAATAGCTAACATTTCATGAGAGTTCTTACTATGATGATCATTTTTACTTGTCTTCTGTCATTTAATTCTTATGACATCCTATGAGGTAGATAACTTTATTCGCGCCATTTTATAGGTGAGGAAACAGAAAGAATTATTTAACTTTGTTTATTATTGTTATTATTTAAATTTGCTATAGGGCACCTGTGAGAGAGAAAGAGAGGGAAAGTGAGCAAGCAAGCCACCAGGTCCAGGACTTGAATCACACTTGGCCATGTGGGAGTCCAGTGTCTTAACCACCATGACACCTACTGGCACTGGTTCAAGGATTTTTTTTTTTTTTTTTTTTGAGAGGTTTTCGCTATAGGGCGCGTGCGCTCGCCAGACAGACAGAGAGAGAGAGACATAGAGACAGAAAGCGAGCGCGAACCGCGGTCGACTACGTGGGAGTCCAGCGACATAGCCATTACGCTAACTGCTGGTTCCATGGTTCAAGGATTTTTATGGAGGCTTCATCACATAGGCTTGACCAATTATTAACTCAATTTCCAGCTCCTGTCTCCTTCCCAGAACATAGGACATGGGGATAAAACTTCCAGGCTTTTAATTGTGGCCTGATCTTTTTACTGACCCGGCCCCAGTCAGGAGCCCACCAAGAGTCGCCTCATTAGAACAGAAGACATTCCTTCATCCAGGAACTCCCAAGAGATCTAGGAACTCTATGTCAGGAATCCGGGTCAAAGGCCAAATACCAAAATAAAAGATGCACTTCGTAGCCCTATCACTCATGAAATTCCAGGGAGTTTAGGTGCTTTGTGCCAGGAATTGGGAGTAGAGCCCGAGCATGTATTTTTTCATTTTATCACTCCAGCAGAGAACACTGACCCGATCTCCCTTTTTGGTTCCTCTAGGTGGCTTTGTAGCCCATGTGGAAAGGAACTGCCTCCTGGATGATGATGGGAATCCAAAAGATTTCACATATTGTGTCTCCTTCAACAAGGATCTGTTGACCTGCTGGGATAAAGAGGAGGACAAAATGGTCCCTCTTGAATTTGGATTTCTGCAGCATTTGGCCGGTTACATCGCAGATATCCTCAACCAGGAAGAAACACTGCTCCAGCGCTTGCGCAGTGGGCTCCAGGACTGTTCCACACACACCCAGCCCTTCTGGGGCCCACTGACCCACAGAACACGTGAGGAGAGAGGGGTACAGAGGGGCCGTGGACAAGCACAGTTAGGAGAGGGGGGGCCAGGGAGGAGCCTTTTGTAGGCACAGAAGAGAGCTGGGCAGGAAGGAAGCAGTAATTATGTGGGCCTGGTCTGCACAGAGGGAGAGGTTTGACCCTCAGGGGGAACAAGGTGGTGATAGGGGTGAATGGGGAGTAAGGAAGGGGAGGTGATGTTTGAGTCCAGGAGGAGCTACTGGGGAGTAGGGAGGAGGTCAGGGGCCAGGGCCTCTCAGGAGACAGATCCAAGTCCAACCCAGGGCTGTGTCAGAATAACCGGAATGGCTTAGGCCAAAGCGCTGATGCCTCTTCATCCTGGATTTTGATGTCTAGATCCGGGGCCCTGACAGGGGGAGAGTATTTGGAAAGGCTTCCCTAATCTTTAATCTCTTCTGCTGAGAATGACTTGAGGTTTGTAAAAGTAAACTTGAAGGACAGAGTAGTGCATCTTCAGTTGTGGTTTCTGTTTTTTTTTTTTTGGAGAGTTTTTTGCTATAGGGCGCATACCCTTGCCAGATAGACAGAGAGAGACAGAGAGACAGAAAGCGAGAAATCACCCCCCAGGGGGGATGGCCATGCTGCAGTTCCTTCTTCTCCATTCTCCTCTTGGGATCTTGGGCACGCACGCACACATACCCAGCGTGAGTTTAAGCCACCGGGTCCAGGACTCGAACCACAGTCGACTATGTGGGAGTCCAGCGACATAGCCGTTACGCTAACTGCTGGTCCCTTCAGTTGTGGTTTCTGAACTACCTTCTCCAGAATTGCTGAGGCAGGTACTTGTTGAAAGTGAAAACCCCTGAGGGCCAGCCCCTCAGCCTAGTGGCTGGATCTCATGTGGCCCATGAGATTTGAATCCTGGCCTCGGCAGTTTGAAAAATACGCCCAGCACATGTGAATGTGTGACTCAAAACCCAATGAGTAGACGAACAGAGAAGTGATTGCGACATCACCACACTCCTCTGGGGAGAGGGGTGCTTTCTCTCTCTCTCTCTCCATCTCTCTCTGGCCAGCACATGCAAACCCCTGAAATATTAAAACAAAAACTGGTTACAGCTATACCAAAATTTTAAAAGTCAACCCCTTGGGTACAACTACAGATCTCTTGAATGAAAATATTTGTGGGGGCTGGTAGGTGGCGTAGTGGTTACGGGTGCTGGACTCCCACATGCCTAACTCCAGTTTGAGTCCCAGACCTGGCAGCTTGCTTTCTCACTTTCCTTCTCTGTCTCTCTCTGGTCAAATTAAATAATAATAATAAATAAATAATCCTTTAAAAAATATGTATGGATACAAACTAGGTAATCTGCATTTTATAAAAAATTATTTATTTTTTATTATTATTATTTTAAATTTGCTCTAGGGCACATGTACTCACCAGAGAGCGAGAGAGAGAAAGTGAGAAATCACGCCGCCAAGTCTGGGATTTGACCCATGGTCAGCTATGTGGGAGACCAGTGCCTTTACTGCCATGGCACCGGCTGGCCCCTGGCAATTTGCATTTTTAACATGATTTCTTGGATTTTTATTTAAGGTTTTATTTCAAAAATACCAAGATGGAGGCAAGCAAGAGGGTCACAGAGGAGAATAAACTAGTAAATAGTGGCAATATTAACAATCTCTTTAATTTGGATTAGACTAATTCTAAATTAGAGAGTTAGATCTGAGTTAGGTTTAGTTTTGTAACTATCCAAGGAAAAAGGCAAATTAGTTTGTTAAGCAACATTTGGGAATGACATTTTTTCTGCCTCTACAAATTCTAATTTATAACTTTGGATGACGGTTAGCTTATGTATTTTCTTATTAAATTCTATTTTATTAATTTTTTCAGCTTATATATTTTCAAGGTTATGTATGAGAGATCTTCAAAAAGTTAATGAACAATGCATATTATAAAAAAACTATGCATGGGTTTAAGTTTATTGCAACAAAATAAATGTGTACTTTAATTCCATTTTTCTATGAACTTTTTGAAGTCCACTTGTACTTGAAATAAATACAATGACTTATAAAACACCATGTAGTACAGGCCTGGCCTTTTTTGAAGAGGAAAAAAGAATGAAACAGAAGTAAATGTTAACTTCTCACTTTCAAATTGTGTCATGGGGGCCAAATGTAGGTAGGCAAAATCTATGGAGAGTTGCAATAGGAAAAAAAAATAGGTTGGAGAAAAGTCTAGAATGTCATCGTCCTTCCTGAACATGTCTTTTCTGTAGGGCCACCATTGGTGCAAGTAGCCCAAACCACTCCTTTTAACACGAGGGAGTCTGTGATGCTGGCCTGCTACGTGTGGGGCTTCTACCCAGCTGATGTGACCATCACGTGGATGAAGAATGGGCAGCTGGTCGCCCCTCACAACAGTGGCCAGAAGACTGCCCAGCCCAATGGAGACTGGACATACCAGACTGTCTCCTATTTAGCCTCGACCCCCTCTTATGGGGACACCTACTCCTGCATTGTAGAGCACATCGGCACTCCTGAGCCCACCATTCAAAACTGGAGTAAGTAGACGTCAGGTGGGAGGAATGAGGGCTGAAGCAGAGAGGTACTGAAAGTTGATGACTGGAGAAAGAATAGTAATCTTTGGCAAAGGAAGTGCCAACATTGTAGCAGAGGAAGTGAGATGTGGCTAGATCCGCGACATCCAGAGGGGAGAGCTGAGAATGGGAAGTGAATCTGGAAGAACTTTAGAGGATTTACAGCCAGAGATGGGGACAACGGGATGACGGAATGGAAAGAGCTAGTTACTGTTGTTGCCATGGTGGTGTGGTTGGTGTTTCTGTGTCTGTGTTCGAGGGTGGGAAGGGAGTATGATTGTCCCAAAAGGAGAATGTAGATTAGGTAACCATACTTCCAGGACTCAAAATTGTAACACTACTTTATGTTTCTAAAATTTACTAATCTAGTACCAGGCCAGGAATAGGAGCTGAAGAACTAGCAAAGGTTGAAGAACATCAGGTGACTTATAAAACACCATGTAGTACAGGCCTGGCCTTTTTTGAAGAGGAAAAAAGAATGAAACAGAAGTAAATGTTAACTTCTCACTTTCAAATTGTGTCATGGGGGCCAAATGTAGGTAGGCAAAATCTATGGAGAGTTGCAATAGGAAAAAAAATAGGTTGGAGAAAAGTCTAGAATGTCATCGTCCTTCCTGAACATGTCTTTTCTGTAGGGCCACCATTGGTGCAAGTAGCCCAAACCACTCCTTTTAACACGAGGGAGTCTGTGATGCTGGCCTGCTACGTGTGGGGCTTCTACCCAGCTGATGTGACCATCACGTGGATGAAGAATGGGCAGCTGGTCGCCCCTCACAACAGTGGCCAGAAGACTGCCCAGCCCAATGGAGACTGGACATACCAGACTGTCTCCTATTTAGCCTCGACCCCCTCTTATGGGGACACCTACTCCTGCATTGTAGAGCACATCGGCACTCCTGAGCCCACCATTCAAAACTGGAGTAAGTAGACGTCAGGTGGGAGGAATGAGGGCTGAAGCAGAGAGGTACTGAAAGTTGATGACTGGAGAAAGAATAGTAATCTTTGGCAAAGGAAGTGCCAACATTGTAGCAGAGGAAGTGAGATGTGGCTAGATCCGCGACATCCAGAGGGGAGAGCTGAGAATGGGAAGTGAATCTGGAAGAACTTTAGAGGATTTACAGCCAGAGATGGGGACAACGGGATGACGGAATGGAAAGAGCTAGTTACTGTTGTTGCCATGGTGGTGTGGTTGGTGTTTCTGTGTCTGTGTTCGAGGGTGGGAAGGGAGTATGATTGTCCCAAAAGGAGAATGTAGATTAGGTAACCATACTTCCAGGACTCAAAATTGTAACACTACTTTATGTTTCTAAAATTTACTAATCTAGTACCAGGCCAGGAATAGGAGCTGAAGAACTAGCAAAGGTTGAAGAACATCAGGGACTTTTCTTGGCGTGGGGACAGTGCTGAATCTGGGCTAGTAAAGCCATGACTAACAGACACTTCGCTGTGTGTTCTTGGAACTTATGTCAACACCATTTGAACCCCAGGGTTGGAAGCGATGAAAGGTTTTGAAAAGTTGCACACAAATTTGGGGATTCTTGGGAAAAAAAAAAAAGAAAGAAACGAGGAAGGGGAAGGGGTGTCTTCAAAGAACCAGGAACAGGACCTCAGACAGGCCTCCCCTGTAGGGAGTGCTCAATCTCGCTGGGCATCTGGGAGGGGCATGGGGGAATGGAGAGGCGAGTACATCTCATGTGTTCATTTTGAGCTGTCCTGGGACAGGTCTCCTCTACAGGGTGTATAAGGAGTTCCCCTTGGTGACAGAGTGTTCGTATTATCCTGGGAGAAGAATCAGAGTGGGCCATGACTCAGGGCGAGGCCAGCTGGAGGAGGGAGGGCAGAGAGGTGCTGTGGAGTGGGACGGAGACAGCTCTGAAAGGACACACCAGAAATCTAGACAGGAAAACACACAGTGCTAGGGCAATTCGCAGAATGGAACCATTGGAGGTTAGGAAAGGCGGAAAGTTTAATAGGAAACTGTTCAGATGGAGTGAGTGAGAGAGCAAACATTGCCACCATGGGGACAACAGATGTGTGAGGAAGCCTTGATCCTGATGAAGGTGACTAGGGAGAAAAGAGAGGAAAGAGGGAGGCTCCGCTGTATCAGAGAAACTGAAAGCTGGGAGACGAGTTCACAGGGTTGCCCTAGGAGCGGAGGTCCATAGGATGAGGGGTTTGAGGAAAGGCCATTTCCTTGGGAGAGGTTACTGTGAGCTAGCCCCTTGGAGCTGGGATAAAGAACCTTGGAGTGCTTGCAATAAATTAAGTTGCTCTGAGCCTGAACAACAGGGATTGGTTCTAGAAGGTTTCTTTCTTTCTTTTCTTTTTTTTTTGCAGCATCTGGGCTGTCCCCCATACAGACGGTGAAGATTTCTGTGTCTGTAGCAATTCTGGGCCTGGGCCTCATCATCTTCTTTCTTGGCCTGGTCAGCTGTCGGAGAGCGGCCCCCTCCAGTGAGTGACCACCCTGAAGTCCCATGCCCTCTCCTACTCCCGGTCTTGGTTCACTTTCTCATCCCTACCCCACTTGCTGTGATTAACACTAGATACGTTTTTCCACAACAACGGATCTGACCAAGTATCTTCCTCTTTCTAGGCTACACTTCCCTCCCAGGGTCCAATTACCCAGAAGGTAACCTCTCTGTTGGTCTGTTTGCCTACGGGTCCTTCGCGGGGGTACAGGCTGGAGGGGGTCTGTGTTGAGTTCAGCTAATGGTGCTTATGGAAGAGGTGGGCGTCCACTGGATCTAGCAAAGGGAGATTTAAGATGCCATTGTTGGGATTAGAGCAGGAAAGAGGAGAGCCTACATCCTCCTCTGCTACCCAGTGGAGCACCTTTGGAGAGGAGGCTGAATGTGGTCTCTCTGTATTAGTCATTGAAGACCTACCATTTCTAGTATCACTGTATTTTTTTAAAAAAGAATTACTTGTTTTATTTATTTATTCATTTATTATTATTTTTTTGAGAGGTTTTCGCTATAGGGCACGTGTGCTCGCCAGACAGACAGAGAGAGACATAGAGACAGAAAGCGAGAAATCATCCCCCAGGGGGCATGGTCACGCCACAATCCCTTCTCCTCCATTCTCCTCTCAGGATCTTGGGCACGCACGCACACGTGACTGGCGTGAGTTATAAGCCACTGGGTCCGGGATGCGAACTGCGGTCGACTACGTGGGAGGCCAGCGATGTAGCCATTATGCTAACTGCTGGTTCCCATCATTTATTATTTATTTTTTAATATGGCTAGAGAGAGAGACACACACACACACACACACACACACACAGAGAGAGAGAGAGAGAGAGAGAGAGAGAGAGAGAGAGAGAAAGAAAGTGAGAAAGCAAGCCACCAGGTCCGGGATCCGAACCATGATCGGCCACGTGGGAGTGTCCAGCACCTTAACCACCATGCCACCTGCTGGTCCCCAGTATCACTGTATTAAGGGCTCTGGCATGGGCTGGTTACAGGGACAAATGCTGGGGTCAAACCAGGTCAAAGACTACTTACCTCCTTTTTATTTTTCCACAGGACGGCACATTTCCTAGAGGTAGAATCTTACAACTTCCACTCCGAGTGATGCTGCCATGCCTCCCAACCTGTTGGATCCTGCCCCAGATTTCTTGGATTCTATGGTTTCTCCATCTAATTCTTTGAATTTTAGTCTATACTCTGTATAGACTAGCAACTTGGAGAAACTCACTCCTGGGGATATCCTATAACCAAATTATTGTCCAAAGCTATATTTTGGGTGCATATAATCTGGGGGAGGGGAGTAAAGACTTCCCTAGGGCCTACTATGCTACAGATGGCAAAGAGTCCTTGGTGAGCATCTGTGAGAAATAAACTCTAGTGGAAATACTGTCTTTCCAAGTCTTTTTCTGGGACCCTGGGGGAAGGAATAAGGGCAGGGCAGGGGCTGAGGCTGGCTCTCTCCCTGAGTGGAAGAGTCGGTGCCCCCTTCCAATTTCCCATCTAGACATGACAGAATTTGGGCCAGTTTTCTGATTTATAGTTCATAAGAAGAAAGTAAACCACGCTAGGATGTAATTGTGGAATAATAGAAAGAGGATTAGCAGTTTATTTACTTTCTAAGAGATCTTATGAGGATTAAATTAGTTCATACTTGTAAGTGGCCAAGACCATGGCCTGACACAGAGCTGTGATCAGTTTTTCAACGTTCTGAGTGAGGCTCTACACGCGGCCTTCCATCTAATCCTCGCCACAGCCTCAAGGCAAATTCAGGGGGCAGAGTTTACCTTCAGACTTGAGTTCCAGAAAGTTATTTCTTCCGGACCGTAAATGGGAAGGAAACAACTGTAGTGCTTATTTCTTGTAAACTCTGGGCTAAAGGCTTTACGTTCATATCCTTCTCATCTCACAATAACCCCATAAAGAACAGATTGTTTCCCTCCGTGCCACAGACAAGGAAGTGAGGTTCAAGAGGTTAAACAATGGGGCTGGCTTTGTGGTCCAGTGGTTGGGGGAGCCAGATCCCACATGGCTGAGCACACACTTCGAATCCCAGTCCCAGAGTCTTGAAAAACACAGGGGGCATGTATGTATGAATGCCCGTATTCTAACAGGATAGAGAAGGGCTTGCAGCATGACCACATCCCGTTGGAGGATACTTTCTCCTCTCCTTGTCTCTCTCGCAGTTTCTCTCTGGTAAGCACACACAAATTGAAAGAGAAAGAGTTGAGGAGAGAGAGGTTAAATAACTTATCCAAGGTCAAAGAACAGATCCTCTGTAGGATGTTTGTCTACCTGAGCTGGAGGTAAGTAGGTTACTTTATTCTGGAGCCCCTCATGCTGGTGAACACCCCTCTCTAGAGGGCTATGTTCTATTCCTTTCTATACCAGACCCAAGGGGCATCTAGTATTGAGGGACAGATTTCACTCTGTAGGCACACTGGCTGGTTAGTTTTACCGGGAAGGCAGACATTCGCTAGAAACAACATTGAGCTGTGGAATTGCTTTTGGAGTTAGAGTTGGGTACCCAACTGCCAGCGAGGGAAGAAAACCAAAGACATGAAAAGAAATGAAGACCAGGGGAACTAGCAGATGGACTAATGGTTACATCACTGGACTCCCACGAGTCGACCACAGTTCATGTACTGAACCGAGCAGCTTAAAACTCACGCCAGGCGCCTGTGCGTGCATGCCCAAAATCCCAAGAAGAGAATGGAGAAGGGATTGTGGCATGACCAGTCACCCTGGGGGTGGGGCGGTTATGATTTCTCGTTTTCTGCCTCGCTGTCTCTCTGGTGAGCACATGTGCCCTGATAAGCTTAGGAGGAGGTCAGAAGGCAGACTACACAGAGCCTTCCTGTGGGCTCCTAACCATAGTGGGGCAGGTGAGAGGGCTGGTTGTAGGGGTTAGAACCCTCTGCCCCTAGACTCTTTCTATCCTGCTGGGAGACTGGAGGAGCGTAGGAATAGCACTGTTCATACAAATCTGATGTCCAAAGGTGCTCCGTGTTTGCCCAGTTGATGAATTGATCTTTAGCATAACTGATCTCCCACAGGGATCCTTGTGATTGAGGCATCTCATCTGGAGTGAATTTACCAAAGAAGTCAATAAGACTGAAAAGTGTTTATGAATTCAAAAGGTCATTCTCTGGCTAGGCCATATGAGACAGGAAGGAGAGCGTTGTGTGCTGAGGAAACCAATTGGTAAATAGAGGCTCAGAAATTAATCTCTACAAAGTCGACCAGTTTCATGTTTCATTTTCACTTTCCTATTCATTGTACTTAAAAAAAAACAAAAACAAAAACAAACCAGAAAATTTATTTTGAAATTCTAGTCTAGTCTGGTGGTGGGACATTGGGCTTTGTCTATGTGTGACAGTTTTGTAGGAGAAGTTGCACATGTGAAAGGTCTAGGTCTGGCCATAGCAATTCGAATAAAAGTGACAAGACCTCTGGGGAAAGGAAGGACAGGGTCAAATAATCGAATAGCTTCCAATTCTCCAGGAGATTCCCCAGACAGGCTTTTTTTCTTTTTTTGTCCTGACTTTGTAGATTCTTTTTTTGTTTTATAGGGAAGGTTGTCCCCTTCTAGGTAAGGAATAGGAAAAAGTGGTCCATAGATTTCCTGAGATCTGGGAAGCCAGATTACTATCGGTAGGAAAGGGAGTCCATTTGCCACCACATGAGGCAATAGTGGTGCCTGGAAGGATAGAGGGAACTCCAGAACCATGAAGGGGAGTAGAAAATCAGACATGATGAAATGCCGAAAAGGTGTGTGTGTAAGGGGGCAGGAGGAGGAGAGGGAGAGGGGACAGTGAGGCAGGAAGAAAGAGAGTACGGGGAGAAAGGTTGGGAGAGAAAAAGTGAGTAGGTAGGGCTCTAAGTTATACCTAATCCCAGTGACACAATGAATGGTTCTTTTTCTCAAAGTTTTGCTTACTTTAAAAGCTGAATTTAGAACTGGACCTGAACTTCAAGGTCATCTAGTCCAGCCCTCTGCCTGTGTCCATGAGCACACATAGTGCAAGCAGTTCCTTAACCCTGAGAGCAGACGCTAACACTTCAGGAAAATGTGTTGGGCCCGAGTTTAGTGTTTCCTTGGACCATGAAAGACAAGGGAAAGAAACCCCAAATTCACAATAGGAGGGTGTATCCTCCGTGTTTTCTCCTGAGGAAGAGTGTGTTTCTGGGTTCCAGGTTCTCCTGGCCTCCCTGTGTATACACACATTCATGTCAAAAAGAACAGACAAGGATTGGCATTTCAATTAATATCTATTTATGAAAATTATATTTAGATACATTTTTTTCAAATAATTGTTTCCAGAGTAAAACTGGGTGAATCAGCTGACAGATGAGGGACTCACTGGCTCTTCAGACCCTTCTCCCATTGCACATGAGTTTCCAGGAGCCACTGGCCAGGCTGGTCCTGGGCAGGAAATGAAGAAATGGCTTTTATCGTATCAGTTTCAACAGAAAACAGACGGTACATTCAAAATAGGATAGTTGGAGGGAGTTTATTTATAAGGCAGTGCTTTCAGAGACGTGGTTGGAGGACCGTGCAGTAACGTGGAGCTAGCAGCAGTGACTGTGGCTACCCCTGTGCAGAGAGGCCAGGGTCAAGGCGGGTTATCAGAGCTCAGAGGGAGCAAACCCCGCAGAGCTGCCACCTTGCCGGGTCAGTGCCCTCAGCCAAGGGACAGAGGCAGCGCAAGGTGACCTTGTAGGGAGGAGCCAAAGGAATAGGGGTGCTGCCCTCCTCCCTCCACTCTCGGGCCGGGCCGGGAGCCCAGGGGCCTGACAGCTGAGGGAAGTGTGCAGAGTGCGTCCGGAAGGACAGACGGAAGACAGTCTACACACAGCGAGAAGGAAAGAAACCAAGGTCAGGAGTGGGGCTGAGGGTGGGGGAGAAGTATAAAACTCGGGTTTCCTTTGGCCTTGACAGCAATGAAAAACTCAGTAGCAAGAGGAAAATAAGTATGTAGTTTTCCAGTGGAAATTTTGGGAGAATACTCATTTCTCATTCTGCCCTCTCCACCCTCTCAAGGTTTAAGTAACTCTTTGTGCATCTGTATTTTTTTTTAAATATATCTTTTTATTGTCAAAGTTAAACTTGAATTTCGATTAAGGTTATACTGAACATGTGGATGAATTTGGGGATAACTGATTTCTTTTGAATATGAAGTCATTCCTTGCAAAAGCAGAGGGTATTTTCCTATATATGAAAATAATTTATTTGCCTTTTATAGTGATTTTTTTTAAAATTCACTTTTTGCAGTGGTCATTTGTGTGTTCAGTTCATTCTTAGCTGACATTGTAATTTTATTTTCTAACCAACAATTTCTGGTGTAAGAAATAAAACCAATTTTTAAAAAATGTGGTTAAAAATATAACATAGTATTTTCCATCTTAACTATTTTTTTTTTTCATCTTAACTAGTCATGTGGGATCTTTTTCTGCAGTATTAATTACCCTCACAAAACTGCGGAACACTTTCATCTTGCGAAATCAAATTCTACACCCTTTAAATAATTCCTCATTTCCTCTTTCCCCCAGACTGCTAGTAACCGTCATTCCACTTTCTGTTTCTGTAAATTTGACTACATTTTACATCTCCTATTCGTGTAATAATCCAGTTTTTGTCTTTTTGCGACTGGCTTATTGTACTTCGCATAATGTCTTTAACGCTAACTCATGTTGTAGCCTGTGGCACTATTTCCTTCCCTTTGGAGGGCATGCATTCTCAGATGCCTGGGGTGTTTCTCACGCCACTGGGTCTGGGACTTGAATTGCAGTCGGTCATGTGGGAACCAACTGCCTTAGCCTTAACCACCGTACCACTGGCTAGACTAGCCTTCCTTTTATTTTTTTCTTCTAAAATTTGTTTCTTCCTTAAACAAGAGAGTGAGAGTGTGCACACCCAACACTTTTTTTTTCTTTTTCTTTTTGCCATAGGAACAGAAAGAGACAGACAGAGCGAAAGTGAGAAATCCCCCCTCAGGGGATGACCATCCCACAATTTCTTCTCCTCCCTTCTCCTTTTGGGATTTGGGGCATTCACACACACATGCCCAGCGTGATTTTCAAGCCTTTGGGTCTCGAATTGTGGTCGGCCATGTGGGAGTCCAGTGCCTTAACCAACACGCCCCCTGCTGGCCCCAGGTAGCGGAGTCTTGATGCTGTGATCCACCCCAACCTTCAATCAGGCCAGGATCATGGGCGTACGTGGGCCTGGCATGCTCAGGGAGGTCTCTGGACTTGAAATGGGAATCTTCCCATGTGGGATTGCCTTGCAGAGCATTGTTTTACTGCTGTGCCACTGTCTGCCCCCTTTCTTTCTTTCCGTTCCTTTCCGTTCCTTTCCTTCTTTCCTTTTTTTTTTTTTTTTAAGAGGTTTTTGCTATAGGGCGCGTGCACTTGCCAGAGAGACAGGGAAAGACAGAGAGACAGAAAGTGAGAAATCACTCCCCATGGGGGATGGCCATGCCACAATCTCTTCTTCTCCATTCTTCTCTTGGGATCTTGGACATGCACACACACATACCCAGCATGAATTTTAAGACACCAGGTCCGGAAATCGAACCACGGTCCACTATGTGGGAGTCCAGTGATGTAACATCACACCATCTGCTGGTCCCCCTTTTTCCAGATTTTTGCCATAGGGTGTGTGCACTTGAGAGAGAGAGAGAGAGAGAGAGAGAGAGAGAGGGAAAGTGAGAAATCACCCCCTGGGGAGATGCCACGTGGCAATCCTCTCTCCTTCAGTCTCATCTTGGGATTCTGGGCTTGCACACATACATCCAGAGTGCTTTTCAGGGCACCAGGTTCAGTACTCAAACCCATGGAGTTGGCCATACAAGATCCAGTGTGCTAACCACCATGCCACCTGCTGGCTCCCTTTCTTTTTTTTTCAGGCTGAGTAATATTCCATTGTTTGCATAGACCTCATTTTGTTGAGTCATCTGCCAGTGGATGTCTGTGTTGTTTCCTCTCCTTGTCTGTCTTGGATAACACCACTAGAAAAGCATGGGTGTGCAAATCTTTGCTTAAGTTCTGGTTTCTAGTTCTTTTGAGGTTACACCCAGTAGTGGGATTGCTGGGTCATATGGTAGCCTCTACTTTTTATTGGCTGAGGAACTTCTGTACTGTTTTCCATAGCACTTGCACCGTTTTACAAAACCACTAACAATGTCCAAGGATTTCAGCTTTTCTACATCATTGTCAACGATTATTTTCCCCTCCTTCCTTCTCATGCCACCTTCCTTTCCTCCCTCCCTCCCTTCCTCTGTCCTTCCTTTTTCTTTCTTTTTTCATTTCTAGAAGGCATGTGTGCTTGCCAGAGAGAGAGAGAGAGAGAGAGAGAGAGAGAACATCTCCAAATTAGGTGTGGTAAACTCACAATCTTTTTTCCTCCCTTTCTCAGTCCTGCCAGTACTTAGGGCACCCATGCACATGCTCCTGTCATGTTTTCCACTGGAGCCAGGATTCAAACCACTGCTAGCCACGTGCATCCGGCTCCCTATGCACAGGGCTTAACTCCTGCACTGTGGGGCCAGACCTCTCCTCTCTCTTTCTTTTCCCTTTTCTCCCTAATGGGTGCGAGGTGCTGAGTATCTCACTGTGATTTTGATTTGTATTTCTCTAATGATTAGTGATACTGAGCATCTTGTTGGTCATTTGCATAAAACCTTTGGAAAAGTGTTTATGTTCTTCACCCATTTTTAAATCATTTGTTTTTGTCACTATTGTTGAGTTGTAGGAGTATTCTTTACAATTCTGAATAATAATCAGAATACATCCTTTTTCAGATCTACAATTTGCAAATATTAGAAATAAATCAATATTTTGCTTTTATTTTTGTTTGAAAGTAATAATTGACTCTATTGATCTTATGGAACAATTTTGCTGTATTTTTTTTCCTGGTTTTAATGGTTACTGACATTCTGTCTCTCTTCTAGGTAATTAATTTTTTATTTTTGTTTGAAAGTAATGATTTTCTCTATTGATCTTATGGAACAATTTTGCTATATTTTTTTCCTGGTTTTAATGGTTGCTGACATTCTGTCTCTCTTCTAGGTAATTAATAATATCTTCTGCAAACACTGAGCATTTTCACTCTTTTCTCTAACCCTTAACATTTTTAATTAATTTTCTTTTTGTATCTTTGACTAGAATTTTCAGTGCTATGTCAAACAGTAGGGAGATAATAGACATCATTTTTAAAGAAAGTGCACTTAGATATTTTCTTATTAAGGGCACATTTTGCAATAGGCTTTCTAATCATTTAACTTTTTATTTGATATATTGTAGGTTCACGTGCAGTTGTAAGAAATAAAGAAAGAAATCCTGTGTATTATTTACCCAGTTTCCCTTGATGATAACATCTTGCAAAACTATGGTACAACTCACAGTTAGGATACATTGATACAGCCAAGATACAAAACTTCAGTCGCCAACAAGAATTCCTTTCATCGTTCTGTTCCGTCAGAGCCACTTCCCTACAGCCCACATCCTCCTAATGTCTAGCAATCACTAGTCTGTTCTACATTTCCAGAATTTTGTCATGTCAAGATAAAATTGTATCATCTCAAGACAGAATGTTTTATCAATGGAAATACACTATGTAACTTTTGGGGATTGACTTTTCCCCTTCAGTTTAATTCTCTGGAGAATACGTAAGGTTTTTGCACGTATTAGTAATCTCTTATTGCTGAGTTGTATTCCACGGTATGGTGGTAGCAGTTAGCTCATTTGTTCACCTGTTGAAGACATTTGAGTGGTTTCCAGTTCTTGACGAATATGAATAAAGCTGCTATCAACATGCATGTATTCTTGTGTGGACATATGTCTTTGTATTTCTGGTATAAATGACCAGGAATGTAATAACTGAACTGTATAGTGGTTGCATTTTTGGTTTCTAAAAGAAACTGCCAAACTGTTTTCCAGAGTGGCAGTATCAGCAGTGCATAAGTGATTCAATTTTTGTGGATCCTTTCCAGTATTTGGTAGTTGTTTTTTAATTTGAGTCATTCTAACAGATGTGGTGAGATCTCATCATGGTTTTATTCATTTATTCTTTTTTTTTGGAGAGGTTTTTTGCTATAGGACGCGTGCGCTCGCCAGACAGACAGACAGAGACACAGAGACAGAAAGAGAGAAATCACCCCCCACGGGGGATGGTCACGCCGCAATCCCTTCTCCTCCATTCTTCTCTCGGGATCTTGGGGACACACGCATACGCACCTGGCGTGAGTTTAAGTCACCGGGTCCGGGATGTGAACCACGGTCGACTACGTGGGAATCCAGCAACAGCCATTACACTAACTGCTGGTTCCCATTCATTTATTCTTAAAGAGAGATTTTTGCTAGAGGGTGTGTGCACTCGCTGGAGAGACAGAGAGACAGAAAGTGAGAAATCACCCTTCTCGGGGGATGGCTACACTGCAATCCCTTCTCCTCCATTCTCCTCTTGGGATTTTGGGCATACATGCACATGTGCCCGGAGTGAGTTAGAAGTCACCTGGTCCAGGACTCAAACCATGGTTGGCCATGTGGGAGTCCAGTGACGTAACCATTACACCATCTGCTGGTCCTTCGTTATAATTTTATTAATAATTTGCATTTCCCTAGTGGCTAAATGATGTTGAACACATTTTCATGTGCTTATTTGTCATATGTATATCCTCCTCAATAAAGTGTCTTGTCATGTCTTTTTCCTATTTCCTAATTGAATTTTTCTTTTTACTGCTTTTTTTGTTCTTTGTTTGTTTGTTTTTGCTACAGGGTGCATGTGGTCTGGAGAGAAGAGATGGGTAGAGAGAGAGAGGGAGAGTGAGAGAACATTTCCTAGAGGGGATGAACACACTACAATACCTTCTCCTTCATTCTCCTCTTGGGACTTTGGACATGCATGCACATGCACCTGGCATGTTTTCTGAGCCATCAGGTTTGGGACTTGATTGCACAGTTGGCCATGGGATCCAGCCACCATGCCACCGGCTGGCCCTACTCTGGAATTCTGAGAGTTCATTATATAATCCAGTTACTAGCCCTTTTTTTTAGACATGTGACTTGAAAATATTTCCTTCCATTTCGTAACTCATTTTAAAAATCCTCTTCACAGATAACTCATAGAGCAAACGTTCTTAATTTTAAGAGGTTTGATTTATCCAATTTTCTGTTAATCTCATAAATTTGGTGTCAAGTCTAAAAATTTGTGGCTCACCTCTAGGTACCAATGGTTTTGTGTTTCTTTTCTTTTTCTTTCTTTCTTTTTTTTCTTTCTTTGTGTTTCATTTCTTTTCTCCTTCTTTCTTTCTTTCTTCCCTTTTCTTTTCTTTTCTTTTCTTTTCTTTTCTCTTCTTCTTCTTCCTTTTATTTTTTTTAAAATTTTGCTATAGAGTGTGTGCATTTACCAGAGAGGGAAATTGAGAAGGCATACCCTAGGAAAAAGGCTGCAACATGGTCAGGACCCTGGTCATTCTGCGATCGCTTCTCCTCTATTCTCCTCTCGAGATTTTGGGCATGCACACACATGCACCCAGTGTGTCTTTCAAGCTACAGGGTAGGACTTGAACTGTGCAGTTGGCCATGTGGGGTTCAGTCGCCTTAACCACCACACCACTGGCTGGTCTAATTTTCTCCTAAAATCCTAAAAGTCGTTTTGCAGTCTTACATTGATTCCATTATCCACTTTGAGTTAATTTATGTGGAAGGTCTTAGATTGAGTTTCTACTTGTTCTTACTTTCAGATGTTAGATGATTCCAGTACCATTTGTTAAAAGGCAATCTTTCCTCCACAGAATTGCTCTGACATGTTTGTCAGAAGCCAGCAGAGCGTATTTGTGTGATCCTATTTTTGAGTTCTCTATTCTAGGCCATTGGTTTATGCAGCTGTCCCTTCTCCAGTATTATCGAATGGCCTTGGTTGTGTGTGTATTAGCTACGCAGTAAGTTTTGAAATCAGGTAGACTGAATCATCTGACTTTATTCTTCAAGATTGTTTTAGCTATCCTAGTTCTTTTGCCTTTCCAAATACATTTTAAAAATCCACTCTGCTGGGACCAGCAGATGGTATGATGGTTATGTCGCTGGAATCCCACAGTCGACCGTGGTTTGAGTCCTGGACTGGGTGGCTTAAAACTCATGCCAGGTGCATGTGTATGCATGCCCAAAATCCCCAAAGAAGAATGGAGGAGAAGGGACTGAGGCATGGGCATCCCCTCGGGGTGGTGGTGGTGGTGGTGGTGGTGGTGATTTCTCGCTTTCTGTCTCTCTGTCTCTGTTTGTCTCTGGCAAGTACACACACCCTATAGCAACAAATCTCTCTTAAAAAAAAAATCCATTTAGCCAATATTTTTTCCCATGAGCGAGAAGGCACTCCCTCATGGGAAATAGTCATGCCACAATCCCTCCTCCTCCAATTCTCCATCATTTTGGGATTTGGGGCATGCACGCACATGTGCTTGGCATGTGTCTCAAGCCACCAGGTTCAGTACTTGAACCATGTGGTCAGCTAATCCAGCACCTTAACCATGGGCTGACTTTTTTTTGTCTACCTTTTAAAGTCTTATTATGTTTGTTTCGTATATAACGTTCAGAGATTGTAGTTCTTCCTTGTGGGAGAAATAGGGACAAGTATATCTATTCCATCTTTCCAGAAGTCTTTATCGGTTTTTATATACAACCTTTACTTAACTTTTAAGTGTGTTTCATTTTATTCTTAGTTTTCCTTTTTTTTTAATATATGGAGTTCATTTTTATTTCTTTTATGAGAGAGAGAGCGAGGACAACAAAGCAAGAGAGGCAACCTAAACAGAGTTTGGTCACTGTGATTTTCCGCAGTTCCCCAGCCAGTCAGGATCCTGGCTATGCGTCCCTGGTATGTTTCAGGTCAACTGAGATTGAATCCATGCCCTACCATATGGCCTCCAGCACTGTAGACCAGCACAGGATCACCTGTACCTCGGAGCAATTACGGTGAAAGATTTTTGTTTGTTTGTTTGAATAATTATTTTATTTAACTTTAATTTGACCAGAGAGGGACAGAGAGAGAGAGAGAAAGAAAGAGGGAAAGTGAGAAAGCAAGCTGCCAGGTCTGGGATTCAAACCGTGGTCAGCCATGTGGGAGTCTAGTGCCCTTAACCCACCACATAACCTGCCAGCCCCAAAAGATGTTTTTTTCCTTTTTAGTGAAACATGTTTGCATTCTTAGGATAAACCCAGTTTGATTATCTTATAGCTTCATATTTACCATTAGTTTTATTTAGTTAATATTTTACTTAGTGTGTTACATTCACTTTTATAAAGCATGGATGTAAAACTTGTTTTTCTCACATTTCTTTGTTTTGGTAATAAAAATTCCTCCACACAGAGAGCTAGGCATATTTTATTCTTCACTCTATTTTCTGGAACAACTTACATATTTTCAAGGGCCAGCTTTTATTTTTATTCATCTCTTTTTCCTTTCTTTCTATTTTTCTTTCTTTCTTTTAATTTTTTTTTGCCATAAGGTGCGTGTGCTTGCTGGAGAGACAAAGAGACAGAGGAAAAGTGAGAAATCATCCATCGGGGATAGCCCGCTGCAATCCTTTCTCCTCCATTCTCCCCCTGGGATTTTGGGCAAGCAAGCACACACGCCTGGTGTGAGTTTCGTCACCAGATCTGGAACTCCAACCTCAGTTGGCCATGGGAGCCCAGTGCCTCTTTCACCTGAAGGCCCCTTTACTTCTATTTTTCATTGATCTCTATTCTTATCTTATTTCCTTCCTTATTTGGGTTTGTTCTGTTCCTCTTTAGCCACCTTTTAAGTTGAATGCTTAACTCATTTGTTTTTAACTTTGTGTTGTTTTTTTTTAATGGTTTCCTAATAAGCGTATTTAAAGGTAAAAAATTTCCCTCTAAGTTCTGCTTTAATCATATTTAACACATTTTGATATTTGTGTTTTTTTAATATTTAATGGACACATAATAATTATACATATTTACAGGATAGAGTGCGATTTTTCAGTACATAAGTAATGCAGTGATCAAATCAGGGTAATTAACATATCCATTATCTTGAATAAATTATGACTTTGTTTTGGGAGTAGTATTTTAATTTTTATTCAATTCTAAGTGTTCTTTATGTCTTTTTCTTTTAACTCAAAGATTATTTCTGACATTCAAAACCTTTTTCCCATTAGAAGCAGGTGCATGTGTGTCCCACATCCTAACTGGATGGGAAAACAGGGGAAAGGGACTGTGGTGTAACCGTGGCCCACTTGGGGGGGAGGCGCACACTCTCTCTGGCAGGTGCACATGCTCTCTGGCAATAAAAACAATTTTAAAAAACATTTTCATTTCAAGATAATTTTAAACTTACAGAAATGTTGTGAGTATACTACAAAGAAATTCTTCATATACTTTGTCCAGATTCAATAATTTTTAAATTTTACTTTATTTATTTATTTTTTGAGAGATTTTTGCTATAGGGCATGTGTGCTCACTGGAAAGACAGAGAGAGGCAGTCAGAAAATGAGAAATCACCCCGAGAGGGGATGGCCACATTGCAATCCCTTCTCCATCCCCCTTTTAGCATTTTGGGCACACATGCACACCCCCCCGGCATGAGTTTCAAGTCACTGGATCTGGGACTTGAACTGAGGTCAGCCACATGTGTCCAGTGTCTCAACTACCATGCTACCTGCTGGCCCCCAGATATAACAATTTGTAATGTTCTGCCATAGTTGCTTTTTTTTTATTTTAAATTTTCTAGAGGGTGCATGTACTTATCAGAAAAGAGAGGAAGAGAGAAAAGCTCCCTCAGAGGGGATGGCCACGTCGCAATCCTTTCTCTTCCAATTCTCCTCTTGGGATTTTGGGCATGCCCACATGCCTGGTGTGTTTTTCAAGCCTCGGGGTCTGGGACTGAAACCATACAGTTGGCCATGTGGGCTCCAGCCACCTTCAGTACCATATCACCTGGCTGGTCCTGCTTTCTTTTTTTAAAAGTTGATTTATTGATAGAGGGAGAGAAAGTGAAGAGAGAGTTACCCTTATCAGGGTCTTGTCGTACTGTAACCTTTCTTCCCCCACCTTCCAGCCAGCTAGGACCTTAGGTGTGCCTGGGCACCTGCATATTTCAGATGGACCTGGGATCCAAATCCCTGATGGGATCCATGTGGCTCCAGCATTGAAGAGCAATACATTACCACCTGCTCCATCGTGACTGGGTCTACATTTGCTTTCTTTTCTTTTCTTTATCCACCTGTCTGTCTCTGTGTCTGTTTTTTCCTCACCATTTTAGAGTAAATTGCAGACATCATGTCCCTTTATTGCTGAATATTTTAAAACCACAAGGACATTCTCTCGTATTCATAAAATTTAGCATTGATATTGTGCTATTATGCTATCGACAGTACATATCCAAATTCCATCACTTTTCCTAAAGATGCCTGAAACTCATCCCACTCCCCAGCACCCCGCTCTATAATCACAGCCATGCACTTCAGTAAGTTGTCTTTATACCTCCTGCATCATTTTAGTTTGGAAAAGTTCCTTCCTCAGTTTCTTATTTATTCAGTCTTTCTTAATGAGCTTGACCTTAAATAACTTCATGCGTCTGCTCTTCAAAATCTGCTCATTTTTTGCTCTAGTTTGTCTTGCAGAGTTTTTTTTTTTTCTTTTCTTTTCTTTTCTTTTTTTTTTTTTTTGAGAGGTTTTCGCTATAGGGCGCGTGCGCTCGCCAGACAGACAGAGACAGAGAGATAGAAAGCAAGAAATCACCCCCCAGGGGGATGGCCATGCCACAATCCCTTCTCCTCCATTCTCCTCTTGGGATCTTGGGCACGCACGCGCATGCGCCCGGTGTGAGTTTTAAGCCACCGGGTCCGGGATGCAAACCGCAGTCGACTACGTGGGAGTCCAGCGACATAGCCATTACACTAATTGCTGGTTTCCAGAGTTTTTAAAAGTTATTTATTTATTTATTCTATGAATAAGAGAGACAAAGAAAGAGAGTAACAGACAGACAGGCACTTTTGACAGAGTCTTTGTGCTATGATCCATCCCCAGCCACAGCCAGCCCCGATCATGGGTATGTGTGTTTGGAGTGCATAGGAAAGCCTTTGAACTGGACCTGAGAACCTCCTCGTCGCATGTGAGACAGTCTTGTAGGACGTTGTGTTACCACTGTGCGCTGCCTGGCTCACGCTTTTTTTTTTTTTTTTTTTTAATGCAGTTAGCTATTTTAACAAACCCTTTTCAAAAACTGGTAGAGGGAACCAGCAGTTAGCGTAATGGCTATGTCTCTGGACTCCCACATAGTCAACTGCGGTTCGTGTCCTGGACCCGGTGGCTTAAACCTCACACCAGGCGCGTGTGCGTGCGTGCCCAAGATCCCGAGAGGAGAATGGAGGAGAAGGGATTGTGGCGTGGCTATCCCCCCTGGGGGGGTGATTTCTCGCTTTCTATCTCTCTGTCTCTCTCTGTCTGTCTGGCGAGCGCACGCGCCCTATAGCGAAAACCTCTCAAAACAAACAAACAAAAACACTGGTAGAGACTGGAAGGTGGTGCAGCGGTAACACAATGCCCAGGAGGATTCCCATGTGGGAAGGTTTCGGGCTCAGGCTGGGTATGCAGGTGTCCATGATCCAGGCTGGCTGAGGCTGGGAGGGGATCATGGTGTGAGAACCCTGTTGGAGGTTCCTCTCTGCACGTATCTTTCATGGAAGAAATCAATCAACCAATCAACTAAAACTAAACCAACTTCTCCCTGTTGTTCTTGTCGATTTTATGCTGATATTTATGATTACTGTATCTTTCTGCCCCATTGTTTCTTTTCAAGTTATGTAAACAGCTCTTTTGTCCTTTACACACTTTGGTTTTCATCTTAAATTCTATTTTGTTATGTACTGAGATTGTTGCTCAATTTTCTTTCGGGTCATAGATGCCATTAGGTAAATCTTTTCCCTCCTTGTAAGGTCAGCCTTTACATGTTCCTCTTCAGAAGTGTTCATTGCACATCACGCAGGGTTTGACCCTTTTATTTTCTCCAATATGAGAGCCTTTATCTTTTCATTGGTGAAAATGTATTTTTGCAACTCATTTACATTTTTCTATTAACTGTACAGTTTTTCTTACCTTTTCCTACTAGATTAGAAGTTATACATACTGATTCTGTTCTTATGATGGTTGTCTTTAAGACACACATTCATATTTATTTACTTTTTTACCTTCTTAAATATACTTAATATTTATATCTTCCCCCCAAGTTCTTCACTATACTTTTATGTCCTTCTTGTTTTCTCCCAAATGTCAATTCTCCTACCAAGTGGATATTATATTTACTAAATGAATTTTTTGAGAGGTTTTTGCTATAGGGCATGTGTGCTCGCCAGAAAGACAGAGAGAAACAGAGAGACAGAAAACGAGAAATCATCCCCCAGGGGTATGGCCACGCCAAAATTCCTTCTCCTCCATTCTCCTCTTGGAATCTTAGCACGCACGCACATGCGCCCAGCTTGAGTTTAAGCCACCGGGTCTGGGACTTGAACCATGGTTGATACATGGGAGTCCAACGACATGGCCATTATGCCAACTGCTGGTCACAAAAGATAGTTTGTTTTTTTGTTTGGTATCAAGTGAATTTTAAATTCTAGAGTTAGACACATACACACCTTTTATTATTATTTTTAGTTTTAGTTTTTGCTATAGGGCACATGTGCTCACCAGACAGAGATAGAGAGAAAGAGAGAGAGAGAGATAAAGTGAGACACACCCCCCCCCCCCAGAGGGGAGGGCCTTCCCACCACACACCCCCCCCCAGAGGGGATGGTCATTCCACAGTTCCTTCTCCTCCAATCTTCTCTCAGAATTTTGGGCACACAGATACACATGCCCAGTGTGATTTTCAAGCCTCTGGATCCAGGACTTGAACCATGCAGTAGGCCATATGGGATCCAGTGCCTTAATCACCATCTACCTGCTACCCCCCCACACAGTTTTTTAAAAAATACATTCCTGGATCTGTTGACAAATCAGGCTTACTCCTACATTCCTGTTGTAACCTTTTGATTTAATTCTCTTTGAATACTTCTTCCAAGAATGTTTCTGCTTAAAAATTTGTTTTTCTTTCATTTGCCAGAGGGTGCATGTGCTCGCTAGAAACGGAGACAAGAGATAGGAGAGAGAAAAAAAAACACCCCCCACGTGAGATGGTCACACCACAGTCTCACCTCTGTTTCTTTCTCTTAAGATTTTGGGTATGCATGCACACATGCCCTGGCATGCCTTTCAAGCAGTTAGGTCCAGATCTCTACCTGTGCAGGTGGCCATGTGGGATCCTGCTGTCTTAACCACTATGTCACTGGCTGGCCAAACCAAGAGAATTTTCTTTTCTTTTTTTTTTTTTTTTTTTTTTTTCTTTTCAGAGAGAGATTTTTGCTATAGGGCACATGCGCTCACCAGAGAGACACAAAGAGACAGAAAGTGAGAAATCACCCTCAGAGGAGATGGTCATGCCACAATCCGTTCTCCTCCATTCTCCTGTTGGGATTTTGGGCATGCATACACATGTGCCTGGCGTGAGTTTCAAGCTGCCGGGCCCAGGACTCAACCGTGGTCAACTATGTGAAAGTCCTGCGATGTAACCATTATACCATCTGCTGGTCCCAACCAAGAGTGTTTGTAATAGGAGTCCTTGGGTTCAAAGACTTTGTATTTAAGAGACTATTTATTCTGTCATCTTATTTGATCAGCAATTTAGGCGTATAAAAAGTTTTAGGCTCAAGCTTATTTTCCTTCACTTCCATAAAAATATTTTCATTTTCTTCTTGCATTCATTGATGCTGTTGAAAAGTCTAAGGTCAGTCTGATCCTTACTATTTTGTAGATAACCTGTTCTTTCTCTCTGTAAGTTTCTAGGTTTTAGGATATTTCCTGTGTCATATATAATGAACCTGGGTGTGGGTTTTTTCTTTTTAATTGCCAGAGGGTGTGTGCACCTGTCAGAGAGAGACAGGCTGACAGAGAGTGAGAGGGAGAAAGCACCCCCCAGTGGAGTTTGGGCACATTGCAGTGCTTTCTCCTCCATTTGTCCAATAGGTCATGATTTGGGCATGCATGCACATGCATCCAGCATATTTTTCAAGCCACCAGGGCTGGGATTTGAACTTCAATTGGCCATGTGGGATTCAGCTCCCTTCAACCACTAGGCTACAGGGATTGCCCTCAGAGTGTTTTTTTTTTTTTTTCTTATTGCTCTTGTTTGGTTCACTTTGAGCCCTTTATTCTTCCATTTTTCCCCCTAGTATTAGTAAATTCACTATTTTTATTTCCTCAAATATTTATTCCTCTCTATTTTTTCTTTCACCGTGACTTCCTTTTATTACCTAATGTTAATACTTCTGTCTCTAGCCTACATTTTACTGCACTTTCGTTCATATGTCTGATGTCTTTCTTCTTGTGAGCTCTTTTCTGGGAGCATCTTTGTCTTCTTTCACCTCACTAATTATTCCTCTGCTATGTCCATTCTGCTCCTTGTACCAACTGTAGTATTTGCAATTTCTACTGCTATAGGTTTTACACTCAATGTTATCTTTACAAAATACTGGTTTTGCTTTATGTTGCTAATATCTTCTCTCTCTCTCTCTCTCTCTCTCTGAGAGATTTTTGCTATAGTGTGTGCTTGCCAGAGAGACAGAAAGAGGTAGAGAGACAGAAATTGAGAAATCATCCCCCAGGGGTGATGGCCATGCTTCAGTCCCTTCTCCTCCATTCTCCTCTTGGGATTTTGGGCATGCACTCACATGCACTTGGCGTGAATTTTAAGCTACTGGGTCTGGGATTTGAACCACGGTTGACTACAGGGGAATCCAGCGACGTGACCATTATGCTACCTGCTGGTCCCGCTGGTATCTTCTGTTGTCTTGTTTTTATCAACTGTATTTGCCCTCTGAAGTTCCTGGTTCATCTTTCACAATCTTGCACTACATAGTATGTGGCGATGGATTCGTTGTTGTCTGTGTCGTGCGCTGGTTTTACTCCTCAGCTGTCTAATCGTGCTGCTCTCTGAGCTCCTGTCTCCACAGGGGCACAGCTAGTCTGTGGGGTCATGTGTAATGGGGAAGTGATGAAGGTCACGTCCTCACCTGTGTCCCTCCAGGTCCTGCCCTTGTGCAGAGCCCCGAAACACAGTAGTTCTCCCCACTGGCAGCTACTCTATCAGCAGCTCTTAGGAAGAGCACAGCTGGGTGTAGGCAGGCTCTCCGCACCGCAATTGGTGAGCGTGGGAGCTGGGGCAGTGGTGGCGGAGAAGTGAATGCCCAACGGCTCACACCTGGTTTCGTCAGTTCCTCACGCTAGCGAGGCTCTGTCGCTTCTCTGAGCTACGGGCAGGTATATGCACCCAGGCCTGTTGCAGCCTGTTTCTGTGTAAAGGGCAGTCAGAAGGGCATGAGTTGAATTTAGTCTTCCTGCAGCATCAGCAGCAATACAAATGTCGGGGACGCTTTCTGTGTGTGTTGAAGTCAATTGAGATGAACAATAAAAGAGATGTGAGAGCAAGGAGGGAAATATAGAAACTAAAAGAGAAACAGAAAGAGCAGCTCTGGGCTTTAAAATCTCTATAAAGATGGAACACAGCTTTTACTGAGAAAACAAATGAGCAAACGCTTGGCTTTGAATGCTGACCGTGTGCCGATGCATAAGTTACTAAAATGCTCTGAACCTCGGCTTCCTCACCTGCAAAAAGAGGGTAATCTGAGGAGTGTAATGAATTTAACTGAAATATTCTGCTGTCCTTGCCTGTTTTATTCTGTGTTCCATAAATCTTAGACCTTCTCTCATTTCTGTGACTAAATAAGAAACCTGTTTTATAATGGAGAATTAGAATATTAAATATTTTAAAAACGAAACAATAAAAATAAATTTAAAAAGTCGTCCTGCAACCTGTTCTCTCACTGTTGTTCCCACCCCGGGGTGCAGCCCTCCCCACTCTGTACACACACCAGTTCAAGACAGTCTTTCTGTCTCCCCTGCAAGTTCTAAACATTTTGTATCTGTTGTTTTCATTGTTGCTAGTTTCACAAATTCTTGCTTTCCTTTGCTTCTCAAGCCTAAAAGGAGTTTCAGCGAGGGAACCAGAACCTGGACCCTGAACCCAGGGGTCACCTCAGCAGCACTGGAAGCTTCATTTCTGGTTCTCAAAAGACAGCATGGCAGGTGACATCCTTTGTGGTCAGGACATCATGATGTGCTTTCTGTCTGTTCCCAGGGTCTCTTTCCTGGTGCCAGATGGGGTGGTGAGCAGGGATCCTGCTCTGTCTCTGCTCCAGGCACAGGAGAGAAAGGAGACTTAGAAGTTGGTGAGGTCGGGGTAGTGGAGGAGGAGAGGGG